>NW_022109827.1:2223373-2224923 GCF_000313985.2 Echinops telfairi | reverse complement strand
TCCCTTACCAAACATGATGTCCTTCTACAACAGTGGTTCTCAACCTGTGCATTTTGAACCGTTTGGGGGTCGAACAACCCTTTCACAGGAGTAGGCTAAGACCATCAGGAAAACACATATTTCCAAATGATTTTAGGAAATGAGACACCACTCCTCTCTCCATCTCCAGGCAGGTCCGCCCACGTGCAGACAGGTCCACATAGGAGTATCCAGTGTAATGACATCAAGCCAACCCCATCATCTACACCCTGTACAAATACAGGTGTATGTGACAGGGTTGGGACCATAATGTACTTAAGTGGACCAGTCACACATGTGTAGAGAGGAGCTACCGTGTAGAAAGCAGCTGCTGTGTTGAAAACAGTTACTATGTTGAAAGCAGCTACTCTGTTTCAAGTAACAGTATTGGAGGTAAAACAAAACTTCACAAATTATAATGACTGGGTAAATGTAAAATCATGTACTGTAAAATCATCAACTACTGCTGCTTCAAAAAAATCTTTACCCTGGGAACTTAATCTGGATGCTGATCTTTTTATATTTAGATGTGGTTGATATGAATACGGCCCCCTGTGATAGTAACAGGTATGTAAAAAGAAACACAGAAAATGGTAAATCATAGGAAACTTTAATGAACTGAATTGATTGAAGATGCTGTGCATCATCTTTTATATTATTAATGCTATTGTTATATATTATTTTCTTTAGCAAACTATCCAGGACAATGGATCGTGTAGACAAGAATGTTAAGAAAATATATTGAGGATTTTTTACAGTATGGTTTTACCTCAGTAATTACAGCAGGAATTGAGAAACCGCAATGTGTTATTCTATCAGCTGAATCTATGAAGCTGAACAAACTAAAATGCCATTTTGAAAGCAAGCATCTGAGCTTTGCCAGCAAGGATACCAACTATTTTAGAAGCAAAGCTGATGGACTCAAGAAAGCCAGACTTGACACTGGTGGCAAGTACAACAAACAAAACGTACCAGCCATTGAAGCTTCATATTTGGTAGCACTGGGAATCGCCGGAGCTATGACGCCTCACACCATTGCTGAGGACATTGTTCAAGTTATGATCGGAGATGAATTTGTTATGAAATTGAGTGCAATTTCCTTATCTAATGACACTGTTTGATAGATAGATCTAATGACACTGTTTGATAGAATAGATGACATATCTGCTGATATTCTTGATCAGGTAATCCAAGAAATTACATAAATCCACGTCACTTCCAATATTTAGCATGTAGCTTATTGAATCCACGTTGCAAACTGTTCACAGTTACTGGTTTACATGAGGTATATTAATGATGGCGAATTTAAAGATGAGTTTCTTTTTTGCAAACCTCTTGAAATGATAACTACTGCTTGTGATGTATTTGACACAGTTGGTTCATTTCTGAAAAAGCATAATAAATGGTGGCAAAAGGTTTCTGATGTTTGCACAGATGGTACTCCAGTTATGCTAGGATTTCTATCTGAATTTCAAAGTTTGGTACTGAATGAGTCACCAAAATTCATCAGAACTCACTGTATGATTCATCGG
>NW_022109827.1:2179935-2222201 GCF_000313985.2 Echinops telfairi | reverse complement strand
TCTCAAAACATTTGCCTTCTACTTTAGCCCTCAATATCATTTGCTCATTTTCCCCCTCCCTTCGCCCTCTCCCCTCCCTCCTGAACCCTTCATAATTCATAAATGATTATAGTTTTGTCATAAGTTACACTGTCCGACGTCTCCCTCCGCCCTCTTCTCTGCTGTCCATTCCCCAGGGAGGAGGCTATATTAGATTGTAACAATGAATAAATACATCCTGCATATCAGATATTTACATTATGATTCATAACAGTAGCAAATTGCAGTTATGAAGTAGCAACGGAAATCATTTTATGGTTGGGGATCACCGCAACATGGGGAGCTGTATTAAATGGCCGCGGCATTAGAGAGGTTGAGAACCTTGGTTCTACAGGAATTGGTCTCTGCTCACACGCCTAAAGTTCTTGAAACTAAGCCCGACTATCCTTGCCTTTCAGGAGCATTCTGACCATACTTCTCCCAGAAAGAGTTGTTTGTTCTTTTGGCAGTCCGTGGCACTTTGCATATTCTATGCCAGCACCATCATTCAGCCCATCAAGCCTTCTTCAGCCTTCCTTATTCAATGTCCAACACTACATTCATATGAAAGAGCATGGCTTGGGTCAGGTACCCGTAACCTCTTTTTCAACACTCTCAATCGGTCTTGTGCAGCAGATTTACCCAGTGCGACGCAGACTTTGATCTCTTCTGTGAGCATTGTGAATCCAAACAAGAAAAAATTCTTGACAATTTTAAATGTTTTTCTATTTATCATGATGTTACACTATTGGTCTAGTTGTAAGGATTTTGGTCTTGATTACATTGAGTTGTAATTCATACTGAAGGCTGCAATTCTTGACCTTCATCAGCAAATGCTTCAAGTCACGTGTATTTTCAACAAACAAGGTTGTTTCATATTCATATTATAGGTTGTTAATAAGCCTTCCACCAATCCTAATACTGCATATTCTTCATATAATCCACATTCTCAAATTATTTGATCAAGACACAGATCAAATAAATATACTGAAAGGTTGAAATTCTGACACATATTTTTCCTGATTTTAAACCGGGTCATTTCCTTCTTCTGTTAACACAACTCCCTCTTGATCAATGTACAAGTTTTGCATGAGCACAATGATGTGTTCTGAAATTCCTGTTGTTTTCAAAACTAGCCATAGTTTGTTAAGATCCACACAGTCAAATGCCTTAGCATTGTCAATATAACACAATAAGCATCTTTCTGGTGTTCTCTGCTTGGAGCCAAGATCGATGTGGCACCAGCAATTATAACCCTTGTTCCAGATCCTCTTCTGAATCCAGATCAAACCTCTCACAGCTCCCTCTCAATGGACTGCTACAACCATAGTTGGATGATCTTCATCAAAACTTTCCTTGTGTGTGCTACCAATGATGTTGTTCTATAATTCAAGCATTCTGTTGGGTCACATTTCTTTGGCATGGATACAAATATGGATCTCCTCCAGTCAGCTGGTCAAGCAGTTGTCTTCTAAATTTGCTGGTATAGACAAGTTAGTACTTCCAGTGCTTCATCAGTTATTTATTTTTTGTTTGTTTGTTTGTTTTTAACATTTTATTAGGGGCTCATACAACTGTTATCCCAATCCATACACACATCAATTGTGTAAAGTGCATTTGTACATCGTTTCTCAAAACATTTTCTCTCCACTTAAACCCCCGACATTAGGTCCTCATTTTCCCCCTCCCTCCCCACTCCCCCCTCCCTCATCAGCCCTTGATAGTTTATAAATGGGTATTTTGTCATATCTTGCCCAGTTATTTAAAACATCTAAATGAATACCCCATCAACTCCAAGAGCATTGATGTTGGCTAATTTTTCAGTGTAGCTTAAACTTTTTCCTTTAGTATCATTGGTACTGCCTCTTCAAATGGTGAACTTCCAATTCCTTCTTTTTGATACAATGCCACAGTGTACTCATTTCATCTTCTCTGATACTTCCTGCATCATTTAGTATTTTCCCTATAGAATCTTTTAATCCTGCAACTTCAAGATTGAATTATTTCTTGAGTTCTTTCAGTTTAAGATATGATGAGTGTGTTCTTCCCTTTTGTTTTGTAATGCTTGGTCTTTGCACCTTTCATTATTAAATTTCATTTTGTCTTCTGCTGTCCTTAGAGACTTTGTTTTCAGCTCGTTGACCTCATCATTCACTACATTTGCCTTAGCTACTCTACAATTAGGAACGTGCTTCAGAATCTCTCTTGATAGCCACTTCTTTTCTGTCTTTTTAAAATGACCCTTTGCTCTCTTCATGAGTAATATTTTTGATGTCTTCCCACAGGTCATCAGGTCTTCTGTCATTAGTGTTCATTGTGTCAAATCTGTTCCAGAAATTAAGGTGGGATGGATTCAAGTACATATTTTGGCTCTTAAGACTTGTTTTAATTTTCTTCAACTTCAATTTTAACCTACATATGAGCAATTGATAGTCTGCTCCACAGTCAGCTTTCACTGCTGATATTGAGGTCCATTATCTCTTTCCACAGATGCGATCAACTGGATTTGTGTGTATTCCTTTTGGAGAAGCCCAGGTGTACAGTTGCCTTTTGTATTGTTGAAAAAAGGTATTTGTTATTAACAAAATACTCATCTTGAAAAGTTCTATCATGCAATTTCCAGCTTCTTTTCTATCACCAAGACCATATTTTTCAACTACTATACCTTCCTCTTTGTTTGCAAGCTTGGCATTCCTGTAACCAATAATGATCAATGCCTCTTCATTGCATATTTGATCAATTACAGACTGAAAGTTTTGGTAGGATTCTTCAAAAGCTTAATCACTCTCTTTAAAGTGGATGTACACATTTGAACAGTTGCATTGCCTGGTTCCTTGAATTCGGACTGATGTAATCTTATCACAGAGAGCACTGTACTTCATGATAGAGCTTGACATGTCCTTTTTAATGATGAAAGCAACGCATTTCTCTTCATGGATTCATTCTAAGCACAGGGAAGTATAGACTTTTCTGACTTGAAATGGCACACACAAGTCTCTCTCAGCTGCTCGGTGACACATAGGATGCCAAGTGTGATGAGTTCCAGTTCATTTTTGATGACTCTCAATTTTCTAGATTCGTAGTTCATACATCCCAAGTTTAAATTATTAATTGATATCTGCCATTTTCATTCTCATTTTGAGCTGTGCCTCATCCGCAAACGAAGATCCCGAAGGTTTTACTCCCACAGACTTTAATTCATCCTCATCAGATGTTTGACCTAACTTTGAGAAGGTGTTTCCTCTTTGGTCATATTTGTAATGCCTTTTGACCTGAGGGGCCTAGCCTCTGGCACCATGCCTAATCATGTACTGCTTCCATGTGTTAGGGCTTCAGTGTCTGATAATGTTTCATCTCTATGCATATGGTTTTCATAGACTATTTTCTCCTAAGTGGATAGGAAACTTCTTTTCATGATCTGTTCTTAGTCTGGAAGTTGTTATGAAACCTCTTAATTTTGGGTGATCCTACTGGCATCTGAAATATCAATGAAATAGCTTCCAGGATCACACAAGCCACCACACTATGACAAACTGACAAGGGTGGGATTCCAAACCATAGGTATCAGATATTCCAAAGTAGAACTGCCCCATGGGGTTGCCTAGACTGTATTCCATATGGAATCATTCCTTCAGAAGAGTGAGTGGGTTTGTTTAAACGAAGCAATTAGCTATTGTTCCACCATGGCATGTTGACCTTCTCTAAAAAGAAAAAGAAAAAAAAGCCAAGCCAAATCCATTGTCATCAAGTACATTCTGACCCCTAACAATCCTTTTGAACAAAATAAAATAGTTGTATGGGATATCTAAGTCAAACTTTACAAGAACAAGCAGCCTCATTAAGTAGCTGGTGGGCTTAATCTGATATTGAGATTAGTAGCTGGTGGGCTTAATCTGATATTGAGATTAGTAGCATCATGCTTGGTGAAATAAAAAGGAAGTAGAAAGAAAAAGATCCTCACTGAGATGGTCTTACACAATGGCTTCAACAATGGGCTCAAATACAGCAACAATGGTGAGGCTATCCCAGAACTGGCTTATGTTGCACATAGGGTTACTATGACTCAGAAAAAAACTTGAAGGTTTCTAATAACAATGAACAAATATTATCTATAGAGTCCCTAGGAGATGTGATGGCATAGTGAGCTATGAATTTGGCTACTAATTGCAAAGTATGTAGTTCAAACCTATCACCCATACTTGAGAGAAAAACAGTATTTCTGCCCACATAAAGATTTACAGCCTTGAGGAACCAAACGAGCAATTTTATCAGATCTCTTGAGTTGGGATTGACCTAATGACAGTGATATAGAGCTACTAATGCACACAGGTGGGTAAAATGTTGGGCTGCTAACCTCAAAATTAACAGTTAAAGTGCACTGGCAATTCCTCAGAAGAGAGAGGAAGCTGTCTGCTCTAATAAATATTTAGCCTCAGGATACCTAAATCACAAGTGTACACCCCCTAAAAACAGTGGATTCAGTTTCGTTAATAGAGTCATTTTAAGTTTGTATTAACCACACACAACATACCTCTGACACTCTGTACTCTTCTGACACTCTTGTACTCCCGTTTTTTTTGTTTCATAACTCTTCTAAAAGCAATGAACGTTTCTTTTTTGTTTGATCGTGTTTGACTTTCCTTGATAGACTAGTCAGATACTCCTTAGAAGCAAGGACAGTGAGACCACATTTCACATGCTTTGGACTTTGCATCCGTCCCCAGTAAAGGACATCTGACAATTTAAGGTATTGAGAAAAAGAGGAAGACCCTTGAAGAGATGGATTGGCATGGTGGTCTCAACAGTGTATTCAAAAATAACTATTGGAATATGATGAGGGGCTGGGTAATGTACTGTTCAGTTGTAGGTGGGGTCTCTTTGAGTCAGCACTGCTTTAATGGCACCAAACAAAAATAGAACACAGGCACCGGCTAGGGCAGCGATTTGCTCGTCTGCTTTGGTTAGTCATATACTTCCAGTGCCTATGAAAGGTTTTGGCACCTAGTATACACTCAGTAAGTGCATACTTGTTAAAGGAATGCAAGATGCTTTTGCTTTCGTGGTTTAAAATGGTAGACTGATAAATAAAGTAAACAATATTTTAATTGTAATGTAGAGAATAGATAATAAACTTATATCATAACTATTTCTTAGCAAGTACATGTTATCTAATCAAATATATAGGAGTGTATTTAGAAAAATAAGCATATTATTTGAGCATATGCTCTGGGACGTGGATTAAAAGCACAAATATCACAGCACAGGAGAAATGCAGTCACAACATCATAATAACACCTTATGTATTTTAAATAACATGTTTGAAAATAGCTGGGCAGATAAAAAGCCCCATTGGGGATAGCGGAAAGTGTATAGCAGTATGAATGGCACATATTTTGAAATCAGAAAACTACTAAATTCTCTCTCTGCCCTTTATAGTTGTGATTCTTTGGACAAAATCCACAACCTCTCTCTGCCTCTGATTATTAATGTGCAAAGTTATGATAATAAAAATCAGCTACTTGATAGAATCACTGTGAACATTAAATGTGTTAGTAAATATAAAACTCGTTAGAAACAAGCCTCATATATAATAAACGCTATATAACTGGTCAATTTTTACAGCTGTTTTTCTTTCTGTTATCATTTTAAAACTATCTCATATTTCTCTAATTGCCATCCAAAATGCCATTACTGGATTGAAAAGTATATATTAGAATCACGTACTGATTGACTCCACAATCAATGTTCATGGAAGCAACAGTCAAGAGATAAAGACATATTGCATTGCTAACTGTGCTGCACAAGGTGTCTTTAGAGTATTGAAAAGCAAGGCGGTTACTTTGGGGACTAAGATGCACTTGACCCAAGCCATCGTATTTTCAACGACCTCATGTGCATGTGAATCTTGGGCGCTGAATCAGGAAGACTGACGAAGACCAATGCCCTTGAATCACGGTGCTGACAAAGAATATTGAAAGTA
Organism: Echinops telfairi; assembly: GCF_000313985.2. NCBI lineage: Eukaryota > Metazoa > Chordata > Mammalia > Afrosoricida > Tenrecidae > Echinops > Echinops telfairi. The sequence continues at coordinate 2,216,203 of NW_022109827.1, read as the reverse complement.
CCATGGACTGCCAAAAAAGCAAATGAACATCTCTTGGAAGAAGTACAGCTAGACTGTTCCTAGAGGCTGGTGAGATTTTTTTTCCTCAAGTACTTTGTATATGTTGTCAGGAGAGAGCAATTCCTGTAAAAAGACATCATGATTGGTAAATATCAGGCAGCAATATAAAAGAGGAGGACTTCTGACAGAATGTATTGAAATAGTGACTCTATCAATGGGCTCCAACATAAGAACAGGGGTGTGCTTGTCCCAGAACTGGGCACTGTTTTATTCTGTTGTCTGTAGGGTCACTGTGAGTCAGAACTGACCTGAAGGCCCCCAGCAAAAGACCACAACACGTGGAGGAGTTCAGTGCAGTAACAGAAAACGTGCTGTGATTTAGAAACCAGGGGCCTCAGCTATTGCTTTTCTCACTATTTTCAAAAAAATTTTATCTATTCTAAACCTGTTTCCTTTACAATAAAGATCCATTTTAGCAGTGTTTAAATATCATCATTACTAATTAGTGAGGAAAACTATTTATTAAAAGTAGCTGACACAATGACTTTGTCTCCAGAACTTGCTGTGTAATTCCAAACAGAGAGAAAGCTATAGTTAACAGCACTACCATTAGTTCCAGAGGCTACATCTTGCCTGACATAAATTAGATGTATCAACCCTTACGGGACAAGGACAAAGCCAAATGTAGTGGGCAGCTATCTTCTCCAAATTTTCATATAGTGATCATTGCTGTTAAAAGATTATGGAGGCCATGTGTTATGTAAAAATTATATGTATTAGAACCATATATAAAAGAAAACATGACATTTCAAATAAGTTCAAGTTGCCAAACAATAAAATTACTTTACATGTTGTGTGCGACCATGCAACATAGTGTGTGCTAAACTCTAATAGAGTGTGTTGCTTAGTTATCCATTCCCCTGGGTCTAAAGCATGACATTTTAGAATAGGAAGACAGGATGCCATGTTCAGCTAGCAACAAGAACCAGGGGGAATATGCATTCTAGATCTTTCCTCATGTAGAAGCATCAGAGGAGCAGCGCCCAAACTGGGAGATAGAGTAGAAAAGAAGCTCTGAGACCAGGCGGCCGAGAGTTAGGCTTCCTGGCCACAGGAAAAATAAAGCTGTGGGTCAGAGGCTGGCTTACATAATGCAGTGACCTTTCAAATCAATCAATGCTAAAGGAGATATTTATCACTTCTCTGAACGAGGCAGAGGCAAAGGGACCAAGAGACTGAGGACAGAGAGAAATATGCCCACTAGCATATCTATAAAGAAACTCTGAGACCTAAAGAACAGGATCTTTAATATGTTGTGATCTAGTTAGTCTCCCTAAAAGCCCTGTAATCATGAGTATAGTCTGAGTTCTAGAAATTGACACATTTTTGAGCCCTGCAGAGCAGCAGAGTGTCATTTGAGGGATGGTGGTGTCACAATAGGATAAAGATTTCAGTGTGGAGGCAAGTCTGATCTCCGCTTCATAGGGATCATCCTCGGGCAGATAGGATTTTTATTCCCCTCCTCTCTGTAGGAGCAGTGGAGTTGTGGTCCTTGCACGTTGGGTTTCTAACTCCAAAGTCCGCAGTTGGAAACCTCCAGGCAGTTCCGCTGAAGAAAAACAAGGCTTTCTACCCCATAAACAGCTCAGTGCGGGAAAAGCCTGGAGCTGTTCTACCCTGTTGCATATGGTCACATTGAGTCAGGATTAGCTCAACTGCAATAAGTTTGGTTTGGGTTCTCCCCTCTGTGGCCAGAAGTCAGACAGCTTCTATACCATTTCTCAAAAACAAAACTGACTCTCTTCCATAGATTTGGTGCAGCCTTCAAATGATCCCAGTGTACGACAGTGTAGAAACTGCTCCGGTGGGTTTCTGAAACTGTATTACTTTATTGGAGGATACACCTCCTCTTTTCCCTTACAGAGGGGTAAATAACTAAAGGTTAATAAATCAATCTATTCAAATAAAAATTTATATTTAAAAAGACTAAGAAAAATCGATCATTGTATTTACAGCATAAAATAAATACAGGGTGAAATGCTACTTTTTTTAAAGGTCAGTTAAATGGTATAAGCATCATCATTGCTGGAAAAAGCATAAGCTCATAGTCTATGATGAAGGTGTGCTTTGCAACAGCAATCCTAGTGAGGTAGTGGCTACCCGTTGGACTGTGATCTGCAAGGAGGGTAGACTGACACCACTCACAGCTCTGTGGGAGAAAAACAGTCGGGAACCTCACAGGGGATCACTATGATTCAGAATTGATTAAATTAAACCTGAGTTTCATTTGGGTTCAATAGCAATCAGATCCATAGAAAAATTATAAAATTATCATTTAAAATTATAAAATGTATACATTATAAAATATTATATTGTTGTTGGATATTTTCCCATTGTTCTTAAACTTGTTGTTGCTGTTGTTGTTAGGTGTCATCAAGTTGGTTCTGACTCAGAGTGAGCCTATGTACGACAGAATGACACATTGCCAGCTCCAGTGCCATCCTCACAATTGTGGTGTTTGAGCCCTTTGTTTTAATCCACTGTTATCGTGGGTTGGCTGTTGGGTTGGCTCCAAGTCATAGTGACCTTATGTACGAACAGAATGAAACCTGACTGTCATTCTCACAAATACTCCCTCTGTTTGACCCCACTGAGGCAGCCCCTGTGTCATTCCATCTTGTTGAAGGACTTTCTTTCCGTCCATGGCCAGCTACTTTACAAATAATATGTCCTTCTCCAGAGACTTGTCTCTCTTGACAATATGATTTATGTAAGTGAGACAAAATCTCATCATCCATTCCTTTAAGGAGTTTTGATAGGTAGGTTTATTGTGCCAACCTGGCCAATAAGAACATGTGAGATTAATAAGGTCTCAGTTTAATTGGAGGGAAAACAGATAAATAGCTCAGCAAGCCCCACCTTTCTCTCTTTTGCTCTCTGGTGATCGGACCAGCTTGCAGCTGTCTTAGCTAGCTTTCTGCCTCAACTCGTGAACTACACTGCCCGTGGGACACCCAATCGGTGGATTGTGTCGTTAGAGCTTGAGGTTCCTTTGAGACTTGCTTCACCACATTGCAGGTGTATACATTGCTTGAGCTTGGGACCGTTGGATCCTGTCCTCTGGTGGACTGTTGGTGACCCGCCTTGCTGTTTGCTGCCTGTGGCCAGATTGCCTGCATTGCTCTATGGAAGACTTAGGTGTCTGCTTCCTTGACCTTGGACCCAACTTTCCTCATGAGTTGAAGGACTTCCAGTATATTAACTGTTCCACGGAACTGAGTTGAACTGAGCCTTCTGTACTGCTGTGTGGACTAATTAGCTGTTATAGTCTTTTATGCTGTATATGTCTATATATCTATATCTATCTATCTGTTTATCTATATATCTAGATATGTAAAATCATAAGGTTTTGTTTCTCTAGAGAACCCTGTCTCTGTTGATTCAGTGCTGACACCTGCCCTCTACCACTATGGGGCTTGTTCAGTCCCATTGTAGGTAAATGTCACAGTTTGTTTAGGGCAGTTCCCACTGTTAATCCAGGTGTACATAAAATAGCAATCACAGGAGTCTTCAGAGATGCTGTGGCCCACTTCACAAACATGTTCCTTATGGTTGTAGTGAAAGGTATATGTCCTTTGGACACTCCCTGTTGGGGTCTATGGGATTATCCTGGTAGTTCCATCCAACATACCAATTCCCCTAAACTTTTGGATGCCTTCTTCTTCTACAGTGTACCAAGGTAGGTCAGATACCTCAAGTTGGTCTAATCTAGGCCATCTGGCAACCCATGCTTCAGTGAACCAACAAAATAAGCAATTAGATCCTCTCTTAACCTCTCTTGCTGAGACATTGAAGGAAGAATCTGTGATTACGGGCCCCATATCAAGAAACTTAGACTGGTCTAATGTTACATTCCTTCCACCAATATCCATGCCCTCAGCAACCATTCCTAGGGATATTCCCCAGGCTTCTGCTTGTGCGTATTAGAAGACACAAGCCGTTCTTTATGAGTAGAGCACACTTCTTCCTGAGTCATCATCTGAACCTCACCATTAGAAACTTTCTGAGACTTAATTCTAGTTACAGGTCTAGAGGAAATAATGGGTGGTGGGGGTGTTTCCTAGAGGCTCTCAGCAATATTTTGTAAGGCATCTCCCCCAGGCAATGCTACAGATGGAGCCTCACCTGGCATTTCAGTTTGAACAGTTTGGTTAATCTGCTCACAGTATGTGTTGTTTTACTGATAGTGGATTAATCCCCTCAGGTGGCAAGGGTGGCTCAATTGACGGGGGTGGCTCAATTGACTCTAGGGGCTCAATATTCTCCACTGCTGGATCATCAGCCCATATATTCCCCTCTCATGTTTCAGGATCCCAATACTTTCTGATTAATGCCCTTACTTTAATATCAGACACTGTCCTAGACCTGGAATTCAGCTGACACGGTAATTCAGCTACCCGTATGACGAGACTCTGGATTTGGTTTTCAGCAATGTCAGCTCTATTACTAGAGGAGAGAAGACTCTCCTTTGTAGCACATGCAGCAGCTAGTAGATCTGTTAGTCAGCACTTGAGATGTGCTTCTGAGATTATCCCTTTCTTTGATCACGTTTTCTATTGTAAGAAGGACCAAACAACTACCTTCCCTATACTTCTCGTCCTGACAAAACTGCTGGTAAACATCAAATGCACGGTCACCCAGAGCCTCTCCTCTCACCAGCACCTCTTCTTTTGGTGGTAATACTCTGGATACTAGCTTTGCTAATTCACACCATGGGCAACACCGCCCACCTAGTAAAAGTAGCACATCCATCCAGGCCTTTAGGGATAGAGATAGCTATTAAACCTAATCAGGCTGAAGAGTCAATATGAACAGCCCATTTTTATGATCTTGTTTCTCTAGAACCACTCCTGGTACCAAGTGTGTTAGACAGACTTCTCCAGAGAAACAAAACCAGGACACTTATTATTTTATATATGCATATGAGGATAGATGTATACAGCACGAAGGAATGCAACAGCTAATTAGTCCACAAGGCAGTACAGAGGGCTCAGTTCAACTCAGTTCCATGGAACAGTTAATATACTGGAAGTCCTTCAACTCACAAGGGATGTTGGGTCCAAGGTCAAGGAAGCAGACACCTAAGTCTTCCATAGAGCAATACAGGCAGTCTAGCCACAGACAGCCAACAGCAGGGCAGGTCTCCAACAGTCATCCAGAGTGCAGGACCCAACGGTCCCAAGCTCAAGTGATGTGTACACCTGCAATGTGGTGAAGCAAGTCTCAAAGGAACCTCAAGCACTCGCGGGCAGTGTAGCTCACAAGTTGAGGCAGAGAGCTAGCTAAGGCAGCTTCAAGCTGGTCCGGTCACCAGAGAGCAAGAGAGAGAGGGGCTGGTCTTATGAAACCATTTATCTCTTTGCCCTCCAAACAAACTGTGACCTTATTAATCCCACGTGCTCTTATTGGCCAAGTTGGTACAATAAATCTATCACAGGAGTATTTTTTCTGTATGTTTTCCAAGACAGATTTGTGTAGAGTCATAGTTACCTAATAGTAATTGTGATATCACATGAAACAACATAGGTAAAAATATACTCTGTTGAATTTCTGATATTAAAGTGGCCAGAAAAGTACTTAAGAACAATAATGTTTGAAGAAATAAAACAAAAGCTTAGCAATGTTTACAGCATATAGTAAACTATAATGTGTGGGTCTTACAAAATGTCGGGTAAAATTTCATTATATTTTATTTCCATTTCCCAGAAACTTTAGAAAAAAATAGTTCTATTGAGCTATAATCCATAGCATACCATTAATTAGTTGAATTATATTGAGCAGAGTTGTACAATTATCACCACAATCAACTTCATAAAATGTTCTTCTCTTTTTGTACACATTGTTGAGGCTACTATCAATCCAGTGAGAGTTCAAACCATGCACACCTCTGTGGTTTATATAAGTCCTTGGTTCACTTCAGAAACCTCATTCTTATTTGTTGGAGTATATTACAAATCATCCCCATGGGGCATAAAGTAACTTTATTTATATTCTCATTAATTTAGTTAATGGTATAGCATTTAAAACATGGTTGAGAAAAAGGAAATCATACATATAAAAGACATATTTTTTAGACCGTAATACATTAATTGTTAACTTGTATGGGTTCAAAACTTAAGTGACTGGACATTAATTACATGAACCAGGAGGGTTGAAGATATGGTAAAACATTCAGTAACAATCATTTACAAAGGCAGAACCATGCCTGCTAGACTAACACATGTCACACGAAAAAGTAAAGAGAACATGGAAACAGCAGATGCACACTTGTTCCAGGTCACCATTCACTGGGTTCCCTCCAACCAAGAGAGCTGAACCAAATCAAAGTCCAACGAAAACCAATTCCCTGATATTGGGATAGCAATCATCTGCTTCTGCACGTGGGTCATTTCAGCTTTAAGTCCAGGGGAGTATTTAAGTTCCTTAAAACTGTTACAGGTGAGCTTAAGGGAAAGTCCAGTTGAATTGGTGGGGTTTCCAATGTGGGTCCCTATGGTGGGAATCTATGAAGGGGATTGGGTCATTCAAAAGAACAGACCCTAAAGTCCCAGTTGTCGACAGCATGCTCATCACCAAGGGTTGGACAGAAACTAGGTCAAAAGTGAACAAGCAGGAACATAGTGCCAGGGAATTCTACCCTTGGGGCTTATAAAAGTAATAGTAAGTGTTTTTCTCAATGGTAGGTTACCCTGCACCAGGGTTTACCCACCATCAGAAATGTATCCTCCCCTTTTTTATTGAATTTCTAGTAAAATTAACGAATTACTTTTATAGGCAGGTCTGTTATTTTGGGATGATTATAGAATACTGTTATATAGCAGAAATTGTTTGGTCTTCTCCCTCTCCTCACAGTATGAGAAACAGACTATAGTTGGAATGAGGTCATATCTCCTGAAGTGATTTTAAAGATGTTCAAATAAGGGGGTAATATATGATTTATGGAAATTGGGCAAACACACTACCTCATTATTTCAGGGACCTGATTAAAAGATGAATGACCTGAGAATAGATGCCTGCCTCTGTCTTTTTTTTAAAATCTTTATAGGAGTGGATTCATACAAAATTGATTTTTGTGATTGAATAAACTTCACTCAAAATAAGGGTTTCCAGCTCCATCATATGATGAGGTATTGGTAGTTTAATCACTATTTTTCAGGATGCACACCGCTACATATATTTACCAAAGTGTCTTTATCCATTCTTCTGATGGGCATTTGGACTATTCCCTGCTTCTTGCTATTGTGACCTGTGCAGCAATGAAAATGGAAGAGTACACATCTGTTCGTGTTCTGTATCTTACTTCTTTTGGGTATATACTCAGCAGTGGTGTTGCTGGATTGTGTGGTATTTCTATTCTAAGTTGTTTTTGGAAGTATTGTATAGTTTTCCATAATGATTATATATTTTTACAATCCCACCAGCAGTTAATGAGATTTCTGATCTCTCTACACCCTCTCCAACATTTGTTGTTCTTTGTTTTTGTTTTTATTTGGGCTATGGTTGTGGTTGTAAGGTGATATCTCATCATTGTTTTGATTCAGGTTTCCCATATGGGCTTTCATCATGTGTTTGTTAGCCATTCAAGTGTCATCCTGGTGAACTGTCTATTCATGTCCTTTACCTATATTTTAATGGCTTATTTGGGTTTTTTTCCTTATGAGATGTTTCAGAATTCTATGCGTGTTAGTGATTACTCCCTTTTCTATTGGGTAGTGTTATTCAGTATGATGCTCTTAGATTTGTGTGTTATTGCTGTTGATGCTTTGGGCATACATATTAATGATACCATTAACAGAATTTGTAATGCTCATCTTGTTTTTATGAATTCCTTTAGTTTTTCCTTGTTTGGCAATATCTTATTTCTCCTTTGAATTTGAGGGATAACTTTGCTGGATATAGGATTCTGGGGCATCAAGTTTATTTGATTTTTTTTTTTAACTTTAAAGTTTAATGTATTTCATTCCATTGTTCTCTTGCCTAAATTGTTTCTGCTGAGAAGTCCAAGCTAACCCTTATTGGTTTTCTTTTGTAGATGACTGTTCTTTTTTTCTCTAGATGCCCCAATGGTTTTCTTTTAGGGTTGTGTTATTCTGGGTTAACTAGAGAAAGGAATTCATAGATAGTCATATGTGTATAAGAAATAGCTTTATATAAAGAGTAAATGTACATTAAGAAAACATCCCAGTCCAGTCCAGATCAAGTCCATAAGTCTGATATTAGCCCAAATTCTCGATATCAATCTATAAAGTCCTCTTGAGACTCATGAAACACATGCATTGACACTGAATGCAGGAAGATCACAGGTCAGTGGGTGGAAAATCTTGTGGCTGTGGAAGCACCTCAGCACTAGCGTGGGCCTCCATGTGGCTCCTCCAGCTCCAGAGCTCTGGTTCTATCAGGGATCTCCATATGGCTTGTCAGCAGGAAGACAAGCAGAGGGTCTGTGAGTGTCTGGCCTCCAGTGAGCTATTTATCTCTGCGGTGCTTCCAAATGAGATCATCAAGCTGCAACTTGGTTGACAGGTTAAACTCTACCCCTTCACTCTTAGTAGTCTCAAGTTGGCACCAGATTATGTAGCTTCCACAACGGAGCTACATGCTATTTTGGGTATCTTCTTGAGTATCTGGAGGTTTTTTCCTCCTCCTTTGTGGTGTTGGGGAATTTTTTTCAATTCCCATACAATTTTCTTTGTATATGGTTCTTTGTTTATTTCTTCTTGCTCCAGGATTCTGATGAGACATAGATTGTATCATTTAACAGTGCCTCTCATCATTCCCAGGTTTTTTTCATGTTCTTTCATTTTTGTTTTGATTGTTTGTATCATCAGCTGTAATCAGAGTGATCATTTTCTAGTTCACTGACTTTATTTCCCTTTTCTTCCATTGTATTCCTCAGATCTGTTTCCATTTTCCCTAATTCTGTTATCTCATAATTCATCTTCTTGAATTCCTTTTGGTGCAAGGTTTTTAGATATTCATTGACTTCCTTTGTTTTCCTGAGTGTTCCTCACATCTCTTGCAGGGACCTTTAAACACCATTCTTTTAAATAATATTTATGGTAATCCCTGGACCTCTTTTTCAGGGTACTCCATTGGGCTTCATTGATTTTCAGTTGTTTTATTTTTGTTTTTCTTGATTGGGGGTATCAATGCATTCTACTTCTGTTTCCACAACTTAGCAGTGCACCTGTTTGTGGTGTCTGCATTGCTGAATTGGGTAGGCGTATTTGGTTCTTTTGAGTTAAGTGCAAGAGAAATAAAGGGAGCCAAAAATTACAACGTGGGGAAATGATTTAAAAGGAAGACAGATAGGAAAATGGGTAAGATACGTAGAGGCCAGAGTGAGGAATCAAAAGTGGGAGTTGGCCAAAGAGTGTAAAAATAATGGAAAATATGTGTTAAGAAAGATAATAAGGATTTATCGTTAAAGTAGAAGTATGCTTCGCAAGGAGAAAAAGAAAAATCCCATAATTTTTTTGAAATCTCTAGTTATAGCTCCGAGAAAGCAAATTTTGAGAGTTACTAGAAATAAGAGTATATCTTAAAAAGTGATCGTCAAACTCAATGAAGTGATATAACCATAGATTTGAAATATATAAAGAAGAACCCAGCATCTTAGGGAAATTAAATCAAAACACACGATCAAAAACCACAAAGTGAGATGAAAAGTATAAGAAAGAGGGTTAGTGAAATGAAAACTTCAGTGAAGAGTTTAACTTATGTATACATGCAGTTTTTAAAGCACGGTAGATTGATTAAAAACATAATTTAAAGTAATAATGCCTGTGTTAATCTAGGTGAACTAGAGAAACAAATTCCAAGAAACTCATATGTGTATAAGAAAGAGCTTTATATACAAGACCAATTGAATATTGAGAAAACATCCAAGCCCAGCTCAGATCAAATCCATAAGTCTGATATTAGCCCATGTGCCTGATACGAATCTATAAATTTCTCTTTAGACTCACGAAACACATGCAATGCTGCCAAATACAGGAAGATCATAGTCTAGTGGGTGGAAAGTCTTGTGGATCCAGTGGCAGTAGAAGCATCTCAGCATTGGTGTGGGTCACCACGGGCCTCCTCCAGCTCCAGAGCTCTAGCATAGCTTCAGGTGGCTTCTTGTCAGAAATGCCTCACAGGGAGTGAGCGAGTATGCCACCTCCAGCAAGTTATTTACCGCTGTAGCACCTCCAAATGAAGACATCAAGCTGTGACCTGATTGACAGGCTAGACTCCACTCCTTCATTCTTAATTCTCAAATTGACAACAGATTATGTAACTACCACGATGCCTTAGAATATGGCAAAACTAACATATGACCCAATTTTCAGATACAACAAATCTAATACATCCCACAGAGAATATACAAAAATAATTAATATGATATAAAACTTTATAACCCAAAGATGATTAGAAAGCCTTAAAAGCCAGAGGAACAAACTAGATACACATTTTCATGTATGAGGTTAGTTTGCGAGCTGACTTAGGAGCACTGTCTGTGAAAATATTTTTCATGAATAACTACAACGTGATTAGTTCTACTCTGAGCCCTAAAGAATCGCAGTTCTTGCCCTTGACCCTGCATGTTGCAAGACCCCTTTCTAGCCCTGATCTTGTGTCGCTCCTCAAATAGAGACCATTTCTGTGAGTAGACTTTGAAAGTGCAGGAACTACAGGCACAATTAAGAGTCCTCTTGATAAAGAATAAATCTGGAGATGGGAAGTAAACATGATTAAAAACTACATTTAATATCTACAATTTCTTATCTTATTATGATTTTCATAAATTCTTTAGGTGGTTTAAATAAGACATTTTGGACACATATGGGCTGTCTGCACAAAGAGATCATCAGAATGAAAGAAATCAAAATGGATAGATTGCAGTAGAAAAGCTATGATGAACAAATTGTTATATAGTTTTTGACCCAGAAGCAAAGTGGTATCAGAAAACAAGGCCTGTGAGGAATGAAAAATTAGAAGCACATGAAGGGATAAGCAAGTGTGTTAGTCCTGGTAGAGTAGAGAAACAAATCCATAGAAACTCACATGTGTATAAGAAAGAATTTTATATAAAGGGTAATTGTACATTAAGAAAGCATCCCAACCCAGTCCAGTCCAAGCCCATAAACCCAATATTAGCCCATATGTCTTATATCAATCTATAAAGTCCTCTTCAGACTCACGAAACACATGCAATGATGATGAATGCCGGAAGATCACAGGCCTGTTGGTAGAAAGTCTTTGGATCCAGTGGTGGTGTAAGCATCTCAGTGCTGGCAGGGGTCTCCACGGGCTTCTCCAGTTCCCAGGGCATGGGGGTCTAGCAGCATAGTGCCATGTGTCTTGTCAGCAGAGAGTTTTCAAGGGAGTGAGGAGAGAGAAAGAGCAAGAGAGAGAATGTGTATCTCTCTTCTCCAAGAAGGAAATCCAGCAGTTCCCTGAATTCTCAAGAGAAGGCCATGCCCACACAGAGGTCTCATTGGCTATACCCTTATTGACTGACTAGACTCCACCCCTCCACTCTAAATCCTCTCAAGTCCCAAATTGACACCAGATTATGTAACTACCACAGCAAGTATTTAAATTTCTAAAAGTATTGACTGACAATATAAAACAAAAATGAAAATAATATATACAAAATAAAAAATAAATTTAATTAAATATATAACATTTTCATAGAGAAACAAAACATCCTTAAATTTTCCAAAAGGTGAATAAAAACTTTAGATATTGATAAGTTTAATATTTATATTGTAATTTCTAGAACAGCTTAAAAATAATTAATATGTGTATATGTATTTATCTAAACTATAAGAAGACATTAATGAAAAGATTAACATATTCAAACAATTAAAAAGGTAGAAAAGGAGAGAACAAAAAGTCAAGCAAGATAAGTCTTCAAACAAGTTTATTATTAAGTATAATACCTTGACCACCACTTTTCTGTCAGTTTGTCCTACTGTGGTAGAATGTGTGCTGTGGTGATGCTAGAAGCTATGTCATTGGTATTTCAAATCCCAACTGGATCACCCAAAGGGAACAGGCTTCTACAGAGTTTCTAGACTAAAATGAGGCTATGAGGCAAAAATAGACTGTCCACTTCAGAGAAATTAACAGCTGACAACCTTATGAATCGCAGGTTAATATTGTCAGGTACTGAAAAATCCATTAATAGCAGCAGAAAAATTGTCAGATTGCATCATAAGATGAGCCACTCAGGTCAGAAGGTACTCAAATGTGACTGCGGAAAACTCGTAACCCTACAGGAGTAGAAAGCCTTGTCATCTCCTAAGAAGTGCATGTGGTTTTGAATGGCTGACCTTCCAGTTAGCAGCCCCCACAGAAGCCCCTACATCATTAGGGGTCCCTTTTAGAAATAAGAAGTGATTACGTTTAGAATTCATCCTTACTTCTTGTGTAAAATCTATTTAAAATTAAAACTTTATTTCCAAACAAATGTACATCCCTAGGTAAGGAGGATTAAGATTTCAACACATATATTTTTTAAACATTTTATTAGGGGCTCATACACTTATCACAATCCATGCACACATCAATTGGATTTCAACACATATTTTGAGGCAGCACAATGTAATACCTATCAAAAGCACAAGAGTGAAAAAAGAAAGCAAAGTATGTAAATTCCAACCATTAAATCAGTCTTTTTATTTTAAGAGAATAAAGAGTTTAAGACAAAAATGGTAATGCAGAATTGTCTCTGAACCTCAATACTCTAACCAAATGATCCCTCCCTCATACTACCAGTAGGTGTCTTACTGTTATTGGATGAATCTATTCTATACCCTCCTTTTCCATAATAATGGCACATGTTTTAGTTTCAAAATCCTGTTTATATTCTACCTGCCTGAGGTGAAGCAGTATGTATCCTCCTCGGGCTTCCTGAGTGAGAAAAATGCCAATAATATCCACTCTGTTTCTTTTGGTTTGTTTATTTGGGAGGAAGTGAGAGGCATTAATTCCTGGAAGCTGGATAATTGCTTCTGACTTCTAATTTACTAGAGGAACCTATAATCTCATAAAGAGCATGACCACAGAGAGTAAGTTGTTTTAAATAACTAAGACAGAGTCCATGTATTTTGACTACTAGTTATTCTCTGGCTTGAAAATTTCCAGGAACAAAAGGCATTCATATAAAATACTGCCATAGAAAATCACAGAATTAAAAACAAAACAAAAAAAACCCCAACCTTCCATTCTCACTTCAGTACAAGATACTACATTTGATAGCAATACTATGTAGAAGAATTTTCATTTTCATGCATAACCCCAAATGGGATTTCTGATTTATTGAAGCATCTGCAAGGAAAGTACTTAAAATAACCCTAAATAATTAAAAGTACAAAATGCAATCTCCCCAAGACAAATAGGTTGTCTCACATTTCCCCCCTAGTCACAGAGTATTGAGCCATTTGTGATATGAAGCTCTGCCCAGCAGTGATCCCGAAGCTAAACTAATCACGCCAAGGCAGCTGGTAATTTGACAGGAGAGACAAGCTGACAGCTTTTCCTCAAACATCATGCATACACCATGTTATGAGTGCCAAGCTGGATTTGACATTTAATTTTTAAAAAAGTATTTTAACATAGGTCTACACACACACACAAAACTAGCTGCTGCAACAAAATCAATTTTGTCTTATTTAAAGCTGAAAACCTTTGGTGCCCAAAAGGCAGAATTTTTATAAGAAAAGTATCACTGCTGAACCTCCGGGAACGCTGAAAGTATTAGGAATCATGCATTTTGACTATTTTAAGATATTAAACTTGGCTCAGGAATATGTATAATATCAGTGTTTATTAAGAAAACTGAACTGCTACATATAAAAAAGTCATTGATATAATTAGCAGGTAATTTAGGTAAATGAATATTCCACAAGCTTTATATAGAAGCATGAATTTGCACATACATGCACACATATTTGTCTAGATATATACACATACTTATTACTCATTAATTCATTAGCCAACATTTCACATTTACAACGATGGTAAAAGAAATCTACTAACCAACTATATTGTAGATTAGTGATGTATGCCTTGTAGTAATGAACAATGAGTTAAGAGGAAAGAATAATATTGTTTTTGATGGTTAGAATTATATAGCAACTTTCTTGGTCAGTAAACTGTCAACTGTTTGGCAATTATGTGATTACATAATTTTACAATGATATAATTATGTAGATATCTTCAATTTTGTGATCTCATGTGGCCATCCTCCACTTTTTAATAACACCAGTTTTTGCATAATGGTATTTGGAATCTAACTATATTGATAGGTGAAGAGTGATGTATACTATATAGATATCAAACATTTTGTTGAAAATGTAATTAAATGACAAAAATATAACATAAACTTCAAGTTTATTAACATAAACTTTATGTTTGTGTTAACATAAACTTTATTTATTAACATAAACTTCATCAAGTTCAAGACACTTGTAATCCACCCCTAAGTTTTTAGTTCTGGGGATTTAATTATGTCAGTGAACTATTTTTATATTAACTGAAGAAAAATAAATACTCTTTCAAGATTTTTAAAGGTTAGGATAAAATAATTTAATTAGAGCCCATTCATGACTGTAAGGTGGGTACCTAATGATGTCTCATTGAAACTATTTTAAAACTTCCCTTGCTAAATTTCTAAAAATGCTCATAATAAATAGATATTGCACTTTGGCCCTCTAGGAAGACAAAAAGCAAGATATCTTTAGCATCCAATAAAAGCACTACTATAGCCTTTGCTTTTGACTGGTCCAATTTTGCTTTCACTAGACTACTTTCAACATTGCTTTGATAGTGTTTTATTTTCAGTTTTGTCCTGGTAAGGTCATATTTATTTCCTGTTAAAGTTTTTCCAACAAATGCTTCAGGGTTTTGATCCCACTTTTTCAAAACTTCCATTGGGAGTTCTTGTCTTACAACTGATCTGAGCACAGGAGTTTTGGTACCCAGCAGTGCAGTTTGCTCGACCTTAATGTTTGCAACCTGTCTCTGTGAGATGTCTATAGCATTGGATGTTGTTTCTGCCGTTAATCATCTGACACCCTCCACTAAAGCATGAACAAGACTAATCGTGTCCTTGCAAACTGATGTGGGTGATTTACTGCTGTAGGATTCATTTTCAACATCAGCTTTTCCCTTCTGAAAATGAGTTATTCATTTGTACACTGCTGATTTCTTTGAGTGTTCTCCCATAATCTTTTTGTAAAGCCTCAATCATTTCATCATTCTTCTATCAAAGATTCAATATAAATTTGATGTTTGCCCTAGCTTCTATGTTAGCATTGTTCTTATTGTTCTGATGGTGGCTGTTCTCAAACTGATACCCTTTCTTTGGAGTGCCTAAAAGTAGAGCTTGTTCGCAAATGCTATACAAAGTTAGTGTGAGTTTTCTGTAGTCCATTAAAAAAATCCATGAATTATTGTAAACAATGCACATTTTTCATGAAGTTTTGAGAACTCTGTCTGTAAAGTATGTCTACATTAATGTCATCTCAAGGCAGTATTATTAATATCCAAGGCAATATCCTAAAAGCAACATCCCCAAATCTTACAAGTCCCCTCCTTTTGGAGGATAATTACTTCCAGAACATCCCTTAATCACTTTGAAGAATAAGACTGTTGTCATTGCACATAAATGCCTGATTCCACTGAACTGCTATCAGTTATGTGCATGTTAGTGTGATGAAAAATATTGGGTAGTATCCTCTACTAAGACCATACCATAATCATGTGTTAAGAGTTCAAAACCTCAGCGAGGATCCCTGCTGGCACATGAGGTTAAGTGTTGCACTGCCAACAGCCAGATCAATAGTTCAAAACCACCAGCCATTCCCCGAGAGAAAGAGGTTATCTGTTCCTGTAAAGATTTACAGCCTCAGAAACCTGATTGGGATTGTTATAACTTCGATGTGGCTTGCTTGCATTTGGATTTCTCTACTTTAGCCGCACTATTCTCCCAAAGAAGAGTATGCGAATCAAGTCAGAATATATTCCAGCCCTGCTTCATAAGAGTGTATGTGTACATAGCATAAACCACATGTGTGATTAGTTACCTTCTTAAATAATGAAAACAATAGATAAGTAGTCTGCTTTACATATAGCTGTATTTCTATCCTTTTCTTTTTGATATAAACCCCTTTAATGTTATGTAAATTTGTTATGTTATATAATGTTATGTAAATTTGTTCATTTCATTACATGTTTCATTCTTCTCTGTCAAAGTTTTATCTTACCACGTTTGTAAAGTTTTCCTTCTATGACAGTTTAAATAACAGGAGCAAAATTAATAATGGTGAAGGAAATCTTGGACTCTTTCCCTTATACATTTGAAAGTTGCATGTTACAATATCCTCTGAAACTTGTTCTTGATGGTGGAGTCGGTAAAGCAAATGGAAGATCTGAACTGAAAATTTCGAAGGGAAACTGGTGAAGACAAAGTCTTATAAAATATGCAAAGTCTTGGAGTGCAAAACCTCAAAATAAGTACATGCGTAACACATATCAAGCCAAAAGAACGAATGGAGCATAAGCCTTGAGTTTCAATATTGAAGTATTTTGGAAAGATCTTGAAGGATGTAGGAGGCATCAACATAAAATGGGAGGACTACACAGAGTAACTATATCAAAAAGAATTAGTGGGCAATCAACCGTTTCAAGAACTATAATATGATGAAAAATGGATGTTACTGAAGGAAAGTCAAGCAAAAACAAGGCTCCAGAAATTGGTGGAATACCAATAAAAATGCTTCCGAAAGCAAATGCAGCACTAAAATCCTTCATTTGTCTATGTCACAAGGAAGACAACTACCTTGGCCAATGAATGGAAGAAATATGCATTAGTGCCCATTCAAGAAAAAGATGCATCAACAAGATGCAGAAATTATGAGATAATATGCTAAATATAAATGCTAATAAAATTTTACTGAAATTCATTCCAAATCAATTACAGCAGTACATAGACAGGCGGCTACCAGAAAATTCAAGCAGGATAACTTGGTGTGAGGGCTATCAATGCATAAGTCAGATGTATATTAACGCAGAGAATACAAGAAAGATGTTTAGGTTCTATTGGCTATGTAAAAGCACCCGACTGTGGATCATACAAAGTGTGGAAAGCACTGTGGAGAAGGGGAATTCCAGAGCATTTCATTGTACTGATGTGGAACTGGGCTATAGAGAAAGAGGTCGCTGTTGGAATCGTAACAAAGAGTTACTTCTGGGCTTAACATCAGGAAGGCTGTGTGGCAGGGTTGTATCCTCTCACCATGCTTAGTCCATCTGTGTGCTGTTCAAAGAATCGGAGGAAGGGGACAATACAAAGAAGCGCATGAGGAGATCTGGCTGTGTAATGGTTCCTCGGTGGGCTGCAATCAGTGTGGTCAACAGTTGGAAAGCACCAGCATGTCGACCACAGAAAGACGGCATGTTCTAGGCCCATCACCTGCGCTCCTGGGGGAGTGGTTGCTCATTGGCTGTGACCCGCAGCTTTTGAACCTGCCAGCCCCTCTGTGGGAGAAAGGCAGGGCTTCGTACTATCAGAACGGTTAGTCTCAGAAACTCACAAACCAGTTCTAGCCTGACCTAGAGGGACGTTATTAGTCCACCTTACCGAGCTTCCTGTCTTTTGTCAGGACCGGTGTCTCCTGAAAACATGTCCAAAACATGTGAGACAAAGTCTCGCCATCCTCGCTTCCCGGAAGCATTCGGGCCGCTGCTCTTCTTCTAAGGCAGATTTGTCCATTTCCGTCCTTTGGGTACTTTGAGTATTCTTCACTGGCACCAGCGGTGGGAGTCCGTAGAACTGAGACCTAATTTTTCACTAAGCTCAGGTTGTTAAAATGCCATTTGTAATCAGAATTCTCCCTAAGGTGGTGGCTGTGGAAATCAAATTTACACCCTTACTCTTTTTTAACGTCCATCTGTTCACCAGCGTATTCTTAGTGCCTGTAGAAATGTTCATTCCATCCATAGGTATAAAATATAGATAGAACTCGGTTTGTAATATGTATTTATTCATTTCATAAAATTCATTATATTTTTGATGAAATATTACATTTTTATTCCCTGTGTTTGTTACTTCAGAATACAAAACATATCATTTAAAGAGAAAAAGTACCCAAACATCCAGAGGGTGACAAGCTGTCATTCATTTCAGCTTTGTATTACTCCCCAAATTCCCACAAGATAATGAGTCAATTATGCAGTTCCTGAAAATGCTCAAAGAGGTAAAAATATTGTCACAGCAGTTATTGCAAATCCAACAGAAACCTACAGGAACGTTCTCTTCTGTCCTTTGGCTTGCTATGAGTCAGAATCAACTTGACAAAATGCTTTTGTTTTGAGGAACAGATAAATGAACTGAGGGACTAATTTTGTCTCTATGAAGTTGGAAGCAATATCATCCTGTTATAGAATAAAGAATGATGAGTAGGTCCCAAGGAAGGGTTTATAGGCTTAGAATACAATGTTCCATATGCAGGACATAAGGCAAGAGAAGTTCCAGAGGCAATGAACTCAAACAATTGTAATGAGAATATTTTGGCTTTATACTTCTGTTCTAGATTGCATCACATGCTCCTCTCCTCCCATTGTCCGCTGCCTATTCCAGAATCAAAAGGACTCTTTAACATGTCGTCCTGTATCTTATTCATTGTAGGTGCAGATGAACTTTTTGCTGAAGGAAAAACTGGAAACTAGTAGAAAACATACTTAAAGCAAATGATGGCGCCTTGCTTCATTATGGCAGAATGGATTGAATCAGTGTACCTATGATTATGGAATGAAGGCCAGAAACATTCATAATTTTAGAGGAGAAACTTTCTTGCTACTTCAGAATCAGGTGAAATCTAGAATTAGGAGGAAGACTTGCTGGCTAACCTCAAAAGTCAGAACCCACCTAGCATTTCAAAGACGTTAAATCAGCAGTACATCTAGAAACAACTTCTGGGACAAGGCCATTGACATTTTAGGATAGAATATTGGTCAAAGTTCGTATAAGCAGGTATTCAGGAAGAATGTATGAGCAAAAGAAATCAGAAGAAATTAGGTATGATAACAGAAGCATATAAACTCTCATATAGCTACCCATAAAGCCCCTCTTTTAAATGCCTTATATTCACTATCAGACAATGCAGGAAAGAGAACTGTGTTCATGTTAAAATATAGATCCAGGTTTTTAAACCAAGAATAATTTGACTGACAGGGAAATGAATTGCTAAAGAATTTTGAGTGCCTGGTTGAATTTGGAAACCATAAATCTGCCTCATATGGCAAGAATGGAGATGAAATCCATTAGGAAAATTTGTGAATAACTGAGGCAAAAATAAGTAAATTTGAATTAATCCAATGATAGTTGAAAAAAGAAAAAATAAAGACTGGAGAATTTCAAAAGAGCCCTGATGGAGTAGTGGTTACATGTTGGGCTGTCAACTGGGAGGTCAGCTGTTTGAAACCACCAGGGGAAAAATGGGGCTTTCTACTCCATGAAGAGTCACCGTCTTGGAAACTCACAGGAGCAGTGCTACCTTGTTGACTAGGTCACTATTAATCAGCATTGACTCCATGGCAGTGAGTGAAAGTGAAAGAGAAATTAATAATTTACATCTTTAATAAACTATGACTGATAAACCATAAAGTTCATTTAAAACAAAGGGTAGACCCAGTATTTATTGTTAAACAAAAGGTAATAGATTAAATCATGGAGACAAGGAACAGAAAGATAAAACATTCATTACTAGGTATTTGAAACCTTTACATTATTGCTTATGAAATTGCCAACTATAAATAATGAGAATATTTGTGGCCATGGAAAAGAAACCATGAAAGTTACTTGAAAGAAGAGTCAGACAATATGAAACAAAAATAAAAGGCAGGAGAGTGGAATAATGCAAAATCTGAGAAAACAGATTTTCAAAAAATATTTACGATGTTAGACAATCTGGTGTCAACTTGAAGTTATGAAGAGTGAAGGGGTGGAGTTTAGCCTGTCAATCAAACGATGACCTCATTTGGAGGAACTAAAGAGATAAACAGTTCACAGGAAGCAGGACACACACTCTCTCTGCTTGGCCTCCCTGCTGACAAGACACATGGAGCTACACTTAGGGAACCAGACCCCTGGAGCTGGAGGAGCCGAGTGGAGACTCCTGCCAATGCTGAGATAAGACTTTCCACCCACTGGCCTGTGATTTTTCTGTATTTGGTGTTATTGCATGTGTTTCGTGAGTCAGAAGAGGAATTCCTAGATTGGTATTGAACATCTGGGATAGTGTCAGACTTACGGACTTGATTTGGACTGCGCTGGGATGTTTTCCTAATGTACAATTGCTCTTTGATATATAAAGTTCTTTCTAATACACATATGAATCTCCCTGGGTTTCTTTCTCTAGTCTACCTGAATGAACACAATATTCTACTGCTGTATTTTGCTGAAATCTAAATGAAATACAAAAGACAGGCATGTGTTCAATTAACTTTACAAGGTGGGACAGGAAATCATTATGATTAGGATACAATGAGCAATGGGAAGAGAGAAGACTAAGTAATGAATTTTAATCAAAATGACTTTCCCTTGCCTTAGAATTAATTAAAGTAGTGGCTTCTAATGTTTCCTGGTTGTTTTTTTTTAGAATTCTAAATGTACAGTGTAATGTCATTAGTTATGTACTTCACATTATGTGACCATTCTCACCATTTCTATCCATATTGTTTCATTATCAGACTCTTCCCCTTAAAGTTCTCATCTATGCTTTAGAATAGCAGTTGCAAGTTGGAAATCATATTGATAAGTCTTTGTATGTGTCCAATGATAAAGGCAAGTATTCATTATAAACTGAGCTCAACTGTTTAGTGTAATGAGGATTTCATGGGACAGTTTCAGTTCAAGTTTAAAAATGATTTCTGGATGATTACTTGTAAATACCATATATTGTTGTTAGTAAAAATAGAATTTATCATAAATTCCATATGCATGGATTCACAGAACATTATACTGAATTGAAATGCAGTTTTAGTGCTGTTTAAGGAGCCCTTAACTCCACTTTTGGATAAGGGTTGTCTGCTAACCACAAAGCCAGCTGCCCTGGAAGGACAGCGGTGGCATCTGTTTCTGTACTGGTCTGCACACACAGAAACCCTGTATAGGGCCACTATGTGTTGGAATCCACTCAGGGACAATGAGTGGTGGGGGGTATTTGAAATCAGTAGATGCCATAGAAAGTGAAGTGGAGGATAAGTGTACATCGAAGAGATACACAACAGAAATGAAATCTTACAATGACGTCTTATAAATGCATCGCTGTGGTATCCATTAACTAGTCTTTTCCATATTTAAATCCATGTTTAGAAAAGATCCACATGAAATATAAATATCCTATTGTTTCAGACATATGCATTTATAATTCCTCATGCTGAATGTATCAGTCCCAGCATCCTAACTTAAATTATAAAATGAATGTACAGGGCAAGAATGACACGGAGGCCCTTTCTGACATTTTCTGGTTACACATGAGGGAATCCAGCTCCACAACAGTCAAAGGCTGATTGCTGTGTGGCAGAGTTCAAACATTCCTCCACTCTTCGGCCGTCCTTGTCCTACCCTGACACTAACTAGCCCCACCAAGGAACTCTATTTTTTTGCTGGGTTGGATAATCAAAAGCAATGGGCACACCAAACTTCCAAACAGTACTTAAGATTATGGAGTTTATTAGGAAAGTTTGGGAACCCTGGTGGCCCAGTGGGTTATGTAGCTCAGTACAAAGTCAACAGTTCAAACCCAGCAGCCACTTCATGTGAGAAAGATGAGGCTTTCTGCTCCCATAAAGATATACAGCTTCAAGAACACAGGGACAGTGAGACCCTGTTCTATAGGATCACTGTAAGTCAAATACAACTTGATGGCAGTGAGTTTGTGAGATGGGTTATTTAACACGTTGTTTTAGCCATAGTCATTGTTGGTATTCCCACCAAAAGACCTTCCTTTTCTTGATGGGTCTGAATAATAAGGTTAGGGAACATACTGATTGGATTTTATGCTTCAGCTATTAATGTTTGCTAGCAGGGTTAATTTTTTAATTTTATACCTTTTCGGTGTAAAATTATCCATCTCAGAAGGAAGAAGTTTGAGGGTAGGGGAGTGGGGGTGGTATCTACTAGCAGCAAGAGAGAAGAGTCATGAGCATGTCCTTGGGCCCCTGGTATCCCCGCACATTGAACCACCTTGATCCTTGAGACAGCTTTGGGAACAGAAGAGTTACAATAGAGCACCAGCAGAAGCAGAAGCCAGCGCACAAGGCAGATAGTGGATTTCTGATCTCACAGATCAAGTAAGACAAAGTGCTTTGTGGCAGGAGGCTGGCTTGTGGAGTTGAATGCTCTGGACACTTACTTGCTGGAGCTAAGTTTGCTGACCCATGGAGTTCAAGCTTCCTAGTTCAAGTTTATGGCAGAATAGCATGTTCTATGGGCATTTAACAGTAGTCTTAAAGGAACTTTAAAACATTGCATGAGAAAAGCTGAAGCCAATGGGTCTTGTAGCTGAGAGGCCAGAGGCCAGAGAGACCTGCCTGAGTATGGCTGAGAAGAGGCTGTCCTGTCTGAATTATTGTATCCTGAGCATCTGTAGTCTGCTTAATTCTTAATAAACCAATTACCCCATAGTTGTGAGTTGTCTGTGAATTCTATATGACCATTGCAATGCGTGATCCAGCTTGGCCCAAAAGTAAAAAGTACTGTTGGAAGAACAGTTGGTGTCAGAATTGGTAAGGAAATTTGGAGGGTGGGATGTGTCTGATATCAGTCTCATAGAAATCTGCCATGGACAATGCAGCTGAATAGTTTGATTTCCTTACCCCTTGTGCAGCTCCACTCCTAGTCTGGGAGTTGGTTGTTCTATGATGCTTTGTGAGTTCCCGTGATGCCGGAAGCTATGTCACCTGTATTTCAAATGCCAACAGGGTGACTCAAAGTGACAAGATTTCCACGGAGCTTCCAGTCTGGGAACAGACATAGGCTTAGACATAGTCCTTCATCACAAAGGAATAGGCTGTCCAATTCTGGGGAATTAGCCACAGAAAACACTTATGGATGGAATTAAAACATTGTCAGATACTGAAAACTCCGTGAACAGAAGCCGAGCCTTGTGAGTGATCATATCAGACGATGAGCCCCCCGTGTCAAAATATGACTGAGGAAGCGGTATCTGCTCCAAGTATGATTTGGAGGGAAGAAAGCCTTGGGGAGTAAAGCCTCTGAGTTCTGTATTTGATGAAGAAGCAGACTCCAAAATATAGAAACAGCAGCAAACTTCAATTAATCGTCAGAACTTGGAATGCATGCTGTATGCATGTAAGAAATGTCCTGTCCTACATGAGTGAGTGCTTCCAGTACTTCATCAGCTTGCTGACACGTTTTAATTGGAAGTCTGTCAATGTCTGGAATTTGGTTTTTGGCTTATGCTTTCAGTGAAGCTTGAACTTCCTCCTTCAGTGCCATTGTTTCTTGCTTTTAAGCTACCTCTTGAAATGTTTGAATGTCAACCCGTCTTCGGTGGCTGTGTAGTCTTTCCATCTTGTTTTGGTGCTTCTTGCAGAATTCAACGTTTTGCCTGTAGAATCTTCCAATATTGGTACTAGAGGCTTGGATTTTTCTTGAGTTCTTTCAGTTTAAGGTATGATGAGCGTGTTTTTCCTTTTGGGTTTTGGGTTTTCTAACTCTAGGCCTTTGCACATCTCATCATAACATTTTATTGTGACTTCTCAGCCTGCTTTTTGAAAATTTCTGTCCAGCGCATCATCTGTTTTATGTGCCTTAGTTACTCTATGATTAAGAGCATATTTCAGTCTCATTTTTTCCTGAATTTTAGTGATATTTTGCTTTCTTTAGGCGTGCTTTCTTCATGTCATTTCACAGCTTTTCAGGTCTTCTGGGTTAATAGAGCTCAAAGCGGCAAATCTGCTCTTGAGGTGTTCTCAAAGTTCAGGGAGGATATAGTCAAGGTCATAGTTTTGCTCTCCTTGACTTGTTTTAGCATTTTTCAACTTCAACCTGAACTTAAATATGAGCAATGGATGGTCTGTTCCATCATCAAACCCTAGCCTTGATTTTAGCTGCAGAAATTGAGCTTCTCCATCATCTCTTCGCACAGATGTAGTCAATTAGACTTCTGTGTATTCCCTCTGGAGAAATGCACACGTGTAATCACCACAGTAGGCATGATTGTTGCTTTAAAAAAAGACATTTGAAATGAACAAGTTGCTGGTGTTCAAACTTCTATTATGAGATCTCCAGCTTCATTTCTAACACCCACATCACATTTCCCAGCTATTGTTTCTTTCCCTTTGTTCTCAACTTTGCATTCCAATTGCCGATAATTACCAATGAATCTTTACTACATGATAATCAATTTGAGGCTGAAAATATTGTTAGCATTCTTAGATATCTTCATTTTGTGTTGGGTACATAAATTTAAATAATAGCTGCATTTATTGAATTTCCTTGATGTGGATAGACATAATCCTATCACACAATCCAACATTGCTCTTCAAGATCTTGAAAAGTCCATTTTGATAAAGAATGTCATTTCATTACTCTGGATTGTTTCATAGCTATTCAAAATGGCCAATATCAGTCTATGGCAGCTCATTAATGTCTAGAATGTCAATTTTTATACGTTCTTTTTTTACAACTCCAATATTCCTAGATCCATACCTTAAACAATCCAAGTTCCAATTATTAATTGATGAGTGAAGCGATTTCTTCTTATTTTGAGTCATACTCCATCAGCAAATGCAGCTCCTGCGGGATTTTCTTCCCCAGACTTTACTCCATACAGACCATTACGGTCAATTCGATTTTAGAAGGCATCTCTTCCTCAGTCCTATTTTGTGTGCCTTCCAACATGGGGGGTTCATGTTCTGACATCACCTCTGACAATTGTCTTCTTTTCATTACGTTTTAAGAATCTGGCAAGGTTTAAAATCTATCCATATGTTTCTCCATGGCTAATTCCTCAGATGGGGACAGCTTATTCCTTTTGTAGAGTCTGTTATTAGTCTGGAAGCTCTGCTGAAACCTGTTCATTTTGGGTAACCATGTTGATATTTGAAATACCTGTGACTTAGTTTCGAGCATCACAGAAACACACAACCCATCAAAGTATGACAAACTGACAGACAAATAGTGGAAATAATTAGTAGTGAGGAAGCCATCCTACACAGAAAGTAATTTTATCATCATAGAACTTTGATAGCTGTAAAATTAAAGATTAGTTTAAGAATTGATGCTTTCTAGACTTTATAAAGACACTTTTAAAAGTTCAGTTGTAGAAAAGTGCTAAATCATGTTTTAAAAATCGTCTATATATCAAGCCATCTGGAATCCCGGCTATGGATTCCAGCGTATGAAATTATATATGCCTTTAATGAGGAACAATCTTGGTTACTTTCACATCTTAAAAAATTACCTCATGTGCACCTGAAATTAAATTCTGGCAGACAATTTACATTAAGCCCAAAGCAAAACCAGTTAACTTGATGAAAAGAAGACAAAACCTCAATGTTAAGGAGTAGAGTGTATTCAGAATTGGAAGAATAATATCACTTGAGACATAATAATTCTTAAAGTATGAAGATTGTGTTAAAAGTATGCAGAACAAAATAAAGAATGCATGGTATTATACTTGGAGTTGATATTGTAAAGTGAAGAGATAGTATTTCAAAAATAGATACCATTTTATTGTTTTGGTGTTCTTTATAAAGGAAGGGAATTTTCAAATAAAGTAGTTATATCAAACAAATCTAAATGAAATTGAAAACTAAGACAAGAAAAGAGTGTATGACATTGTAATATAGGAACAATGTGTGATCATGACAAGGCATGTTTGAGAGAGCATGAGAGAATACTAAAACTATACCAAACACTGGGGATGGAGCACTACGGTACCGCTTTCTGAAAGGGAAAATGATTCACAATAAGGTATATTTGTCTAATTGATATTTTGAAAAGAAATGTACATTAGGGGTTATAAAGTGAAATGTACATATTGGGCTAAGTGAAAGTTCAGCAGCTCAAACACACCAATTGCACAGTAAAAGAAGATAAGGAGTCTGTTTCTACAACAAATAACAGCTTTGAAAACCCCAGGGTTCTATTGAGTCACTATGGATAAAAATTTGCTTATCAGCTTTGGATTCATTTTTCATTTTGTTTGGTTTGTTTTATAAAAGTTATGCTGGAAAATGAGGGTAATTTGGGTTCAGAAAGTGATTGTATATATGTACACACATACACATTATTTACATTATATAGAGTGTGTATACTATTTTCAATACAACATGTGGAACAGAATATATATACATATACATAATATGTTTCATATTATATAATATATAGAATATATTTTATTCTAAAATTCTGTTCCACGTGTTATATTACAGATAACAGTTATCAATGGATTGTATATAAATTTTAGTAAGAATTACTCTTACAAAATTCTTCATGGATTCTATGATATAAATGTTATTTTATATGGATGTTTTGTTTGAATTGAATTGTTGAATATGAATTGTTTCAAGGTATTTAATTGTTCAAAAGAGATAAATGTGAAGTATGTTGTTGAGGAATTATATAAATTCACCACTATTCTAATACTCTTACTATAAATGTGTACAAATATGAGCGGGTATCCAAAAAATGGAATTTTTTTCACAGCTATCTATTTTTTTTTTTTTTTTTACAAAATAACCTTATCATCTTGAAATCACTCTCCATTACAGTTAATACACTTCTCAAATCTGCGATTAGATTCTTGGAAACATTTTTCATACTCATCTGTTTAGATGGCTGATAGCACCTCCCTCATTTTTCTCTCCACTTCTTCTACGTCATCAAATCGCTCTCCTTTCATGTCCCTCTTTATTCACAGAAACAGAAAGAATTTGCAGGGAGCAAGGGCAAGTGAGTAAGGTACATAGGGCAAGAGAAGAATGCTGTTTTTTGCCAAAAACTGGTGCACTGATATGTGAGCAGGTGCATTATCTTGGTGGCAAAACCAGTCCCCCTTCTGCCACAAATCAGGCCTTTTTTGTCACACACTGTTACACAATCTAAATTAAATTAAAGCTTGATGAACAGTCTGACCTGATGGAGTAAACTCCAAATGCACTATCCCCCTCCCATCAAAAAAAGCAAATGAGGATTGCCTTGATCTTTGATTTCGCTTAACAGAGTTTTGTGGGGCGAGGTGACAATGGTGTCTTCCACTGGCTGGATTGATGTTTGCGTTCAGGGTCATAAGAATAGCACCATGTCTCCTCCCCAGTAATGACCTTGGGAAATAGTCTGGGTCGCTTCAGAGTTCTTCTTTCAAAGCACAGCATGTTTCTCCTTGACACTCTTTTCCTGCTCAGTCAGAACCCGGGGCACAAATTTTGCAGTGACCCCTCTCATTCCCAAATCTTTCATTCAAATTCCCTGAACCGAGGTCCAAGATAGCCCAGATAACTTCCCCTTCTCTTCAATGGTCGAACACTGGTTTTCAAGCACAATTGCATGAATTTTGTTGACATTTCTGTCCATTCTGGAAGTTGACAGATGTCCATAATTAGTTTGGCATCGATCAACATTTCACCTTTTTGAAAGGAGAAAGCCACTCATACACTTGAGTTTTTCCCACAGCGCTGTCCTTGTAAGCTGTGCTCGCTCAACATCACAATAGTTTCTGAGGCATTTTTCCTAATCAGAAAACAAAATTTCACAGTTGCACACTGCTCTCTAAAATAGGCCATCACAAAAACGAGGTTCAAGGGAAACTGCTTTTATGAAAAAATTCACTGTGACCAGAGATTACCTTCCTGGGCAATGCCACAGGATGCATTAACTCAAAGTGAGTTGCTGGATGCTTGCCTAGAAGGAAAAGAGACATACTATGAAATCTCCACCTAGCAGAGCATTTCCCCATTTTTTTTTTGGTGGGGGGGGTGCCCCCTTGTAGATTCGTTTTATAGAGAGATGGTGCTTGTAATGGTGTATCAAAAGACTTACACTTGATCATGCACTCCTTGAAATGTTTCTTAAATGTCTTAGTTGAAAATGTAGAAGCTTCATTTATCAGAGACTGGTACCAAGTGGAGAACAGAAAAAACACATATAAACAAAACGAAGTTACTTGATTATGTTTGGATAAATAAGGGAAGTTTCCAGGAAATAGTGACATTTGAGTGGTGTCTGAGTTATCACAGTGGAGAAATGGGCCTGGGCAGAGGAAAGAGAATAGAGGGACAGTTCAGAGTTCTCAGCAATTAGCCACAACATTTTAATTTGAAGTACCTACCTTTTACTACTCCATGTCCTACTCCATACATTGCAGATAAGGTGCTTCAGCAATCAACAAGCATATGCATCCGCTTTGAGAAACGCAAATCAAGGGATTTCAAAAGAGAGAGAGTTCTTTTAAAGAAGTCATACAAGTTACTTTGTTCTCAGACTATGCCCTGCCTCAAGTTAAAAGCCTGTTCCTTTCTTTCTTATGTTCTTCAGTACATTCAGAAGCAGACATCCCATCCAGGAATGTGTATTATTTTTTGGAAGTCGCTGCTTTGTCTAACAAACCCATGTTTGAAATAGTCATTCCATTTCAAATGGCCACAGGTGATGTGTTCCATATCTATTGTCACAGCCTAACTTGTGTTCAACCTGCCACTTGTAAGTAGATCAAGTAAGCCTTGGTTTTTCTGGATTCAAAATCACGAATCCTTGACTTACAACAATTTTTGTTATCATGCCTATCAGTGAAGTAGATTTCAGTTGCAAATGATAAAAATCTTTCAAACTAAGGTAACTCTAAGAATGACTGTTTATAATGTTATTGGAAGAATTGGAGTAACATGGCATAGCCTAGGAAAGACTCCAAGAATAATATTACTAAACGAGGCATACAGAGAAATTGATTTTTCATTAAACTCAAGGAACCAAATTATCAGGCAGACCTTATCGTGACGCTGAGCTCCAGGAACAAAGCAGCTGTACGGATAAGATTAAGAAAAAACTGTAGAAAACTTAGCTCTACTTATTGCAAAATCTGAAACTAGCAAAATAAATGCCAGCAGGACTTCTGCATCTTTCCACATTTAACTCAGCTCCAAAACCAAGTATCTCGGTCAATATGAATAGCAGAAAATAAATGTCTTCTTGAATTTTTGCCACAAGCTGAGAAATACGACTTTATTTCACCAGTGTTTCCAGGAAGTGCCACGCACCATGAGAGTGTTGTGCCAATGTTCAGCAGAATACTGAGTCTACCTCAGGGACCAGCATTCTAGAGCTCACCTGAGGACATAGCCATGCCAATTCAATCAAATGGAGGGGCTGAGCTTGGAGGAAGACAAGAACTGATGACGAAACCCTAACTCTGTGTGTAGGTCCTGGGACTTCTGGACACTAGTCATTTCATCATTGCATCCTTTCAGTTCTCAGACCCATTATGTTTATTTTAACATTAATTATTTAGGTACTGTAATTTTTAGTTTCTAATGTGCATTTTAACATACTCTATCATTTGAGAACATCTGTTGTAAAGAAACGCTTTTGGATTTAGAGGTTTTCTGTTCTTCATAACAGATTTGTTTTAGTCTTTGGGGGAAGATTAGAGAATATGTGTGTATATTAGTAAGACAATGTTAAATTTATTAAAATTCAGCAAGAGTAGAATAAACATCAGACTATAGAGACAAAAATAGTACAAGGAAAAAAAAGTAAATTGTAAGTATTAAGCCTCAGAACATGAAGCAAATGCTTGGAGCTAAAAAAAAAAAAATTACACCCTGACACCAGGGATAAGCTTCATAAAATAACAAACTTCAAATACAAAAATATATATATGTATATATATATATATATACACATAGATATGGTATTAAAAATATTTTAGGAAAATGCTGTGAAAGGCTTGAGGTATTAAACAAGATAAGCCCCACTTCTCTCTATTTTGAATCCCATCTTTTAAAGAAAAATGCTGCAAAATTTTATTTCTTGGAAAGGTAAATAAATCACATACTAAAATGAACGAAGTCACTCTAAGGATCATATACTTTAAGTTGACAAACTACGTGACATTAATCAAAGAACCCTAATCTTGTTGTATTTTTCCTGTCTGCGTGAACACAGAGACTTGTAAGGATACGTGACAATAGTGAAAAGGGTGGAGAGCAAAGGGACGGGCAGGAAGGCCGCAATGACAATAAGAAGGGAAATAGAAGAACAAACTGCAAAAGGAGGAAAAGAAACAGAAAAAGGGTATGACAATGGAAAGGAAGAAAGAAATCAGTAAAAGGAAAAGAATATGGCTGACTGAAAGTAAAATATGAAAAACAAAGATGTCTAAGACTTATTCATTTGCCAATATATAGTTTCAAAGAAGTATTAAGTAAACCTGCAGGAACATAAATTAATACAATCAATCTATCTGGTCTTGTTGCACTTCATTTTAAATTACTTTCAAAAGATATTATTATCTTCTGGTCAGAATAACAGTCCTGCCCCCTCTCCCCCAAATACAAATGAAACAAACACAAAACAGTCCTGCCACACACACACACCTCATCAATGTCCTTCTACTTGTTCAATTAAGAGTATTCCAACTCCGGACTTGAACATAAGAATGCTTTTGATTTCAACATTTGGACAGCATATTCTTATAAGGGTTTGATAGATTTTTTCCTCCTCCTTTTTCTGAATTGAATATTAATTTTGTTCTTATTTATCATCCAATTAATCTAACTCATAGCAACTTTATGTTCAACAGAACAAAACAGTGCCCAGTCCTAAACTCTCCTTACAATTGCTGCTATCTTAAAACCTATAGCTGCAGCCACTGTGTAAATTGATGGAACTGAGAGTCTGCATCGTTTCTGCTGAGCCTCTTCTTTTCCACACAAGATGTCCTTTTAACCAGAGTCCTCCTGACAACATGTCCATCATACAGAAGACAATCTCACGAGACCCTTTGCTAAGGGGCATTCTAAATACACTTCTTCTGGAAGTCCTGGGAATATTCAGAATTATTTTGCAACACCATAATTAAAATTCATGGATCCTTTCCTAGGCCTCCCTGTTCATTATCCAGATTTCACATGCATATGAGAGGATTGAAAGTACCCTGGTTTAGATCAGGCACACCTTTGTTCTCAAAGTGACAGCATTGCTTATTGAATACAACTTGAACACAATTAATAAATGTAAGTCTGATAATTCACAAGTCTGAACTATAGCACTGGTTGTTTATCATGAATTTGAATTTTGTTCATCTTTGTCATTCAAGCTTCAGTTTTATAATCTACATAAGGAAAGCCAGTGATTACTATGACTATTTTAATAAGAAGCAAGTACTTCATTTGAATTCTGAATTAAGATGAAAATATCTTAAATTGAGCATTCATCTTAGCAGTGAAACACAAAGAATCTGTAACATCATAATCTTTTTTTTTTTTTAATTCATGGGAGGGAAATGGTCATGGATTGAACACAATTGGCAGACACTTATTTTTCAGTTAAGTAGTAAAAAAATTTTTCATAGTGAGCCTGTGCACAACACAATGCATGGTCCTGTACCATCCTCACATTCACTCCTATGCCTGAGCCAATTGATGCCCATTGGTCACTATGGGTCCGAGCCGACTCGATAGCACCTAACTATGACAGCATATATGTTTTCACATGCGCTTAACTCTTTGTTTTCTTTTATATGTATCCTAAAGTGAAATAAAACTAAATATTGCACATCACGGATTTCATTGTATCCTAGTGATTGATTGTATATGACATAATAGAACATCCCCATAGGCTCTCCTAGACAGTAATCCTTACCTGAATAAATCTCCGGATCTTTTCTCCCTAGTAGCAACTGATGGGTTTGAATGACCAACTTTTTGAGTAAGAAGTTGATTTTTTAAACACTGTGCCAGAGTGTATCCATCTAGTATGATTAGATTTCTGTTAATTGATATGTTAGATAATCAGCATGCCTAAAATCAACCTGGTAATAAGCAGCAAGCAATGAATTTTGGTTACTTTGGGCTAATTTTTCTACCAGAGACTAAGATGGCATGCTCAATGAGTTCAAAGTTTTAACTTTAAAGCTTGTTATAAATATGATAATTAAGACATGAGGTACTATTTCCATCCTAATAAAGAGGTAGCTGAAGCCCAGGCAGATTATATGGTTTGCCTATGGCTAAGCAGATCCTTAATTGCAAATCTAATAATACAATCTATTCCTTAAATGTCAGTTCCATGTTCTTACTTCTGGCATTAGAGTTCTGCCTTTTATTATAGTGCCTGTAGGTGGAAATGAAGGCATACATTATATGCAAAACAGAAACAAATGTGGGAAAAAAAGAGATTTAGAAAGACCCTTTGTACATGTCTTTTATGTTACATCTCAGCAGTATCCATTATGGAAAACCTTGATCTTGTAAACATAGCAACAATGTTTTCCCTAAGGAAGGATCAGCACTATAAATTAAATTGGACTAATTTGACGCTTTCTTTTAGAAATTCATATCTGAAGTGAAATTCCACTCTGAGAGAAAATAAAATGTTTCAAATGGTCTCATTCCAAAACACTGCTATGCTGACAACATGATGACTTATAGTAGTTTACACTAAATGGCTCTCTGTGCTAGATATTATGCTCTTATCTGCAAAGTTTGGAGTTCAGACTTGCCAGCCGTTGCACAGGAGAGAGATGAAGATGGGACTACTGCAGATCAACAGCCTCAGAAACTCTCTACAGCACTGCTAGGGTAAGTACTGATTTCAGTAGTAGATTTGGATTTTTGGTTTGGAAGGTTTCGCTGGTGATACAAATGAAAGAGTGCCCGACTACTAATGGAAATATTAACTATTAGATCCCACCCGGGGTTGCCTCAGAACCTAGAAATTTCTGCTTCGGAAATGCCATCATTCTATCCTGCACACATAGGGTTGCTGGGAATTGGACTCAAGGAACGAAAACTAAAAGCAACTGGAATGTAAACCTGGCCCGCGTGCTTGCATCAACGCAGCCAGTGCCTCTTCCTCACTTTAGATTCTCTCCATCAATCCATAGTCTCATAGTGACGTTGGTTATGGGTTTTTTACTTTGCTTAAGTGAGTAAGCATTGATTTTTCTTATTCCAACGATGGATTGGCCTAGGGGCTGCAACAATGGGCCCCAAGAGACGAACAATGGTGAGGGTGACTCAGGACCAGGCAGTGCTTCATTCTGTTGTACACAAGCTTGCCATAAGTCTCGTCTGGCTCCACTGCACCAAACAAAAACAAAAACGGAACATGAAAACAATGGAACCCTGATTATCTACTCTAATTTAACCAAAATCATCACCTGATTAAAGTGAAAGACTCAGACTACAGAGTTTATGGAATATCTCTTTTTTAAAATTTTAATTGATTCTAGCGTTTAACTAATTAATGCTCTTGTGTGCCATCAAATGGATTCTGATTCATAGTGACCCTATGTGACAGACAAGAACAGACCCGAGGGCTTCTCTAGGTTGTAATATTAAAGGAACAGGTCACCTGGTCTTTTTTCACCTATAGTCATTTGATGGATTCTAATAGGGGGTTTTACTTTACTAGTTGTCTGAGATTTTAACCATCCCCACACCAGGGTATCTTACCTAATTAATATATAAACAATACTAATACTGTATTACATGGTCAGATAGTTAAGTTTATTGTGCCAACCAGGCCAATAAACACATGTGGGGTTAATTGAAGGGCGGAGGGATAAATGGCTCGGTGAGCCTCGCCTTTCTAGTTCTCGAGTCTCTTGCTTTCTGATGGTCGCACCAGAGTGCAGCTGCCTTAGCAATTCCAGCTTCAGCTGGCAAGGCTGACTTCCTGCAAGACATCCCCAAGAAGAAGTCGCATGGTCCTACCCGGATGCAGCCCTGGGTGCTGGAGCAGCCGTGTGGAGACTGCTGCCTGCCAGCACTGAGATGCTTACACATTCACTGATTCGGCTTTCCTCCTGCAGTCAGCATCATAGTGTGTGTTTTGTGAGATGGAGGAGGACTTGCGGATTGTTTTTGGACATATGGCCTAATGTTAGACTTGTGGGCTTGGGCAACACTGGGTTGGGATGTTTTCTAGATGTGCATTTACCCTTTACATAAAATCCTCTCATACTTATGAGTTTCTGTGGATCTGTTTCTCTAATGTACCCAGACTAACACACGAAAACTGTCCTTCCCTCATATTTTCACACCAAAGAAGTCAGGCTTTTTTTAGCTTTATTTCTCCTTATATTTACTACAGATAGTAAAAACTGAGAAAGCCTGACTGTGAAGGCACAAACCTGTCAGAAAGATAGAAAAGTGGTAAGCCTTGTGAGAATTGGAAAAATAAGACAGATCATCACATTCTGGCTTTCACTGTATTTCTGAATCATATATTTATGCTCTTGTTGTTTTTAGAGCCACAAAGTAAGTTACAACCTGTGATCAATAGGTTTATTGTGCCAACCTGGCCAATAGGGGCATGTAGGATTAATCAGGTCGCAATCTGCCTCCCTCTCTCTTGCTTTCTGGTGATCAGAGTGTGCTGGAGCATGCATGCAGCTGCTGTAGCTAGTTCTCTGCTTCAACATGTGAGCTATGCTACCTGTGGACCAAGACAACCCAGGGATTCTGTTGCTTGCGCTTGAGGCTCCTTCAAGACCTGATTCATCGCACTGCTGGTGCATACATTGCTTGAGTTTGAGGCTGGTGGATCCTGTTGCCTTATATTGCTTGAGTTCAATATCCCATTGGGCCTGCTTTGCTAAGCTCTGGACCTACTGACTGATGCTAACCCGCCCTACTGTTTGCAGACTGGGGGCAGACTCTGACTGTCTTGCCTCAGGGAGCACTCTGCTGTCTGCTTCCTTGACCTTGGACCCAGCAGCCCACTGAGATGAAGGACTTCCAGTGTAGTAACTGTTCCATGGAAGTGAGTTGAACTGAGCCCTCTGTACTGCTGTGTGGACTAATCAGCTGTTATATTTCTTCTTGCTGTATAAACATATCCATATATATATATATATATATAGTCCTTGGATATATATAATCATAAGTGTCCTGGGTTTTGTTTTGTTTTTTTGTCTAGAGAACCCTGCCTAATACACAACCCATAGCAACCCTATGCACAACAGAATGAAACACATCACAGTCCTGCCCCATCCTCACAAACATTCCCATACCCAAGCTCATTGTTACAGCCACTGATAAGAGCCTTACTCTTTTCCACTACCCTTCCACTTTACCAAGCATGATGACCTTCTCCAAGGATTGGTCTCTACTGACAATATGTTCAAAGTATATAAGACAAAGTCTTACCGTCCTTACCTCTAAGGTGCATACTGGTCATACTTCTGCCAGGAGAGATTGGTTTGTCTTTTTAGCAGCCTTTGACACATTAAATATTCTTTGCCAACACCACAACTAAAATGCATGAGATCTTTTCAGCCTTCCTTATTCAATGTGCAACTTTCACATCCACATGAGGAAATTGAAAACACAACGGCTTGGGTCAGGTGCCTTAGTCCTCAAAGTAACATCCTTGCCTTTCAAAACTCTAAAAATGTCTTGTGCAGAAGATTTACCTAATGTAAATCATCTTTTGATAGATTGACCGCTGCTTTCATGATCATTCTGGATCCACAAAAGACAAAATCCTTTACAATTTCAATCTTTCCTCCATCTATCATGATGCTATCTATTGGCTCAGTTGTGAGGATGATGATCTTCTTGACATTGAGTTTTAATCCATACTAAATGCTACAATCCTTGAACTTCAACAGCAAGTGTTTCAAGTCCTCCTCACTTTCAGGAAGCAAGGTTGATTCATCTGCATATCACAGGTTGTTAATCAGCCTTCCTCCAAGCCTGATGCCACATATAATCTAGCTTGTATGATGATGAGCTTAGAATACAGATGAAACAAGTATGGTGTAGAACGCAACTCTGTTGTACACCTTTCCTAATTTTAAACCAAGCAGTATTTCCAAGTTCTATTCAAACAAGTGCCTCTCCATCCAAGTTCCACATGAGCACAGTAAAGTGATATTACCATTCTTCTTAATATTATCCACAGTTTATTGTGGCCCACACAATTGAATTCCTTTGCATAGTCAATAAAACACAAATA
>NW_022109827.1:2178196-2179430 GCF_000313985.2 Echinops telfairi | reverse complement strand
GTGCCATTCTTATTCAATTCTTCATTTCTAGCACAGAAAACTATAAGACACTCTGACTCAAATGACCAATACAAGTCAATTTCAGTAGACCAATGCCTAAGTAATTTATCGGTATGCATTCCATCTCAATTTTTTATGAGTTCCAATTTTCCTAGATTCATAGTTCAGTAGATAATTCTTCAGAAGTGAATTGCTTCTCCCCCCCTTCTAGTCCATCGCTTAGTCTAGAAGGGGCTCTGAAACTAGCGCAACATGTGTGACCTTGCTGGTTTTGAAATACTGGCGATGCAGCTGCCTGCATCACAGCAAAATGAAAGCCACCTCAGTGTGACAAGCTGACAGACAAGAGATTAACTCTAAGGACCTGAAATGTAAACCAAACTAAAAGCAAATATGATGATTTTAATAACCTCTCAAGTCTGAGAAACTTAAAAAAAGCAATCAAGAGATATATATAGGATTTCTGTTGATGGAAATCTTTAAATTAGAAACTATGTGGAAGGTTCGGTAATTGGAAAATATCGTCTTGGTGATAGAAATGGCACAAGATGCCCAAAGTATAGAATATGATAATAAATAATTAATTTAAAATAAATTTTTTAATCACATGAATGCCAACTATACACTTAACCTTTGAAAGAGAGACTACACAGATCCATAACTACATACCTTGGAAAGCGGCAACAGAGAAGTTCAATAACATCTGCCATAATGAGGCTAATAATTGACTGTAGATTATGCAATCAACTAACTATATGCAAGTTGAAATAGAAGCTACAGAAATTTAACACATGTCCAGAAGAGCAGAAGTCCCATAATGAACATATCCCACAAGACTTTATAAACCATCTAAAGAAGAGAGTACGTTTATCACCAGTGTTGGAAGACCACAATAGTTGTGAGATAGCATCAAGAAGTGCATACATGAAAAAAGCAAAAGGACACTGAAAAACAAGTAGAAAGAAAAGGTCAAATGGATCTTTTAATAGCCCACAAACTTACAAGAGCTCAAGAGTCTAAATAATCTGAAGGAAAAGGAAGAACTTATGACATAAAAGAGTTGAAAACCGTTTTCTTTTTTTTTCCTTTGTTCTCTCCTCCTTCCCATTACCTTTTTATTTTCATTTTTTAATTTTTTTTAAACATTTTATTACGGGCTCATACAACTGTTATCTCAATCCATACACACATCAATTGTGTAAAGCGCATTTGTACATCATTCTCAAAACATTTT
>NW_022109827.1:2170927-2176688 GCF_000313985.2 Echinops telfairi | reverse complement strand
ACAAAAACCATTTTCAAAGGGTGGTTGAAGAATACAAAGTAAAGTATCATAATGAAAGTTATCTCTGGAGTTAGAAGTTGTGAATTACCACAGAATAACTAGTGGGTTCACACTGTTGGACCTTACTCTGAACAGTCCAATTCAACCCATTAAACCACAGGAGGCCTGGAAAGAAGACGGAGAAAGTCTGTAGCAAAAAAAAGTCTGCACCATCAACTTACAGATAGTGCAGGAAGTAGCAATAGATCAAAAACCAATGGTATTAAAGGAAGAATTTCAAGCTGCACTGAAGACATTAGTACAAAATAACTCCTCAGGAATTGTGAAATACCAATTTAAAATGTTTCACAGTTATAGTGCTGGGGGCACTCACTTGTCTAGTCAAAGAAATTTAGAAACAGTTACTTGGCCAAACAACTAGAATTCATATATGTGATCATTCCAAGGAAAAGTGACCTCACAGAATCCAGAGATGATTCAACATTATTATTAATCACACAAAAGTAAATTTTTGCTGAAGATAATTTTTAAAAATTTTAGCAGTGTGTTAGTTGGGTTCTCTAGAACAATGGGTCTCAACCTTCCTAATGCTGCAACCCTTTAACACCGTACCTCATATTGTGGTGACCCCCCCAACCATAAAATTATTTTGTTACTACTTCATAACTGTAACTTCGCTACTGTTATGAATCAGGCGACCCCTGTGAAAGGGGCATTTGACCCCCAAATGGGTCATGCCCCACAGGTTGAGAACTGCTGCTCTAGAAAACAAAACCAGGACACACAAGAGGATTGGTAGATAGATAGATAGATGATAGATAGATAGATAGATAGATAGATAGATAGATAGATAGATAATGAAGGAATATAACAGCTAATTAGTCCACACAGCAGTAGAGGGGGCTCATTTCAACTCAGTTCCATGGAACAGTTAATATACTGGAAGTCCTTCAACTCACAAGTGTGGCTGGGCCCAAGGTCAAGGAAGCAGACAGCTGAGTCTTCCCTGGAGCAAGGCAGGCAGTCCAGCCACAGGCCGCAAACAGCAGGGTGGGTCACCAACAGTTATTAGCTCAAGAGCTTAGCAAAGCAGGCCCAAATGGGATATAGAGTTCAAGCAATCAAGAAAACAGGATCCACCAGCCTCAAGTTCAAGGGATGGATACAAGCAGTGTGGTGAAGCAGTTCTTGGAGGAATCTCAACCTCTATCAACATGATCCATGGGTTGGCTGTCCCACAGCCAGTGTAGTTCACAAATTGAGGGAGAGAACTAGCTAAAGCATCAGCACGCTGGTCTGATCACCAGAGAATGAAAGAAAGGGGCGGGACTTGCCGGGTCATTAATCTCTTGCCCTCCAATCAAACTGTGACTTTATTAATCCTTCATGTTCCTATTGGCCAGGTTGGCATAATAAACCTACCTATCACAGTCCACCTCTTGCCAACTTGGCAATTCTATACAGGTCTTTAGCCATATATAATTTTCCAGATATTAATGCAATGACACTTACACCTAACATTATACATGAACAAAGGAAAGATATTCAATAATCAAATACAAAGAAGATAAACTATCAATCACAAACCTCACTTTTGCAATTGATCACATTGTTGTAACTGATAGGTAGAACTACTTTCTTTTACTACCCATTCTGTATTATCTTTGCTCTCAGCCAGCACCTCAGCTGGCTGTGGTTGTTTTCCTGGTGGGGTGGGTCAGACTTTCATTCCTGAGGGGTCTGGGTCATGAGATGTTCTGTTAGGATTGTGTTGCTGTAATTTACCATTTACTTTAACCACA
Organism: Echinops telfairi; assembly: GCF_000313985.2. NCBI lineage: Eukaryota > Metazoa > Chordata > Mammalia > Afrosoricida > Tenrecidae > Echinops > Echinops telfairi. The sequence goes on along the minus strand of NW_022109827.1, from coordinate 2,174,886 downwards.
GGGTATCATAGTACTAATAGACAACCTACAGGATCTACTGGATTCGAGACATATTCTTCTTTATCTCCATTATGTAGCACCAGTCCAATCTCTCTGTGGTAATCAGGATCAATCACAACACTCAGTACAGTGACCCCCTTCCTAACCTGTTGATCTAAAGGCATGAGAAGCCAAAGTTTTCAGGGGGAATTCTCAGCTTCCAATTCAGTGGGAAAGTTCCTTCCTTTGGAGCTAGGACCTCCAAGGCTGAAGCACATAGGGTTGCTAGGACAGGAAGCAAAAATGCTGAAAGTGGATCACTAGGCGTAATAGTGAGTGGTGCCACTCCAGCTTCCACCCTTTGATTTCTGGACCCATGAATTCTGGCTCTTGGAGACACATCACCATATATTGGCTACTGGTTTAGAGCATAGACAGTCTCCTGAAGAACATTGCCCCAGCCCCGGATGTGGTTGACACCTACCTGGTGCTGTAATTGTGTCTTTAGGAGGCCATTCCATCATTCTATCAAGCCAGTGCTTCAGGATGAGGAGGAACACTATAAAACCGGTGGATTCCGTGGGCATGGGCCCATTGCCACACTGCATTTGCTGTGAAGTCAGTTCCTGGATCTGAAGCAATGCTATGGGGGATGCCATGCCAGTGGATAAAGAATTCCGTAAATCCACAAATGGTTTTGGCAGCAGCATTGCACACAGGGAAGGCAAATCCATATCCAGAGTAGGTGTCCATTCCAACGAGAAAAAAACACTGTCTGCTCCTTGATGGAAGTAGTCCAATGTAACCAACTCCACCAGGTTGCCAGTTGATCTCCCCAAGGAATGGTCCCATATCTTGGATTCAATATTGGCTTCTGCTGCCGGCAGATGAGGTACTCAGCAGTGGCAGTGGCCAAGTCAGCTTTGGTGAGTGGAAGTCTATGTTGCTGCGCTCATGTATAACCTCCATCCCTGCCACCATGTCCACTTTGTTCATGTGCCCATTGGGTAATGGCAGGAGTGGCAGAGGAAAGAGGAGGACCAGTCACCACAGTGTGTGTCATCTTATCCACTTGATTATTAAAGTCTTCTTCTTCAGAGGTAACCCTTTGGATGAGCGTTCACATGAGACACAATTATCTTTATTTTCTTGACCCATTCAGAGAGGTCTATCCACATACCTCTTCCCCACACCTCCTTGTCACCAATTTTCCAATCATGGTCCTTCCAATAACCTGGCAATCCAGCCAAGCCATTAGCGATGGCCCATGAATCAGTATACAATCTCACATTTGGCCATTTCTCCTTGCAGGCAAACTGAACAGCCATGGACTGCTCAAAGTTCTGCCCATTGGGAGGATTTCCCTTCACCACTGTCCTTTAGGGAGAGCGCAGAAAAGTGCTGAAGTGCTGTTGCTGTCCACTTATATGTGGCACCTGCATATAATGCAGAGCCATCCGTAAACCAAGCATGACTTTTCTGTTCTTCAGTTCAGTTATCATAAGGAACTCCCCAGGAGGACATAGGTGCAGACTGGAAGAAGGAAGGTACAGTGACAGGAGTGGAAACTGTGGGCATTTGGCCACTTCTTCATGCAGCTTACTTGTCCCTTCCGGTCCTGCTTTAACCTGATCTCGTATATACCACTTCCATTTAATAATGGAGTGTTGGTGCACACATCCAACTTCATGACTCCATGGGTCAGACAATACCCAGTTCATGATGGATAGTTCAGACCTCACAGTGACTTGGTGACCCATGCATAGTAAGGCGTTCAGTCTCCACTAAGGCCAAGTAACAGGCCAACAGCTGTTTTTCAAAAGAGATGTAGTTGTCTGCAGAGGAGAGGATGGCAGAACTTTTCTCGAAAACACCAACGATCAACTCTGTGATTCACCAATAGGGGCCTGTCAAAGACGCCACACTGCAACTCTATATACTACTGACACCTCTAGCACCATTGTGTCAGCTGAATCATATGATCCCAGTAGCAAAGCAGCTTTCATGGCAGCCTGAACTTTGTGTAGAACCTTTTCTGGTTCCAGGCCCCACTCAAAATTGGAGGTGTTTCATGTCACTTGATAAATAGGTCAGAGTAGAACACCCAAATGAGGGATATGTTGCCTCCAAAATCCAAGAGGCCCACTAAGCATTGTGCCTCCTGTTTAGTTGTTGGGGAGGGGGACAGCAGATGCAAAGGCTTATTCTTCACTTTAGTATAAATGTTTCAACAGGCCCCACACCACTGGACCCCTAGAAATTTTACTGAGGTGGAGGGTGCCTGAATCTTTGTTGGGTTGATTTGCCAACCTCTTGCACACAGATATTTGATAAATCCTCCTAGACAGGGCTCTAGAGAAACAAAACCAGGACACTTAGGATTTTATATATTATATAATATATATATATTATATATAGTATGTATATATATATAGTGTATATATATACAAATTGTGTGTATATATATAAATTGTATATATGTGTGTGTGTGTGTGTGTGTATATATATATATACAGCATGAAGGAATATAACAGCTAATTAGTCCACACAGCAGTAGAGAAGACTTCGCTCGACTCACTTCTGTTGAACAGTTAATATACTGGAAGTCACAAGGGCCGCTAAGTGTAAGGTCAAGGAAGCAGACAACTGAGACTTCCCTAAGGCAAGGCAGGCAGTCTGGTCACAGGCAGCAAACAGCAGGCTGGGTCAGCATCAATCAGTAGCTCAAGCAATCAAGAAAAAAGGATTTGACAGCCTCAAGCTCAAGCAATGGATATCAGTAGGTCTCCAAAGACCCTCAAGCTCTAGGACCATGATCCACGGGTTGGCTGTTCCAAAGGTATTGTAGCTCATAAGTTGAGGCAGAGAACTAGCTAAAGCAGCATAACAGAGAGCAAAAAGAGAGGGTCAGGACTTGCCAAGCCATTTATCTCTTTGCCCTCCAATCAAACTGTGACCTTATTAATCCCACATGTTCCTATTGGCCAGGTTGGCACAATAAACCTACCTATCACAGTAGTACATCACCACGGAAATGTGAGAAATTCAACTAGATTCAGAAAAGGACCAGTAATGAGGTAGTTGTCAGCTGGCTTTTGTCTAAAGCATAGAATGCAAGAAAGATATTTACTTGTGTCTTATTGATTATGTAAAGGCATTCATTGAATCAATCATAATAAACTATAGATAGCATTAAGAAAAATAGGAATTCCAAACACGTAATTGTTCATGTGATGAACATCTGCTAGAGGAAGACACAGGCTTTTTGGTTTTGTTTTAATAGGGGTACTCTGTAGTTTAAAATCAAGAAAACGTACTTCAGTGTTGCAGCATCCTTTCATCATAAGTATCCAATCTGCATGCTCAGCAACTAAACACAGAAGGTGGATGCTATGATCAAGACACACCTCAGGATTGGAAGGAGGCTCATCAACAACCCTCAATATGCAGATGACACAATGTTGCTTGCTGGAAACAAAAAGGACTTCAATACTTGCTGATAAATATCAAAGATCACACTTTTTAAATTTTATCTCAAATTTAAAGAATACAAAAAAATCCCTTGAAGTGGACCAATAAAAATTTATGATAATTGTTAGTATTTCAATTTACTTGGATCTAAAATCAATGCCTGTGAAAGCAATAGTCAATAAATCAGATACAATGCCTCATTAGGACAACCTGCTGCAAAGATCTCAGTAAATGGGGGAACCAATCTGCGATATAGCAACTATGAAACATACAACTTTCCTCTGGCTCCTAAATGCTTCCTCCTCCCCCAATATCATGATCCCAATTCTACCTTACAAATCCAGCTAGATGAGAGGATTTACAGTGGTACAGATAGGAACTGGAAACACAGGGAATTCAGGACAGCTGATCCCTTCAGAACCAGTGGTGCCAGTGGTGCTAGCAGGAGGGTAGAGTGAAGGTGGGGCAGAAAGGGGGAACCCGTTGTAAGGATCTACATATAACCTCCT
>NW_022109827.1:2167519-2170173 GCF_000313985.2 Echinops telfairi | reverse complement strand
AAAAAACACTGACTAAAAGGAAAAAAATCTGTCTTGGAAAAAAGAAAGCTAGAATGTTTCTCAGAAGCCACTTTGGTGAGGCTTTACCTCAAATATTTGAGACTTGTTTCTGGAAGAGAGCAATCCCTGGAGAAGGAAATGATACTTGTTGAAGTTTGAGGTGAGAGAAGAAGGACACTCTCAATGCCGTGGGTTGACACAGTGGCTGAAACAGTGGTTTCAAACATATTTACAATTATCAGGATGACTCAAGTCCTGGCATGTTGAACATAGAGTTGCAGTGAGTCAAACCAAATTGGTGAAAGCTAACAATGAAAACAACATATTTATAAATTTCTGAAGGCAGATTTTCCTGCTCTCTAAATCATTCCTTGAATGATTCTTCACTCTTTGACTTATACACTGCCAAAATCAGAGTGTGGTCACCCCCGGGGAGTCAAATCTTACTATGTTTAAAGGTTCTTTGAGTTTATGAAATAGATAAGAGTCCATGGGAGTAATATCAGAACTATAGTATGATTGGAGTATGTTTCCCAATTAAATTTTCATAGTCCATCCAATTGCTACCCTCAAAAATTGAGCAGCTGCATTGTCATGACCATAATAAACATTCCTGACCTGGATTTCCTTGGCTTTGTTCTCACCTATGCTGCTTTCATGCTCACAAAAGTTCCTATGCTCTTGCGTTAGTTCTATGTCTATCTAGAAGTGCTATCCAGATTACCCCTTTGTAATTCCACAGAGCAGTGACCACAACCTTCTGAGACAACCTCTCTGCCTTGAATTTCATTGACCCAAGAGATCCCCTCAGATACCACTCTCTTAATTGAATATTTGTTTGGAAGATACATTATTGAGACTAAAAGAAATGTGATACTGATAAAAATTAACTGCACTATCATCGATACAAGAGATATATTTAAACATATTTTGTTTAAAGCAAACCCATGTATGCATGAAATGGAAACTTAAGTAATATTTGTCTTCTCCTAGAAAAAGTCTCATATCATCATTATTTAGGAAAATGACAATTGAAAGTATTGTTGATAGGTGCCATCAAGTTGGTTCTGACTCATAGCAATGTTATGAACAACAAAAGGGAAGCACTACCTGGTCCTGCACTATCTTAACCATTGTGCCATGGTCTGAGCTCATGGTTGCCACCACTGTGTGAAACCATTTTGATTGCTACCACTGTGTCAAAAAGAGTATTTTCCTCTCTTTCAACAATCCTCCCCCCTTTTTTTCTTACCATGATGTCATTCTGAAGGGACTAATAGTTCTGATAATATAGCCCTACTGATTAGGAAATATTGGAGATCCTAAAATTAAAGTGACTGAAAATACCAAGAGTTTACTATGCTATGGAGTTTCTGGGATTCTCATGCCACAGAAAGACTATACAATGTGGGTTGTTGGAAGGCAGATTTTAGTGTCTTCTAAAAGTTAAACGTGCTTTGACCTACCAATTAAAATTCTAAACAGTTAGCCAAAAGAAACAAGACATTTGTTTACCTAATTATACATACGTGTTAACAATGTTCATGACTGTGTTGAAACCTGAATTCATAAGAAATTGATATTGGAAACAAACAACCATTGTCAATAAGAATGAGAACAAATCAAGGATGATAAGTTTGTATAGTGGAATACACTTCAAGAATTAAAATGAAAATAAAACAAGGAAGGATACTCAAGACATGTGTAGCACATACATGGATTTCAAAGCAAAATATCCAGACCCTAAGGAGCAAGATGTAAATGTTCACAAATATGAAGATATGGCTAAATTAATGTGTAGTAACAAATAAGAACAATGTTCTATGGATATTAGAAATGAGTGGATGAGTACTAGTGCAGCCATAACAGAGATACCACACATGGATGACTTTAACAGAGAGACATTTATTATCTCAAACGTTAGGAAGCTAGAAGTCCAGGTTCAGCACATCAACTTGAGCAGAATGTTTTTACTATATGTAGACTCTTGTCACTTCAGCTCCTCTTTCTTGGTTCCTTAGAAATCTCCATGTGGCTTGGCATCAATTGTTACTCCATTTCTGATTTTGTAGTATGTTCTTTTTATCTCTTGTAAGAGATGTAGGTCTTACATCATGGTCTCCTGCTCATACTACCCCTCAGGCAGGGAACACAGAAGATATGAGTGCTATAGAAAAATGCAGTAAATAAGTTAGTTGGTGTCCAGCTATCAGCTAAACTGGTGTCTGGGGTCTTAAAGGCTTGTTTCCAAACAAGCAGCCATCTAAGCGAAATGTCAACTACATCCACATGGAAGAAGCACACCAACGTCATTGACTAAAGGAAAATCATATGCTCTGAAGCCAAAGGGGGGAATAGTATAAGACCCTAAATTGTGAGCATCTGGTTTGCAGAAGGCTATGGATGACAGTGGAAGCCCAAGATACATTTGTGAGATCTACTGATGAAATGAGTCTATGGTGATTTCCCTCTACCCATAACAGAAGGATGGGAAGAAACAGCATGCATTGGAGAAACGACTGTAGAAGGTGAAAATGATCATCCTGACGTGAATGATAAAGCCTTGTCAAGTGATTTTCCTTCTAATGCACATTGGGCTTGATCTGGTTTTGAACATTTTCTGTTTTGTAAATATATTGAGGTTTATCTCAGAT
>NW_022109827.1:2156522-2164853 GCF_000313985.2 Echinops telfairi | reverse complement strand
AAAAATGTGTATACATGTGTTCACCAAAGTTCATGTAAAAGGATGTTTATAGCAGTCCTGCTTGTAATAATTGTAAAATGGAAGCAAAAAATATTTTCTTTTTTTAACAAATATCTTCTAAGAGTATAAATTTTGAATAGATTTTTATAATCTCATAATGCAATACTGCATAGCAGTAAGAATGAATTGTTGTCGCAAACAATATAAGTGTATCACACAGACATTATCTTGAAAAAACTAAAACCAGACAGAAAAGACAGACATTCTGGTTTTACAAAGTGCAAAAATAGACAAATATAATACATAGGTTGGTAGAAATCATTATAATAGTTTCATGGTTGGTATTTGAAGCAGATTTTTTTATCTGCTCTGATACACTATTTCTAAGCAGGTGTGATGTATCCATTTATTAACACTCATTAACATCTTGGTACTTTATGAACCTTACATTACAATTTTTAAAAGTGTCAAAAATCTTAAGAAATACGACTAATATCTTACTACTGCTGGTACTTCATCAAAATAAAAAAATCTTATTGATTGGGTCTTTGCTGTGTAGTCAATGAGTTTATTTAAGCACAGTGGCATCAAAAACTTAATCTTACTTTACTTGAATGGCATAAACCAATTATTGTTTTAAATCATTTTATTGGGTGCACATACAACTCTTATCACAATCCATACATTGATTGAATCAGGCATGTGTGTGCCTATGTTGCCTTCATTCTTTTTTAGACATTTACTTTCTATTGAGCCCTTGGCATCAGCTCCTCTTCCCCCCACCCCCATTCCCTCCAGCCCACCGTCATAACCTCCTGATATTGTACATTGTTTATTCTTTTCATCTCTGATACCAGCCACTGTCTCCTTTCTCCATGTTTTCTGTTGTTCTTCCTCCGTTTTTCCCCTTCCTCTCCCCCACTTCCCCCTACCCTTCTGGTATCACTATTCCCACTCCTGTTCCTGGATTCTGTGTGTCCTGAGCTCCCATCTCTTATCTATATCTGTGTACATGTTCCGGTCTAGTCTGAATTTAGAAGCAGCACTGGGCTCATGGTAATGGGGGAGGGAGGTGAGTAAACCTCAGGGAACCAGAGGAATATAGTGTGTTTCATCGATCATAAGCCAATTATTTAGTGTACAAACATACAAATCCAAGTCGCCACATGTACACAGATGATGCTTCTTTACACTCCTGATTCTCATTTACCATAATCTCTGACCTCAGGAGATGTTTTTGCTTAACCTTTACATGTTCTATTATGTATTTTAAAAGATATTTTAAGCACATATCAAGAATTGTTATTTTTTGTTGTTGTTATTGCTGCTATTGTTTAGGAAGGATAATATATCCATATATCTAGTTGGCCACATAGCCAGAAAAATCTTAAATTTCTTTGAGTATTTTAAACAAATTATGAGGGGGTAATCACCCCCCCCCAAAAAAAAAACCCGGAAATAAGCTCTACTGGATGGACCTCACATAGTATACATTTTTCCCATGAGGCGAGGACTGAGTAACTTGCTCTGAGTTAGTGCACCCAGTGGTGTCTCCCGGGAAGGTTCTTTCTGGCCACAGTGAATTTTTCATGAAAGCAGTTTTAGTGAACCTCATTGTTTGTGATGGCTGATTCAACAGAGCAGCATGCTTCTCTGAAATGTTAGTTCCTGCTCAGGAAGAGGAGCACAGAAGCTGTTGTGATGATCAGCACAGCTTACCTGGGCAGTGCTACGGGGAAAACACAAGCGTATGAGTGCTTTTCTCATTCGAAGAGAGGTGAAATGTTGATTGATGACAAGCCTGATTCTGGATGCCCATCAACTTCACGGACAACTATGTCAACAAATATTCGTGCACTTGTGCTCGAAGACCAACAGACCATTGAAGAGATGGAGAAGTTATCTGGACCAGCTTGGAGCTCGGTTCAGCAAATTTTAATGGAAGATTTGGGAACGAGAAGGGTTCCTGAAATTTTGTGCCTTGGTTTCTGACCAACCAACCAAGAGTGTGGAGTGGAAATGTGCCATGCTTTGAAAGAATAGCTCTGAAAGTGACCCAGACTGTTTTCCAAGGTTATTATTAGTAAAGACGCATGGTGATTTTCTTACAACCCTGAATGCAATAATCAATCAAGCCAATGGAAGATGTCATTGTCACTTTATTCAAAATAAAGCTTGTCAAGTGAAATCAAAGATCAAGACAATGATCATTTGTTTTTGTTTTTTTGATGTGAGGGGGATACTGCATTTGCAGTTCATTCCACCACTTCAGAATGTTAATCAAGCTTTCTATTTAGAGCTTCTGAAAAGATTGCATAACAGTTTGTGACCCAAAAGACCTGAGTTTTGGCAGACAGGGGACTTGTTTTGCCAACATAATGCACCTGCTCACACAGCCATCTCAGTGCACCAGTTTTTTTAGGGGGGAGACCAGCATGCCTCTCTTGCTCCATGCATCTTACTCACCTGACCTCACTCCATGTGACTTCTTCTAATTTCTGAAAATGAAGAGGAACATGAAAAGACAGCAATTTGATGACATAGAAGAGGTGAAGGAAAAAACGAGGCAAGTGCTATCAGCCAGCCAAACAGACAAGTTTGAAAAATGTTTCCAAGAATGGAATCATGAAAAATGGATTTGAAAAAATGGATTAAGTGTAATAGAGAGTGATTTGAAGGTGATACAGATATTTTGTAAACATATTTAAATACAAAGCTTTGGGGGAAAAAATCTATTTTGCAGGGGTTCCCCCCTCATATGTCCTGTGTTTCTCTTAGTACCTATTTCTGGTGTACAATGGCTTATAACTTATAACTCTGGATTTCTTTGCAGAGACTCCCCAGATGGTGGGTTGTCCAGTCAGATTTCAAATTGCCTTGTCAGTGCCCTGTGGGTTTCTTCTGCTCAGAACTAGTTTTATGTCTTTTTTTTTTTTTTGGCTTGGTGTTCCTAGACTATATAGGCAGCACCATGTCAGATGCCTCACCAATAAGACTCAGGCTTGGGGTTTAGAGAACTTCTCGCTCATTCTCTATTTTTTGTATGTCTGCTGAGCATACTACCTATTGTGAAGCTTCCTCCAACCATCAGACAAAGTTGTTCTGATTTCTTTCCCTAACAGAGTAGTCAGAACATCTCTGATTTAGTCAGAAGGCACTTATTACCTGCACCATCCATGCTGGACCAGCTATTCCTTTGTGTTTGTTTGGCCTTTAAAAACCCAGCATCTGTGGCCATTATTTGGCTCTGAGGGGACGACTTGTTTATTTTCTGCTTCAGCTTACCTTATCCAGACTGTCTTTCAGTTCCCTTTGGTTTGGGGAATATGTAAATTTCCTTTCACTATTTGATAAATCACTAGTGTTGTTTTAAACTATTACATATTACCTAGAATATGTGTAGGAAACCTGGGTGGAGCAAACAGCTAAGCATTTGGCTGCTAACCAACAGGTGGGCAGTTTGAATCCAACCAGTGATGCCTCAGAAAAAAGGAACAGGCATTTTGCATCCCCAAAATCACCCACTGCAAACCCTATGAGGCATACATTTGGAACTGACTCCAAATCTCACTGGGTAAGGGCATGTGGACAGATAGGGATACCTTCCTATATTACTTGACTCAGCATACTTACCAGCATTCTATTATGTTTATAATTTGAAATAGATACATTTTAGAAGGAACTAAACTGGATAATGTATCCATGCATATATAATCGATTTCTACACAAGCATTTTAACAGTTTCAATGTTTTAAAAAAATTGTAGAGTCCTGAGATGCGGCACTATTCATCTCTGTCATTTGCTTAAATTGGTTTTAGAATGCAATTTTTGAAAATCTAAATACTTTAGGATATTAATTAATAATTGTTTATAGCAAACATTAATCTCTATAAAATTGTAAAACCACACATATAAATACTATGGACATAATTATTTGAACATATTTTGTGTTTTTTACGAATTCCTGTGGAATAGAAAATAGCAGCAGACAAACACAGGTGTTGTTCTAGTGATTTTTATTTTAAAAGTCCACCCACTGCTGCCTCCAGCTCTCCTTTGATGTGTGCTGAGCAGACACTGTCACCCTGTGCTCACCTGACTTGTCTTTTAAAGCACAAGACACCCTAGCATATCCAAGCTCACTTTAATCACAGTGCAATATAGCAGAAGCATTTTGCCTACAACAGAACATGTTCTCCCTCTTTCTTGAAGCATAGCACACTGAATTTGCCCATGAAATTCTTTCTTTCTCACCTCCTCACACCCTTAAAGATTACACATTTTCCAGACATTGAATTTATATCATGTGAAGTGCTTAGCTATGCACTATGCTTCATTCAATTAAATTTGGAACTTTGTGCTCACATGCCAGACCAGACCCATTGCTGTTGAATAGAATCCAACTAATATTGATTCTATAAGAACTGCCCCACAGGGTCTCCAAGACTGTAAATTTTTATTTGGTTTTGGTATTCTCTTCACCTGAAACTGAGCAGGGTTTGAATAACATCTTCCTCAGATGGAGAGAGCTGATCTGACCCTCATATATCCTAGTATGTGTATTTCTTATGCTCTGATAAGCCTGCTAGCAAATATTTTCTGAATGATTTACAGACTGCAATTATGTTACAACTGCTCCTTAAATTTCTAAAACTTGGTATCTAGGAACTTTTCAAGGACTAATATAGAGGCCAGGTTGTGCTTTGTTTTATGGTGTATTTTTTTTCCAGAGAATGTATATGATTGAAGCATATTGTTATTAACCACTATGAAAGCAATATAAGCACTCTAGCATTTAAAATATTTCAAAATTAGTAATTTTGGAAAAGTATTTCAATAAAAATAACAATAATGTCTCTATCTACAAGCTACTTACGCAATTTATTTTTGATGCTTAGCAATATACACATAGGATTTCCATAATATTGTTGCCAATGAAAGATCATATTATGATATATATTTTAATAGCTTCTGTAATCTAGGTGTTATTCATCTGATCAGTCCATAGCCTTCTGCTTTGCTTACATCAGGCTAGATTTAGAATTTTGAAATAGAAGTGATCCTTTGCATACCACAATTAACACAACTTAACTTACACTGTCTGTTTTCTTCTTCTTTGTTGCTGTTTTTTGGGTGTATCTTGTATTTAGTAATATGTACTATTTACAGTGCAGTAGTGAATAATTGATTCATGTGATCATTCTCAGATATTCACTGGAAATTATTCAATTTTATGATTTACTGTTCAAAATACTCCTAAATCACAGTTTATGATCTGGTTTTAATGCAATCGGTGTCAAAGTCTTTGCAGACAGAAGGTGGACAGTGTTCAACTCTGATGACATCTGACAATAATACTGCACACACGCTTAATGGCCACTGTGACTCTGCTTCCACCGTGAGGACACTGAAGAAGATGTCCTTGTAGTCCAGAGCTATGGTGCGGCCTTTCGCAGGGTAGAAAGCATCAGCTCTTATTTGAAGCTAAGTTGTTCAAGTGCTTCTGACTAACACACTACTTATGTCCTCCACAATGTGCTTTGACTCAAAATGTTCTACTCCATAAAGAAAGGTAACGAAGGGTCTAGACATGGATATGAGGCATATGATAATGGGGGGAAAGTCAATAAAATAGTAATGAGAGGTTATTGTCTTATGGGACCACTTCAACCATCATTAGGGATAATAATAGGGTTTTAAAGATAGATAAAGGAGGGATTGTCATAAAACTAAGACTTTTTTTCTAACTGAAAAAGGAAAGGGTCAATACAAGAGCTAGACAAGCTGTCAGTGATATGAATCAAAGACCAAAGCCAAAAGAAGATTCCTCTAAGTTTACCAACTACTCAAAAAAAGAATGAAGCCCCTTTGAAAAACTGAATGAATAACACTGAGAAGACGACTGCAATATATGATGGAAGATTCTAGGGGTCAATTTGTCTACATGACAACAACACTTGATTTCACACTTTGCATATAACTGATGCCAAGCAGCTCCTAGTCACGAAGAAAAGGAATTACCTTAATTGAATGGAAAAAGAAATAAATGCTGAAGAGGAAAGAAATAATGAGAAAGAGGAAGAAAATAAATTTCAAACAGTTGTACAGTGACAAAATTCACTGAAAAACTTCTAAATCAATCAGGGACTTCAGTTTATTCAAAACATGGAAGCAAAAACAGATTATTTTGCTAACATCTATGCTATGGTGAACTACATGAAGAAAACAAGAGGAAGACCACTCTATTTTCGGGAATTTTCTGAAGAGAATGCCAACTATTCCCAAGGGTAATCCAAATGATCCCCAACACCCCTCCCCACCAAATTAAAAATCCAAATATGTTGTATTCTACTTTATGTCTGTAGTTTTACATGTAGTATTTCCAGCTCCCAAAGACAAAAAAAAAAGATTTATAAAACACTGATAAAAGGATAACTAAAATAAATATGGTATTGAATTCATGCATAAATGGCTTATAATGCAGTTGTGAGATGGGAACTAGGTCATATATTCGGGATTAGCTTTATATGTATCACAGGACAAGTGTGTCTGAAATAAAATTATTCACTATGACTGTCTTGGTATTCTTGGTAAATTACTACTTGATTTGATTTGAAAGAACTGCACTTTATTGTCTCACATGTAGGAGGCTAGATGTCCAACTTCAGGGTTCTGGTTATAGATAAAGGATCTCTTTCCATTGGCTCTTGGGAAGGCTTTTGTCTATTTCAGCTTCTGTACTGGCATAATTCTTTGTTTCTTTGGCAGTCCTCAAATGACATTTATCTTCCCTTAGTGGTCCTCACTCTGTGTCTAATCTGCTCCTTTTGTAACTCAGAAGTAACTAAGTTTAGAGCACACTGATACAGCCTATTTAACATAACACAGAAAACCTTATTCCCCAAAAGGTTCATATTCACAGGTATAAATTATGATTCCAACATATATTTGGAGAAGGAGGTCAGAATTCAACCCATAATAATGATTCAAAAGAACCATTTTAAGAGACGCATAATTAAAGGAAATTAATTACTTAGTGCTTTTCTATCCATTTATCTCTAACTCCACCAAATTATTGGGTGGGGTTATGAAATTTAGATGTAGAGAAATCTACTTCAGGGCGTCATCAGTTTTGACATTCTTCTGAGAATGATTTCAAAAGCAGGACCAGAGAGATTCTTCCCAAAGAAAAGCATCACCAGCAGAGCACATTTGAGATCTTTGCCAGAAATGAAGAGGCGACAACAGAGGGCCAAAGCAGAGACAGAACACAGGGGCCATAGAGTTCAGAAAAGTGAGCAGGGTGGCAGGCTGGCTTGAAGACAGAAGCCAAGGAACTGTGTGTTTGAGAGGCTGAAGACCGCAGAGAGATTTTTACTTTGCTGGCTGAGAAAAGGCACTGCTGTGTACCAATGACTTAATGAATTCTTTTTTTATTTGTTTGTTTTACATTGCATTCTTAATTAAAGCAATGGGTTCTTAATGTTTTCTGAGCCTGTTTATAGTTTAATTCACTAATTTTTCTTAATAACTCTCCAAAATTATGAGTATTATCTAAGAGTAACCATTGCAGTAGATGATCAAACAGAGCATAGAAGTAGCCTTCCCCAGGAAGAAAGATTGGTGTCAGTCTAGAAACTCGAACAGTTTTGCCATGAGACAGAGATTACTGTAAACTTAATTGTGGTGGATGAAATTATAGTACACTATTATAACTGGTCAATTGACCTCCCACTTGACCCATTCTGAATTTGTTCTAGGTTTAAATATCGCTTGCTTATTCCAGGACAGACATTTTCTCTGGCTTATCTTAATATTGCTGATGGGATTCAGGGGCAAGATGGTGACCCAGTAGGCAGCTCATGCTGGTATCACCATGGAGATCGGTAAATTGGGAGATCTGGGGGCCAAGTAAGGGTTCCAAGGCTGTCAGTTAATTCCCAGGATAGTCAATTAATTCTTCTGCACCCACAGGAACTGGTCAGGCACCAGTTGCCACACTGCTATGGGCTGCTGTGTTTCAGCCAGCTGCAGTATTGTGAACCCTAGCCACCCAGCAGAAGCTCCTGTAGCCACAGTTTTATATCACAAATGGCACAGGCCACTCCTGCTGCCTGTTAGTGAATCCCTTCTCCAAGACTTTCTTTCCTACCTTTCCATGCCCTGCCCAGTGTTCTCCACCCCTCTAACAGACATAACTACCTCTAGCTAGAAGCAATAACTATCACCACCACCACCCCTGCCGCATCCTCACTTCCTGAGCTGCATGCTCCCACACCCTCGCCAGTACTTTCCTCAGACCGCAGCCTGCGCAGCTGTAAATGACCTAC
>NW_022109827.1:2110400-2155700 GCF_000313985.2 Echinops telfairi | reverse complement strand
CTACGGTCCAGAGTCCAGAGTTACAGTAGCTTCAGGAGGCCTTATTTTCAGGGAGGTCTTATTTTCAGGGGCTGCCTTATATTTCAGCGAGAGGCAACACTGTAAGTAGGTCTTATTTTAGGGGGGTGTCTTACTTTCAGGGAAATAGGGTAATCAGGGAAGCTGAAGAAAACCTGAGCGCCATGCCTGATGCCATGAAGAGGAACCAATATCAAAATAATTGGCTTACCAGAATAAGACACAATGAAGCAGTCAGCGACAAAAATAGCAAGGGAATTCTTAGAGGAAAAGTTCTGAGCTTCATGAATGAAAACCAGGCAACCATTCGGGCAGCCAGGGAACACCACCTAGACTGAATCACAAGAAGCCACCAAGGTATATAATAGTTAAGTTATCCAACTGTGAGGAAAAGGAGAAAATCATGACAACAGATAGGGAAAATAATGCATTAACCTATAAAGGCACCCAAATAAGAATATGCTCAGACCTCTCAATAGACCCTATAAAGAAGAAGAGAACGTGGAGTAACATATTCCAAAAGTTGAAGGAAAATAACTCAAACTGAAGAATACTCTATGCAGCCAAATTATCTATCAAGATAGCGGGAGAGGTAAGAGTCTTCAAAGAATGCGTTAAAGAAGCAGCCCTACAAAAAAATTCTTGCTGACCCAGTATGGGCAGAAGAACAACAATCACCAAGCACAAATAGAAACCACCATGTAGAACAACTCCACCCAGAGGTCAACAAAGAAAGAACAGCCCCCTCAATTAGCATTACATCAAAGGTGGAAAGAAGGCAAGAATGAACATAGACACATATGCACAACACACAGATAAGAAAGGAAGGTAGGAAAACACCCAAGGTACAAGATAACATCACAGAGTCCATAGATGGATGTAATAACCCTGATTATAAATGGACTGAAATTAGGCTTTAAAAGGCAGAATCTAGCAGACTGGCTTAGAAAACACAGCCCCTCGATCTGCTGCCTACAAGAGACACATTTCAAGATTACAGACAAAAATAGGCTGAAAATTAAAGGCTTGTTGAAAAACATACCACGCACCAAGCAATTCAAAATATTCAGGGATTGCAATCCTAATCTCGGATAAAATAGATCTCAATGTGCAAGCCATAACAAGAGAAAAGGAGGGGCACTATATAATGAACAGTAGACCAAGAACCAGTGAGCATAATAAATACAGATGCACCCAATAAGAGACCCACAAAATTGGTCAATCAAACGATGAAAAAAGAAATCACAGGTGCAACAAGTATAGTAGGTAACTTTAATACACCACTCTTTGAGAAAGTTAGATAATAGGTAACAGGAGGCTACAAATGTAAACATTACTATTAGACGACTTGACCTGAAAGATATTTTCAGAGTTCTCCACCCAAATGCAAAAAGAATCACATTCTTTTCAAGCCCATACTGCACCAACTTGAAGTTAGACCACATGCTGGGATATGTCAAAGCTGTGTAAATTCAAGCACATTGGAATCATATAGACCTCTCTCTCTGACCACTATGCCATAAAGCTAAAAATCAACAAAAGGATGATGAAAAAAGCAAGGGCAAATAATTTGAGGACAATAAACTCTATTGAAAAAGGTGTGGGTACTAGCCCAGAGCAGAGATGAAATTAGGCTGTTTCAAAAACAAATGATGATGAGAATATGACGTACCAAAACTTTGGGACACAGCAACGGCAGTTATGAGAGGTAATTTGATAGCAATACATGCACACATGAAAAAGGGAGTGAGACTTATGACTGATATGCTGGCACAAAATTTACAGCAATTAGAGCAGTGGTTCTCAACCTTCCTAGTGTCATGACCCTTTAATACAATTCCTCATGTTGTAGTGACCCCCCAACCATAAGATTATTTTGGTTGCTACTTCATAACTTTTGCTACTGTTATGAATTGGGCGACCCCTGTTAAAGGGTCGTTCAATCCCCAAAGGGGTCGTGGCCCACAGGTTGAGAACCGCTGAATTAGAGCATAGTTAACAGAACAGTCCTACTAATAGCAAAAGAACATAAATAATAAAAATCAAGGCTGAGATACAGGAGAGGGAAAACAAAAAAACTATGGAAAAAAATTAATGCGGCTGAAAGTTGTTTCTTTGAAAGGATTAACAGAATTGACAGACCGCTGTCAAACTTAACCAGACAGAAAGAAATTTCAGTAGCGAGGATGAGGGATGAAACAGGGAACATTACACTGGACCCTAATGAAATCAAAAGGATAATTACACAGTACTATGAAGGCCTGTACTCCAGTGAATTCAGCAACTTGGAAGACATGGAAAAATACTTGGAAAAACAATCCATCCCCAGACTTTCCAGGACGGATGTCAAGAATCTGAACAGACCCTTAGCAATAGAAGAAATAGACAAAGTTATCAACGGAATACCAACAAAAAATCCCCTGAGCCAGATGGCTTCACAGGAGAATTCTAACAAGCCTTCAGGGAAGAACTGACACCAATCCTACACAAACTCTTCCAGAACATAGAAAAAGACAACAAAATCCCAAACCCTTTCTATGATGCTACTATAACTCTGATACCTAATGTGGGCAAGGATCCCACAAGAATCAATAACCATATGCCAATATCTTTAATGAACATTGAAGCAAAAATCATTAACAAAATACTGGCCAATAGAATACAAAAGTATATAAAACAAATAATTCACCATGACCAAGTGGGATTCATACCAAGGATGCAGGAATGGCTCAACACATGAAAGACCATTAGTATTATTCATCACATGGACATGAAAAACTATAAGAACTACATGATAATATCAATAGATGCAGAAAAAGCATCCAATGGCATCCAATACTCATTCCTGCTTAAGACATTCAAGAAGATAGGATTAGAAGGAAAGTTCCTCAATATAATACAAGCTATATATGAAAAAACCAACAGCCAACATGGTTGTCAATGGAGAAAAGATGAAAAAAAAATCACTCTGAAAAAAGGGAACAGACAAGGATAACCCTTGGCCCTACATCATACTGGAGGTCCTGGCTAACAACATAAGGCAAAGAAAAGACGTCAAAGGTATTCATCTGGGGAAGGAAAAGGTGAAACTATCTTTATTCACAGATGATGATTTTATATATGGAAAATTTCAAAATCTCCACAAGGGGAGTGCTGGAAGTGATAGAGGAATATGGCATAGTGGCAGAATACAAGATTAACAGACAGAGTCTATTGGACAGTTATATATACCAGACAAGACCATGGTAGAGGGGATAAAAAATGTAGTACCCTTCACAATAGCCAACCACAAATTGAAATATCTAGGGATAGACCTAACTAAAAAACACAAGATTTGTACCAGGAAAACTATTGAACACTATTAAAACAAACCAAGAGTGACCTCAACAAATGCAAGATTATCCCATGTTCGTGGATGGAAGACTCAATACAGTAAAGATGTTAATTCTATCCTAGGCATTATATAAGTTCAATACCATCCTGAAACAAACACTATCATCTTTCTTCAAAGAATTGGAAAAACTGATTACCAAAATCATATAGAGAGCGAAGAAGCCCAGAAATAGCAGAGAACTTCTCAAGAAGGACAAAGTTGGAGGGCTTGCTTTACCTGACGTTAGCACCTGTTATACAGCCACAGTGGTCAAAACAGTGTGGTATTGATAGAATGACAGATGCTCAGAACAATGGAAAAGAATCAAAAACCCAGAAATAAAATCATTAGCATACAGACTTATCTTTGATAAGGGCCCCAAAAATATCAAATGGGAAACACATGCCCTCTTCAATAAGTGGTGCTGGAAAAAATAGATATCTACCTGCAGAAAAAATGAAGCAAGACCCTTACCTCTCTCTATGCACAAGAATAAACTCAAGGTGGATCACAGATCTTGAGGTAAAACCCAAAAATGTTAGGGCCATCAATGAGGGAATTGGAACAAACCTGAGAACTTTGCTCAAGGAATGCATAGGTTATTAGAAATAGGGACGAATACAAATTCAGAGGAGGCACAAATTGACAAGTGGGATATACTGAAGATAAAACACCTGTGTAAAACAAAAGAATTATCCAAGAGAGTAATAAGAGAGTCCACAGACTGGGAAAACATCTTTAGCAATGACACATCCGACAAAGGCCTTAATACTAAAATCTAGAATACTCTACTAACTTACATAAGAAAACAACAATTGCCCACTGAGGAGGTGGGTAAAGGACCTGAAAAGAAGTTTCGAAAGGGCAGAAATCCAAATTGCCAATAAACATAAGTGAAAATGTTCCCAATCTTTAGCCATAACAGGAATGCAAATTAAAACAACTATGAGATACCACCTAACACCCTCAAAGATAGCCTAATTTAAAAAGTCAGAAAGTAACAAGTGTTGGAGGGGCTGTGAGGAGATAGGAACTCTCATCCACTGCTGGTAGACCTGTAGGTTTGTACAGCCTTATGGAAATTGATTTGGTGACATCTAAAACAGATGGAGATTGAGCTACCATACGATCCAGCAATCCCCCAATGGGACACATACCCAGGAGAGGCAAGAAACAAACCACATCCAGACATCTGTGCTCCAATATTCATCGTGGCACAGTTCACAATTGCAAGGAGTTGGTAGCAAACCAAATTTCCATCAATGGATGAATGGATTAAAGAACTGTCGTATGTACTTACAATTGTGTCCTACACATCTCTAAAAAGCAATGATGAACGCATGAAGCACATCACCACATGGGAAGAACTGGAGGAAATTATGCTAAGTGAAGTAAGCCAAGAACAAAAGGACAAGTACAACATGAGTCCACTGAAGCTTAAAACTGCAAAAGGGACACAGGGAGAAAGCTACTATATACATAAATTCCTGGGGTGAGGTTCAGGTACTATAGCTGGGGCCAACGCAATCCAGGGATACAGATGGCAGCCAATTAAAAAGGTGGGGGGGAAAAAAGAAAGGAAAAAAGACGGGTATTAGAGAACAGGGCACTGACCCACCCAAGGGGAGGGTATTGTTTACATCTCCACAGAACAGAGAGGGACCAGACTTCAATCAGTGCACCAAAACATGAATGCAACATACCAGCATGAAGGAGGGAACCAACAGGGAGGTCTGCGGAGCCAACCCCAATCCCAACTATGTGGACACCCCCCCACCCCAACCCCGCCCTCCTTCCCCAGAAGAATGCACTTCAGAGATCAGCACTGATGCTCTAGCTCAGGGAGAGGTTGCTTCTGATCAAGTGCAAGGGAGAGGGAACACATCCCGGCTCACCAAGCCCGAGGACAATATTCTGCCTTTCAGCAGCCAATGAAAAAGAGGACCATAGGGCCTGCCCCATCACCAGACATGCCATACCTCATTGACTTATAGGACAGCACTGAAGACACAGTGTGCGAATTGTGCCCGATCTGACCCCACCAAACTGGAGCAAAACATTAAGAATGTTCAACAGAGCAGCAAGGAGAGAAAAGCAAAGAAATCCCTAAGGAATACCAAAAAAATAGACTTTGGGGCTACGGCATGACACCCCATTAGACTCGACAGAAAAACACTCATAATGGTCAACAGACAGATCTGGAACTATTTATAGGCTTTTCCATTTTTCCTGTTGGTTATTCTTATTGTTGTTTTATTTTGTTATGTTTCACTTTGCCTTGTTTTCATGCTTACTATTGTCTCTGAATGTCTATCTATGCCCAGTACCAGCCCCATAGTTGCATTCTACAAGTATGTCCACTATTACATTATTTAATTGAATTATAGTATATTGTGGCATAAATTATTTGTCAGTGTTTTTTAAGTTTACAATGCTAATGTGTTTTATGATATAACTTCCAACTAGATAACTAATTCTAGAGGAAGGCATATCTATAAAATTAAAGATTTCATTGTGTGTCAGATTCAAGATCAACAGGTAATAACAGTCTTAAGTTCTTCCACATTTTAATTTTCTCAATATAAATTGCTACCTAGTTATGCAGTTAAGAAAAATATCAATTCGTAATGTATTCATATATATACTTCCTTTTTTATCCTTTGATGCTTTTAGCTTCAGGAAAATGTTTCTAAATGCTATAGCAGTAGGAAATAGCCTTTTTAGTGTTATTCTCTGTTATTTATGGGAAAAACACATACAAACACTAAGAACCTGCAGGCCCAAACTTGACTCTTGGTATGTAAAGATAACTGTTTGCCATTGATGAATGCTTTTATTTTGTAAATGTATCACTCACAATACTATAAATATGTTATTCTTTCCTTTAGTCTCGGTATTGTGTTTTATAGAAGACTTTATCGAAGGCCAAAATTGAACTCTACTGCTTTTCTGGGTTTTCTCACTTATCCAGAAAAAAAGAAAAAAGATTATATCACCTTAGCATTAACAGTAGTAAGGCAATAGAAATTGTCAGAAATAAAAAATATTGTCAGAACTAAATTAATATTTCAAAAAGTACCATTGCACTTGGATATAGTACATCCAAGCTCAGAGACAAATGTGATTAGGACTATGAGTTGTTGTTGTTTTTGATAGATTTCACTGAGTGGGTTCAGACACATAGACCTTATGCAAGGCAGAACAAAACACTGCTGATTTCTGAGCCATCCTCACAATTGCTCCTGTGTTAGTCCAGGTAGACTAGAGAAACAAATTCACAAACACGCATATGTGGATAAGAAACAAATTCACAAACACGCATGTGTGGATAGTTACTCTTTATATACAAAGTAATTGTACATTAAGAGAAGATCCAAGCCCAGTCCAGATCAAGTCCATAAGTCTGATAATAACCTACATGTCCAATACCAATCTATCAAGTCCTCTTCAGACTCACAAAACACAGGCAATGATGCAGATTGCTGGAAGATCACAGACCAGTTGGTGGGAAGTCTTGTGGATCCAGTGGTATTGTAAGCATCTCAGTGCTGACAGGGGTCGCCACATGGCTTCCGCAGCTCAGGGTACTAGCTAAATTCCAATGTCTTGTCAGCTGCAATGTTTCCCAGGGAGTGGGTGGTGTGAGGGAGTGTCTCCCACCTCCAGGGATCAATCCGTGAGTTCTCAGAATCCTCAGGGGAAGGTCATGCCCACACAGAAGCTTCATTGGCTATACAATGATTGACAGGCTAGACTCCACCCCTTCACTGGTAATCCTCTCAAGTCCCAAATTGACACCAGAGTATGTAACTACCACAGCCCCCATGCTTGAGCCCATTGTTGCAGCCTCACTGTCCATCTATCTGCTTGAGGGCCTTCCTCTCTTTCACTGCCCCTCTGCTTTACCAACGGGAAGTTTTCCCAAAGACATTCTGGTTATCCTTGTAGACAGAAAGGAACACATCAATCAAAAAATGAGAAGCTCTTATTTTGAGAAAAATCGAATGCATTTTCAAAAAATTAGCAAGTACTGCTTCAACTGTTTTTTATTGCTCACAAGGATTAGACACCGTGTAATGAGCTTCTGGATCAGGACATCCTTGCCTCCTCCAAGGCCTCTCAAGGCCTGCTCTTAGGATTTCCTTTCTACTCATTAGCAAATGTCTTATGACTCCCACTGGTATTCCATGTTTCTTGAATAAAATGGAATGTAAGTTTGAGTAGTTTCAAGAAGTTTTAAATATAGATTTAGAGGTGTATCTAATAAATTTATTCTAAAAAGCAACTCCATGCCTTATAATACTGACCATCAAATCATATTTAATATTTCTTAAGTTTGGATAGTCGAAAGTAAGAAAAGGTAATAGTGACCTTGGTCAGGTGCCTAAACACCTGCTGAAATTCTAAAACATTATTTGTTTAAACTTGAACTTTCACTCTTTGTCTTGAATGAGTGACTCATAGCTGTCTACAGGATAACCAGAATTGGAATGTTCCCATAAGGTCATACTTATATGACTATTTGAGTTTCAGACTAGTCCAGGATGGTAAAATTCTGATGGATGTCAAAAGGACTTAATATACCCCGATAAAATGTGAAGAAAAGTATTGTCTTAGTCTTATTCAATTTTAAAAGGAAAACCAATTTAATATATTGATTGTATGGAACCCTGAGTAAATGAAAATCGAGAAAATGTCATGTAATCCACATCTGGCCTCCTTTGGCACCACAAGGGGACAAGAAAATCCAATTCTACCCCAACAAGGCCAATTGCCACACAGCAGAGATTAGGCAATGCTTTCACCCTTTATTTTTATTTTCCTTATTATGAGACCAACTCTTCCTCCTATGTCTACACTTCTCTATTGTTCAATAATTTTTTTTTCAATGTCTATATATAACTCACAAACTACACTCAAAATTATGGTGCTTTATTAGGGAAGTTAACAGGTTAACACAACCCAGGTTTAGGAAATAAGGATGCAGTTATTAGTTCAAAGCAGCTTCTCCCCAGACAGCAGCCAAGACTTTCTCTCTGGTCCTCAGCCCCATGGTCCCCTAGGCTCCTTCTCCATGGGCCAGGAAGCACATCATCTTGCCTGTCTCACACTTTTATAGTCGCCTTTGCTCGGTCTGCTGGCCTCCTTACTTCAGCTTCAGCCTCTGGTATTGGCACGACATGTCCTCTAGTGTGCCATTTAAGGCAAAGATTTTGACCATGCTCTGCTAGTAGCTCTTCTTCCCTGATGACCCCCTCAAATCCCTATTCTTTCTTTTGAGATATCTCATTCCTTATACCCATGAATCTTTTAAATTAGTATTTCAAACCCTGTTTCCAGGGTTCCACCCAATAATTTGGTGAGGATTTAAAAAAATGGATAGAAAAGTCATGCCAAGAAATTTCACTTCACTACAATAGCATAAGCAATAGATCTTAAGATTTAAATATTTTCATACTATTTATAATTAGCAAAAATAATTTTAGTCACTAGGAGTTGCACTATCTCTACATATATGAACTAAATCATTGGTAAAGGTCAATTTGAATTTTAATTATTTTCTCCTTTTGAATTGCAATATTTCACCTTGTTTTCAAACGAATATTGCTTCAACAAAGGAAAAACAATACTCTCTAAGGGTGTGCCTTCCACACATCTGAGATGTTTTTGTCTTAGGTTGGGTTCACATAAGAAACAAAACCAGTGATGCCTATATACTTCCATATATATATAGAGAGAAAGAAATGTAAAGCAAGAAATGACTCACACAGTTGTGGGCACATGTAAGTCCAAGTGCAGGCATATTCCAAGTGTGATGGGGGCAGAGGCAAATGAATCCAAGGCCAGCAGATGAGGTTTGAGGCTGCAAGGTAAATGGACCTATGGTTGTCAGTTCAGACGGGTTGGCAGGTAGTATGGAAGACTGTTTACTGAAGTTCCAAGAACTGGAGCCCAATGAACCAGATGCAAGATCCAAACACAGAAAAATAATAATAAAGCAAGCTCTTCCATATGTTGGAAGCACGCCATACCATGAAGAAAACTTCCTTTCAATTGCACCAAGGCAATACTCTGAGAAGGATGTTGGATCCCACTCCAATCTTCTTACAAATGATCAAGTACTCAATGCAATATAAATAGCTCCATTACGGGGTTGGCTAAATGATGCATTATGTTGTAACGAGTATTTCTAGGTATTAACTGCTAAAACAATGAGAAAACCTGCACAGCCAAGTTGACACAAAACCCAACTAATAATGCTTATTCACAGACACTGTTCTTTACCACATTCTGGTAGTTTTCCATTTTCTTAATAAAAGGGAAAGACTATACTGCATTTGACATTTCCTACTTAATTCCTCAAAAAAATAAAAATGAGTAGGCAGTTAAATTCTGTAAATTCATTTCTGTAGCAAAAACACATATCAGCACTTGAAATTCACCATAATCACAGTCAGATAAAAATGGACCAAGCTGCATACTTAAGCATTACATAAATAAGCTTGGTTAGTGATCTGGGGAGGGGGCTCTGGTGGTGAAGTGAACCCAAGTTGGGCTGTGATCCACAAGGTCCTGATTCAACACCCACAGTGGCTCCAGGAGAGAAAGACTGGACTTCTGCTACCACAAAGAGTCGCAATCTTAGAAATTCACAAGGGCAGTTCTAATAGGGTTGCTATGAGTTGGCATGGACTCAAATGCAGTGCACTTTGTTTTGTTTTTTAATGATCTGGGGACCCAATTGCAAAATCCACAGGTGAATTGCATTTTATTTTCTCGTATAGACTTCTTAGAATAGTTGCTGCTTATTTCAATATGAAATGTTTTATCATCTCAAAGTACTATACTTCAGCAATAGATTCTTGCAACAGGATTATATATATGGCGCTTTGGTGTTGTGTGCATTTCTTCCATTAAGTAAAATAGTAACATATTGGATGACTTAATGTTGTTAGACCCTGTCAAGTAGATTTTTACTTTAATGATTCCATGTGAAATAGTAGATCGCCACATCGTGTTTTCCTGGCTGTAGTTTTCACAGACCTGCTGAGTGGCATCTTAGCACCAACCTATTAGTTTGCAGCCAAGTTCTTATCTGGAGCACCACTGGGAATCATATGGCTTAAATCATATGGCATACCATTGTTATAAGAATAAATAAAGTTAATTTGTGCATCTGCCTTTGTTAATGTAGAATATTTTTTAGAGAAATATATATTTATAACTGAAACCTTAAAGAAATTGAATCTGATATTCCAAGTCCAAGATTTCCCCAAATAATATTAATGTCCATGGAAAGATTGTTTTCTGAATACTCTCTTAATTAAAAAAAAACACAAAAACGATTTTTTTGTAAGAGTGACCATTTTTTGTTCTCTTTAAAAAATGAGCACCGTCTCGTAATTATAGCATGTTTTTTAATGACAATATTTCCCAGAATAGCTTCATTGTTTGTCGTGTGCCTGTTCTATAATGGGCTGTCAGGTTCCAGAAATTAGAAGGAATAAAAGCACACAGAAAGGATAAGAGATTCTGTTCCTACTGACAAGAAGCAAAGAATGAATGTAAGCTAAATCTACTAATAGATATCAGATGACGATATTCCTGAAGAATTTATTTTTAATTAATTACATTGAATAAATAACTTGTACCTATGAAGATATAATGCAACTCAAAAGCCACATTAATATACATTTTATTGCTTGAAGTAATACCTCAAATACTTGTATCTATAAACGTTTATTTTCAAGGATGATAGACAAGATTTTATACTTTACAGAAATACCATTTATGGAGATTCAAAGTTCATGACACATTTGAAGGCTCCTTGAGTAGTTAAAAATATTTGTGGACAGTTAGACTTTAAGGCACACCAATTACAATGGCGGATTGAGGTCTTGAATTAGTTAAAGTTGTTTTTGTTAGGTGCCATGGCGTTGGTTCTGACCCATAGCAACCTTATGTACAACAGAACTAAACAAACACTGCCCAGTCCTGCTCCACCCTCACAAACGTTACTACACTTGAGCCCATTCTTGCAGTCACTGTGTCAATCAATCTCCTTGAGGACCTCCCTCTTTTTTGTGGCCCCTCTATTTTTCCAAACATAATGCCCTTCTCCAAGGACCAGTCTCTCCTGACAACATGTCCAAAGTATGGAAGACAAAGATCTCACCATCTTGCCTCTACAGTCAACTTGAGCACTGCTTCTTCCAAAACAGATCGGTTTGACCTTTTAGCAGCCCCTGGTACTTTCAGTATCCTTTTCCAGCACCATATTTCAAATCCATTCCTTCTTCTTTAGTCTTCCTCATTCATTGCCCAACTCATACAAGCACGTGAGGTAATCAAAAATATCATGTCTTGGATGAAGCCATCCTTAGTTCTCAAAGTAACACCTTTGCTTTTCAATACTCTAAAAAGGTCCTGTGTAGCAGATTAACCCAATGCAAGGAAGTACTTGATCTTGGACTTCTGCTTCCAGGAGCATTGATTGAAGATCCAAGCAAGAAAAAATATCCTTGACAACTCAACCTTTTCTGCATTTATCACGAAGTTACTTATTGATCCAATTCTGAGAATTTTGGTGTTCTTTACTTTGAGTCATAATTCATACTGAAGGCTGAAATCTTTGATTGTTGTCAGCAAGTGCTTAAAATCTTCTTCACTTTAGCAAGCAAGGTTGTATAATCTGTACATTGCAGGTTGCTAAAAACCCTTCCTTCAGTCCTGATGCCACCTTCTTCTACATATAATCCAGATTCTCTGATTATTTGCTAAGTGGACAGATTGAATAAGAATGATGAGGGGATATGACCCTGATGCATACCTTTCCAGATTTTAAACGTCCACTATTCCCCTTTTCTGTTCACAGGACTTCTTGCGAGGAAAAGTCCCTCGTGAGCACTATGAAGTGTTCTGAAATGCCCATTATTCTCAATGTTACCCATAGTTTGTCCTGCTACACACAAGCAAATGCCTTGGCAAAGTAAATAGAACACAGGCGAACATGCTGTCAGTCCTGATCCACCTGACATCAACAATGATATATCTTGCCCTCTGTTCTTTTCTGAATCCAACCTGGACCTCTGGTTAAAGTAGGTAAAATAGCAAATGTATTGTCAAGTATATGTTAACTATTTACTTTCATATGTTACTAATGTTGTTTGCAACATTTTATATATTTTTAGTAATTTAAAAAATTTAATTTAATCATAATGTTTGTTTTATTTGTGATTTTAAATGTTTAATATGATATCTAGCTCCTGGTGATTTTTCCAAAGGCAAGTTTTGACAAAGATTGTCTTCAAGCAGGAATTTCAATATTATATTTTACTTAAAATAGAATAATTTCATTATTTTAAGCACCATGTTTATAAATATCATATTTTCTAAGTTGTTTAATTTTAACATTCATTCAATCTGCCCATGATTTATACTTTGTATTTTGGTAATGCTTTCCTAGTTTTTCCTTCTACATATATATTTCATTTTAAGCAATATATTCCCAAAACATCCAAAGCATAATTTCTATGCAACATTTTACTATATTGCTACAATTTCAACCTACTCTTGCTTTCAACAATAATACTACAGAAGGAAATACATGCGACCATAGTGCATTCAGATGTAAAAATTGAAGCAAAATGCTATGTAACATGCACACATTTTCCAAACCCTTTGTTGCTCACAAGAAATATTATTCCCCACACCATCCCAGCTTTTATAAAAGGAGGAATATGATTAAAGAGATATAAACAATTCAAGCGATTCCCATGGTGAACAATTTACAAATAATTAGAAACCAATGGCTAGAAATATTCATTTTGGGACCATTTGTCATGTTGAGCAATTTTTCATTATCATCAATTTGTTGAATCAGCCAGTTTGTTTTCAACAAATTCAAGTGCAGTTTCATAAAATTGTTCTATATCTGCTACTGTTAGCACTGAAATTTAAAAGTCCTTGGAAGAAAAAATACTGTTCAAAGAATGCTCATAAACTATTGTAAGGAATTACTCCCCTGCCCCTCCCCCCCATCACCCCATACCCCTTATCCTTGGTTTCTGTCCTTTTAGGAAACTCAGTGACTGACTACTTACATAAGACATTTTATTCAATAATTTTAAGGATTTGAGTTTCCTTTATTTGATATGCACTTTCATTTTAAGGAGCATTTGATATTAAGACATGGCAAGGAAAACCTCAAAAAGAATCAATTTCATATGGCTTCAGACGTTAAATATATTTAATCTACATAATGGGGAAAAGCAATGATGCAGAAAAAGATGGCTAGTATCATTTTACAGTTGAATAAGACAAAATAAGCTGAAACAAAAGTCAGAATCTTTATAGGACAAATGTCAAGTGAGTATATTTGAGGAAACAAAGATTATAAAGTGGAGACTTATACATTGCTACCTTTATGTGTTTTCTTAATTACAATTTTATGAGCATTTTTATGTTTGATACATACAATTGTTACCAAGTTTAAATGACTAAGAAGCTATTTGGCAACAAAGACTAAGGTAGGCATTGCAAAGTAGCAAAACTAGGAATAAACTGCATTCTAACAATATGCACTCTTGAGAATAGATTCCAATCCATTATAAGGATAATGAGTGCTTTCAATTCCCAACAGCATAAAGAGGAACATATTGGTAAGCGGAAAAGTAGAGGACCTCTTTGCTCTTTAAATCCTTATTACATAAGGCTAAGGTTCATTTATGTTTTTACCTAAGGGATGAAGATTAGAATTTCAAAATAACTAAATATAATCCCGGATGAGTCTTAGAGAAAATAATGCATTGTCTAAGGGCGTCTACTAGCCAGAATGAAATGTTGAAGCAAGAATTACAGAACATAAAAATATCAATGCAATAGAATTGCATAAGGATAAATATCCAACTATCTATCAAAAAGCATCGTACAGTAGTGGCTTGGATGTTGCTATGATGCTGGTAGTAATGCTACTAGTATTTCAAACACCAGCAGGGTCACCCGTTGTGAACAGGTTTCAAAAGCATGTGTTCCAAACTAAGCAGAACAGGTTCCAAACTAAAAATGAATTAGTAAGAAGAAATCGGCTGTCCAGTTCTGAGGGATGAATCACTGGAAATCTTTTGACTAGCAGTAGAACATTGGTTGAGTAGTGGCCAGAGAGGAACCTCTCGGTTTGAAACCAAAGACTGAACTCACTGCCATCAAGTCAATTCCGATCCACAGAGACCACAGAGAACAGAGCAGAATTGTCTCTATGAATTTCCAAGAATTCAACTCATTAACGAAATAGAAAGCCTCATCTTTCTTCCAAGAAGCCACTGGCCATTTCAAACAACAAACCTTACAATTAGCAGTCCAACATGTACAACGATGCCACCAGGGCTAGGTGGTAAAACTATGACGAGGAAAGAGCTACTTCCTCAATCTAGAACTGACACTAAAGGTGTGAATGGAGCCTTATTTGCTTAGGAAGCACAACTCAAGATGATAAGAAACAGCTGCAAACATCTACAAATAATGAGAACGTGGAATGTACAAATTACAAGTCTAGGCAGTAATGGCGGGGGGCAGGGGGGGGATGGGAATGGGGAGCTAATAACAATGAGTATCAAAATGAAGAAACTGTTCTAAAATGATTTTGCTGATAATTGTACAACTCTTTTTGATGTGATTTAGCTAACCATATTATATATATCACTAATATTGTTGAAAAAGATGAAGTGGAGCATATAAAGTACAATATCCTAAGCATTAGCAAGCTTGGGTAGGCCATTTTGAATCAAATACTCATATGACTTACTATCCCAGGAATGACGGATTTAAGAGGAATAGCATGGCACTGATTGTCAAAAAGAACATTTCAAGGTCTATTGTGAAGTAAAATGTCTTTGATAGGACAAAAGGTTACTAGGAAGACCAGTTAATAAAATACTCTTCAAAATTATGTTCATAAGTAAGTTCAGATTAAAGCTAAAGAAACTGATACAAGTCTACAACAGCTAAAATACGGCCTTGAGTCTATCTTGCGTGAATTTCAAAAACATCTCAAGAACATTTGATTTGATGCCTTAAACACTAATAACAGAAAATCTGATGAACTCTGGGAGGGCATCAAGAACATCATAAGGAAAGCAAAATGCTATTAAGAAGACATGAAGAAAGTGAAAGATCAAAGGAGATGTCAGAAGAGACTCTGAAACTTGCTCTTAAATTTAGAGTAGATAACACAATGGAAGAAATGGTGACGTTAAAGAGCTGAATAGAACATTTCAAAGGGGCACTCAAGAAGACAAGTTCAAATATAATAAATAAATGTGCAAATAGCGAGAGCTTGAAAACCCAAAAGCAAGAACATGTTCAATATATCATAAAGTGAAATAACTGCAGAAATATTCTAGTCTAGTTGAAATATTGAAATATTCTATGGGCAAGATATTGAATGAGGCAGGACGCATCAAAAGCAGATGGCAGACATACATGGAGTCACTGTACCAAAAAAAAAAAATAGTCCACACTCAAACATTTCAAAAGGTAGCATATGAGCAAGAACCAATGGTGCTGAAAGAAGTTAAAGCATTCCTGTCCTGCAAACATTGTTGAAAATCAAGCCTCCAGGAATTGACAGAATATCAACTGAAATATTTCAACAAGCTGATGAAACACTGGAAGAATTTACTTCTCTCAGGAAATTTGGAAGACTACTATCTGGACAATGGACTGGAAGAGATCCATAATTGTACCCATTCCAAAGAAAGGTGATCCAACGGAATGCTCAAACTATGAACAGTATCATGGATATTCGCATGCAAGTAAAATTTTGCTGAAGATTACTCAACAATGGTTGCAGCAGAACAATGACAGAGAGCTGGCAGAGGTTCATGCTAGATTCAGAAGATGAAATGGAACAAGAGATATCATGCCTGATGTTGGATTGATCTTGGCTGAAATCAGAGAACACCAGAAAGATGTTTATTTGTGTTTTATTCATTGTGCCAAGACATTCAACCATGTAGACCATAACAAACTATAAACAATGTTGAAAAGAAAGGAAATTCCAAAACACTTCACTGTGCTCCTGCAGTATGTGTACAAGGACCCAGAGGCAGTTGTGTGAACAGAACAAGGGAATACTGCTAGTTTAAAAACAGGAAAGGTGTGTGTCAGGGTTGTATCTTTTTACCGTATTTATTCAATCTGTATGTTGGGTAAATAATCAAAGAAACTTGCTTATAGAAATAAGAATGTAGCATCAGGATTGGGGGAAAACTTATTAACAATCTGCGACTGGCAGATAACACAATTTTTCTTTCTAAAAGTGAGGAAGACTTGAGGCACTGGCTGATGAAAATCAATTATTGCAGTCTTCAATTTGGATTATGACTCATATAAAGAAGACCAGTATGCTCACAACTGAACCAAGAGGTTCTTCATGACAAATCGCTGTAATAATGGGCTCAGGAATAGAAACAATTGTATGAATGGTGCAGGGCCAGCCAGTGTTTTTCGTTTTTTTTCTGTTGTGCATAGGGTTGCTCTTGTTGAAATCAATTTGATGGCACGTAATAGCAATACCAAAACAAATGATAACTCACATAGTAAGACAACTCAAAAGAGAATTTCAAAGAGCATCCTATATGAATTGAAATTGCTTGGTATCCCCCTTCTATACATTGCTGTTTTAAATTAAGCCAAGTAACAGCGTGGGAGCATGTAAATGATGCATGGAGAACTCTAATGGGAGGACTGGTCGACTTTACCATCCTATTGGGAATAAAATGAGCCATTTCAAAAGCAGAAAGGAAAACCCCATGACCATCAAGGGAGAAGAGTCAGCAGAGGCATGCATTCAAAATCCCCACATGAAACGGAATTGGCACCAGAGTCACGAGAAGCCAACTAACCAATGCTTGTGTCCTTTTCTGCCCATCCAAAAAAAAGGTGACTGAACAAAATGCAGAATTTATCAAACACTACTCTTAAAATCAATGCAAGTAAATTTTGATGAAAATAATTCAAAAACAGGCATAGCAGTGCATAATAGGGATCTACCAGAAATTCAAGTTATATTCTGAAGAAGATGTGGAATGAGAGATATCAGAGATATCAAATTAAGCTTGACTCAAAGTAGAGAACATCAGAAAGATTTTTATCAGTGTTTTATTGGTTATGCATTTAACTTACTGACTAGGCATTTAACTGAGGATCATAACAAACAATGGATAATATTGCAAATAATGGTAATTCCAAAACGCTTCATTGTGTTCCTGTTGAACCTGTACATAGATCAAGAAGTAGTTTGAACACAAAGGGGAACCGCATGGTTTAATATAAATAAAGCTGGATGTGTTGGTTTTACCCACACTGATTCAATCTGTGTGCTCAGCAAATAATCTGAGAAGCTGGACTATATGAAGAAAGAGGCTCACTAACAACCAGAAATACACAAATGGCACACTCTTGCTTGGTGAAAGCTAAGAGAACTTAAAAAACTTATAATGAAAATCAAGACTGCCACCTTCAATATGAATTACAACTCAATGCAAATAAACCCCCCAATATCTTCCCATCTGGATCAATAAAGAAATGGAGAAAAAATTTAAGTTGTTAATTATTTTGTCTTGCTTGGATCCACAATCAATGTTTATGAAACCAACAGTCAAGAAATCAAACTGTGTATTGTATTAAGCATATCTGCTGTAGAAGATGTACTAGAATGTTTAAAAGCAAACATGTAATTTTGAGGACTAAGGCATTCCTGATCTAAGTCATGATACTTTCAATGACCTCATATGCATATGAAAGCTGGACTACAAATAAAGAAATTGATACATTTGAATTATGGTGTTGGCAAGGAATAAAGAAAATATCATGGGCTGCCAAAAGAACAAACAAATTGCCTTGAATACTAATAGCCAGAATATTAATTATGAGTGAGAACGGTGAGACTTCATCTCATGTACTTTGGGCATGTTATCAGTACCTTGAACATGCCATCATGCTTGGTAAAATAGAATCACCTAAAAAGAGACAAGCCTTCCGGAAAGCAGATTCGCACAGTGGCTGCGACAATGAATTCAAACATACCAAGAAGTATGAGGATGCCACAGAAGCAGGCAGGGCTTGTTCTGTTATACATAGGGTTGGGATGAGTCAGAGCTGACTGGATGGCACCTGAAAATATAGAACTAGATATATGAAGATTGGGTGGATAGATAAATAGGTACAGTCATTGATGGCAACTACAGAGATTGAACTACAGTGAAATATGTACACATATACATATATATTTGTAAGGTTTTCAGTGGCTAATTCCACAGAAGTAGAATGCCTATCTCTTCTTTGTAGTGTTTTCTTAGTCTGAAAGCTCTACTAAAATCTGTTCCCCTTGACTGACTGCTGATATTTAAAACACCAGTGATACAGCTTTCAGCATCATAGCAACGTGGAAGCCACCACATTATGACAAACTGACAGACAAGTGTGGCTCCTCGAGGGACAACTCCTGAAATCAAATGACACATTGCATTGGGTAAATCTGCGTATGGGACCTCTTTCAAGTGCTGAAGAGCAAGGGTGTCATTGGAATTACTGAGGCACTCTTCGCCTAAGCCAGGGTATTTTTCAGTCACTTCAGATGTGTATGAAAGTTAGACGTTGGTTAAAAGGAAGAATAAACAAGAAGATATCCATTTGAATTATGGTGCTGGCAAAAAATTTGAAATTACATGGACTTCCAAAAAACCAAATCACTCTATCTTGGAAGAAGTGGCAGTGAGGATGGAAGTGAGGATGGTGAGACTCCGTCACATGTCCTTTGGACGTGTTATCAAGAGAGATCAGTCCTTGGGAAAGACCAGTCATGTTTGGTGAAGTTGGAGGGGCAGAAAACATGAGGAAGACCTTTGAATAGAAGAATCGACAGGCTGGTTGCAACAATTGATTCAATCGTGGCAGCAATTGTGAAGAGACTGCAGGTTGAGGCAGTGCTTCATTTGTTGTTCACAGATTTTCTATGCATTGGAACTGACTCTAGGGCACCTACCAAAAACTACACCTATATATACATACATACATACATACAAACATATACATATATATATATACTAAATAATGAATCTCTAAAAGATATTTAAATGTATCACAGAGAATGAACCCATCCAGTTTAATATCAAACTAAAGAATTCCAGAATTATTGATTTAAGGGGGGGGGGAGTCTGTTTTTAAGACTTATCCTGTTGGTTAAAGGTCAAAAATGCCTCAAAGTACAGGAAAAATCAAAAGCATCTCGAGATGTACTTTTAATGGGAGATATAAAAAACAGGAGAAACCTGGTGGTGTAGTGGTGACACTTTGTGCTGCAATTCACAAGGTCGGCAGTTCAAAACCCCCAGAACTCCTCGGGACAGAGACTGGGCTTCCTACTCCTGTAAACAGTTACAGTCTCGGAAACCCACAGGAGTCGCTATGAGTCAGCATTGACTCGATGGCAGTAAATGAAAGAGTGTGTGCTAATAATAAAATGTCTAAATTGGAGAAAATAAACATATGAAAGGCTTATTGGGTTTCGGGTTTGGTGCCATACAGTCATTTGATTCACAGTGACCATAGGTGACAGAAGCAAGTTGCTACACAGGGTTTTCTTGGCCATACTATTTACAGGAGTAGATTGCCAGATCTTTCTCCAACAAGTGTTGCTGAAGCACCAACTTTTACCCACTGTGAGTGAACAGACTAAAGAAATCAGCAATTATTCAAGCTAGATTTATTTAAATGTGCATGTGCCTAGATCATATATTGATAAAATCCTGAACCTAAATGTCTATGCTCTCTGACAGGAAGTACAAATTAACTTTCATGAAATAAAAGATAATTAGGTAGTAGCGTGTTGTGAATGGTTAACGGTTAATTACTATGTATAGAGCTGGCCGTTCAAACTCACAAAGAGCCCTCTAGAAAGAAGAGGAGGTTATTAAGGTCATAACCTTGTGCACCTCATAAAGTTCAGTTCTGCTCTGCCCAGATGGCATCACCAGGAGGTGGAATCAGCTAGATGGCCAAGTGCTGTGGCTTGGCTTTGGCATTAGTGTCTTTTATAAAGCTTGTGTTGCTATCCAGACAGATTTAAGAGTTAACACAGGCTACTTCTAACATAACTACAGCAATAACCTTGATATTGGTTATCTTGTCACTCCAGCCAGAGATACTGCATCTATAATACTCCGATAAACATCAGAGAATTATTTGATTCATATTGATAAAAAAAATGTATTGCTTTCTTAAGTTGGTAATGCAATGTTTGCTGGGAAGGAGAGTGTCTCCTACTGACAAACTAACAATAATTGCCAAACTCTCCTCTCAGGGAGAACTCATTTAAAATAAAAAATGATCATCACATAATGACATTGCTTTTGCAATTTTCATTCACACTTTGCTTGCTAAACTCACAATAAAAATGCTACCTCTGCAAATACTCCTTTATGGAGCACATTTGTAATACATAAAATTGTGCAGAAATTATTCTACCAAGCATTACACAAATGAGAAATTTTAGAAGAAAATTGCATAGATTTAGTATATGTAATTATTTTTTAACATTTAATTTCCTTTCAATGATTTGAACTAAGGGAAAAAAAGGGGTCTAAGAGAGAGAACAAGTTAAAGTGAGAGCCTAAATGTTCTTTTTCGGTGTTAGTAGAGGAAATAATTACGTATGTGTTCATTGAAATGCTTTAGTTTAAAGCAGTTCCTCCTTTGGCTTTGGTGTTGGGTATTTTAATGAAAGGGAGTTCCAAAAGTTTGTGGAATATGTAGTTAAAAGATAATGGGTTAGAGTCGTAGGAAGCAGCAAATTCTGTGAATTCAGTTCACCTCTAGATCCTGAGACCTGACTGAAGCCAAGGAGCTTTGAATTTGGAAAACCCAGTTAGGACATCAGACTCTATTGACCTCTATTGCTTGCTCTTTCCTCTCCCAGTACTTAAAATAATGCTGTCATTTAGAGTATACGCCTTTAGGATACATTGGTGTAGTCAAAGGAAATAATCATTCTAAATCCTAAAATGTGGATCTTCACTTTAATGAGTTCCTTTTGCCACTCCAATGTTTCACTCAGACTCTACTTGAAAGGAACTTTAGAGTCAACCAACTCTAAATTTTCTTAAAGTTATTTTGGTGCTGAAAACACTACTAATCACCCTTACTGCCTAATCATGTCTAATAAAATAAGACATAAAATAAACTATTTGTTCCATGTTCAGAATATAACAACCTCTTGCCTAGTTTAAAAATAAAAGCAACATGTTCACATGAGAAAAAGAAGTCTATACAAATATCCATATTGAAATGTATATTATAGTAAAAAGACAAATGGTCTACTCGAAGATTTACTAAGGCAACCATATCGAATGATCCCTTTTGAAAATAAAAATTTGTTTGAAAGTCAATACATTACAGAGTTTATTGAGTGAAAAACTATTTACAAATATTAAATGAAAAAAGTAAGATGGTTCAAGTTTATAATTATCATGCCCCTCTAAAATGGAGATAGTAAGGATATTGCCCTATTTAGGGATATTTTATCACATCTAAATTTCCTTTTGCTTTGGGAAAGTTGTCACTGAATGTCAAACTGGCTTATCTTGACTGGGTGAGTGCTGTGAGCTCCTGATGCAAGCACTGCTAATCATGCCGATCCATACTGAGAAGTAAAATCAGCTTAAGTTTTTGTTCTGTTTCTTGTAAATGGCCCCACAGCTCACTTTTCCTTTGACTCCTAGAGGATGGGAACTATTTTAACCCTTGTCTCCATAGAAATGTTGAACACCATAATTTTAGTATCTTAAAATAACTGAACTATATTTTCTCACACTTCTAGAGGTTAGGAGTCTGAATTCAAAGAGTCAACGGGGTAATTTACATTCCCTAAAGCCTCTAGGAAAAATATGAAGGTAAGAAAATATGTATTGTACTAGGGTTTCTTTCATGCATGCCTGATTTTATTCTAAATAAAATGTGTTTAAATACGTCTATACTCAGTGGATGGCTGCAGATTTATTGCCTGTTATGTACATCTTAGTCTTGTCAAGATACCTTTAAAAAAGTATAATTTTTGCACCACAAAATAATTGTACTTGTATGGATAATCTTGTTCTATAATTTGCACATTGTGTAATCTCATTTAGAATATATACAAATACCGGTCTATTCCAGTCCATTGGTCAGGAAGCTGTCTTCCAAATTGCTTGGTATAGAAGTAAGTGCTTCCAGTGTTTCATTACCATGCTGAAATATCTCAATTGTTATTTCATTAATCCATGGAACCTTGTTTTTCCCTGATACCTTCAGTGTAATTTGCACTTCTTCCTTCAGTAGCCTCAGTTCTCTCATGTCTAAAAGGTACATTTTGGAAGAGATTGAAAATGTTCAAGTTAGACTAAAAAATGGTTTTATTGGCATATAATACAAAATGCCACGCAATTTAATGGCTTATATATATTAAAAGAATTGTGCAATCATCACCACATTCAATTTTAGAACATTTTTTTCATTCTTCTATCCAGTATGACTAGCTCTGCAAGGCAAATTTTGAGAAGCCAAATAGCCTGAGGAACTTTCACTTGAATTGAACCATGAGACAAAAGGTGTTTCATCGAAGAGTTTGTTTAATGGAAGAGGCTTGCTTCAGCAGTTCAAAATCACCAGGTGCTTCTAGAGAGAAAGATGAAACTTGTGACTCCCTTAACGATTTGGCCTCAGAAACCTGGAAGGAAAGATCGATATGTCCAATAGCATTGCCATGAGGTGGAATCAATGTGGTGGCAGTGAGTTTGCTGTTTGGGCCTTGGGCCACAGTCAAGTAGCCAAGAGGAGTGTTTCTAGGACAACAGAGCTGAAGGTTCTTTTTCAGAGTACAAGCACTTGGGAGCCACCGGTTTTAGTGATAGTCCAGATTTTAGCTAATGCACAAGCAACTGCCAACTACTTTTATGATGAATTTGATGACCAGATGCAGCGATTTGCTTGAGTTAGGCAATTTGTACAGCAGCCACTGGGAGTAGCAGAATTTTTAAAAGCAGTTATATTCGAAGCAAGCATTAGAAAATTGGGACTAATTTGATAATAACTTTGCCTGAAGGGGTCCCTCTTGTATTGAACCTGGAGATGCATGACAGATCCAAAAACATTCAGCTTTTCTCCTTGGGCACTATTTGGGAAAACATAAGGCAAATATTATTATTCTAGGCAATCATTTTGAAGGGGTACAGGGGAAAAAAAGGACACTTATAATGCCAGAACCAATATCCATTTAATAGCACACAGGAAACGTTGAACGCACTCCTGTTATTTAATGCCTTCTAGTCAATTCTTACTCAGAGAGACTCTGTGTACAACATAAGGTAGCTCTCCTTGGTTCTTCATTGTCCTCACCATGGCTATTATGTTGAGCTCCCATGTTCCCGTCCAGTGGTATGGACCTGCAGTGAGTGGCCAGTGGACTGAAAAAGAGTGGCCAGTGGACTGATGATCCAAAGGCAAATTTTATTTCCGAAGTACATAGTGCGCAAAGTGTAGCAATAACATTGTGATAAAATTGTTTGCTCGAAGCACAAACAATTCCTTGGGACTAATCTTAACAAATGCAGCTGTGTTCTCAGTGTATACAGGACATCGCAGAATGTGGGAAAACATCTGACCATCTCCCCAGTGATCCAGGTTACACAGTGTCCCCAAACACCCCAGAGAGTCACCAATACACATCAGTTAAAACTCAGTGACCCTCTCTGCTCATTGATTTAGCCACTGTGTCGTTCCATCTTGTCTAGGTCTTCCCTTTTGCACCGACCTACTACCGAACCAAGCACAATGTCTTATTCCAGTCAGGGGTCTCTCCTGATGGCATATCCAAAGTATGTAGAAGGAGCTTCTGTCCTCCCTTCTAAGGAGCATTTTGGCTGTATGTCTTCCTGGACAGATTCGTTTGTTCTTTTTGGCAGTCCAGATACTTTCAATATTCTTCACCAGCACCATTATTCCAGTGCATGGATTCTTCTTTAATCTTCCTTATCCAATGCCCAACTTTCACATGCATATGAGGTAATGGAAAAATGC
Source organism: Echinops telfairi (assembly GCF_000313985.2). Lineage (NCBI taxonomy): Eukaryota > Metazoa > Chordata > Mammalia > Afrosoricida > Tenrecidae > Echinops > Echinops telfairi. Next base: position 2,131,198 of record NW_022109827.1, on the reverse strand, counting down.
AATAGTTTGTGTCTGGTACACCGTATGATTCAAAGGGACATCCTTGCTCTTCAACACTTTAAAGAGATCTTGTGCTGCAGCAAATTTTCCCAATGCAACACGTTGTTTGATCTCTAGGCTTGTGCTTCTGTGAACATTGGGTGTGGATCCAAATCCTTGACAGTTTCCATCTCATTTCCAATTACCAAAATGTTAGCTATTGGTCCAGTTGTGAGGAGTTTTGTTTTCTTTACATTGGATTCAAATACATAGTTAAAGCTGCAATTCTTAATCTTCATCAGCTAGTGTGTCAAGATCTCACTTTCCACAAACAAGGTTGTGTCAAGTGCATGTCACAGGTTTTTTGTAAGCCTTCCTCTAACCTTGATATTACGGTTTTCTTCATAGAGTCCTTTTCTATTTACTCAGCATACAGATTGAATACGTATTGGGAAAGAATGCCACCCTGATATACATCTTTCTTGATTTTAAAGCAAGCCCTATTCCCTTGTATTTGAATGGCAACTTGTTGATTCAGGTATAGTTCTTCGTGAGCACAGGAAGTGTCTGTAACACCCATGCTTCTCAATGTTATCTATAGTTGGTTATGATCCAGATAGTTGAAAGCCTTTGCATGATCAATAAAATATAGTAATGATTTTTGTGATATTCTCTGCGTTTGGCCAAAATTCATTCCACATTAGAAATTGTATCCATTGCTCCGTGTCTTCTTTTTAAATATGGCTTGAATTTTTGACAGCCCTCTGTCAATGTACGACTGCAACTGTTTTTGAAGAGTCTTCAGCAAAATTTTACTTGCAAGTGATGATAATAATATTGTTTGATAGTTTCTGCATTCTGTGGGGTCATATTTCCTTGGAATGTGTACAAATATGTATCTCTTCCAGGTGGTTGGCCAAGTAGCAGTCTTCCAAATTTCTTGGCATATACTAGTAAGTGCTTCCAGGGCGTCATAAGCTTGTTGGAATATCTCAGTTGATATTCCATCACTACCTGGAACCTTGATTTTTAATGAATGCCTTTGGTGCAGCTTGGGTTTCTTTCTTCATTAGCATTGATTCTTTATCATATGCTATCTCTTGAAATGGTGGCATGAAGACTCGTGCTTTTTGATATAGTTACTCTGTGTATTCCTTCTATCTTCTTTTGATGCTTTCTGAATTGTTCGGTATTTTGCCCATATAAACTTTTTTATTATTATTAAATACTTTTGGGGGGGGGGTCTTACAGCTCTTATCACTATCCATACATCCATCCATTGTGTCAAGCACATTTGTACATATGTTGCCACCATCCTTTTCAAAGCATTTCCTTTCTACTGGAGCCCTTGATATCAGCTCCTCATTTTTCCCCTCCCTTCCCCACCCTTCCTCCCTCATGAACTCCTCCCTGATAAATTACAAATTATTTTCATATCTTACATCATCTGCTGTCTCCATTCACCCATTTTTCTTCTGTCCAGAGGGGGTTATATGTCAATCCTTGTGATTGGATTTCCCTTTCTCCCTCACCTTACTCTTACCCTCCTGGTATCTCTACTCTCATTCTTGGTCCTGAGGGGTTTAGCTGTCCTGGATTCCCTGTGTTGCAGACTCTTATCTGTAGCAGTGTACATGTTCTGGTCTAGTCAGATTTGTAAAGTTAAATTGAGGTAATGATAGTAGGGGGGAGGAAACATTAAAGAACTAGAGGAAAGTTGTATTTTTCATTGGTGCTATATGACACCCTGACTGTCTTGTCTCTTCCTTGTGACCCTGCTGTAAGGGGATGTCCAATTATTTACTGATTGGTTTTGGGTTTTCACTCCACGCCCCTCCCACTCTTCACATTGGTATGATTTTGTTCTGGGTCTGAAGAAAGCTGATGGTGCCCAGCTATCAAGAAATATAGTGTGTGGGGTCCTAAAGCTTTGAAGATAAACAAGCAGCCATCTAGCTGAGAAGCAACAAGCCCACATGGAAGAGCACACCAGCCTGTGTGATCATGAAGTGTCAATGAAATCAAGTGGTATCTAAGACCCATAGAAACTTTTAATATTGAAACTTGAGGCTTGAAGGTTTTTTTTTTTCAGTTCTTTCATCATCCTAGATGGTGAGTATTTCTTCCCTTTGTTTGGTTTTCTAACTCAAGGTCTTTGAAAACTTAATTTATAATATCCTATTTTGTCTTCTCCAGCTGCAGTTTGAAAATTTTTGTTCAACTTCTGGACTTTATTATTCTTTCATTTGCTTTAGATACTCTATTACTAATATCAAGCTTCAGAGCTTCTTCTGACGTTCATTTTGATTTTTTCTTTCTTTCTCATCTTTTAATAATCACAGATTATGTTCCTGATGTCATTATACAGCTAGTCAGGTATTCTGTCATTAATATTCAATAAGTCACATCTCTTCTTTAGATGTTTTAGAAATTCAGGTGTAATATACTCAAAGTCATATTTTTGATTTGATGAATTTGTATTAATTTTTTACAATTCGAATTTAAATTTGCATATAAGAAATCCCACAATGAGACCCTGGCTTTTTTGGCTGTTAATACTAGGCTTCTCTATAGTCTCTTCTTACCTATGTAGCTCATTTTCTTTCTGTGTATTCGGTCTATAGAACTCCACATGTACAATCATCATTTACATTGTTGGAAAGAAGTATTTGTGATGAAGTTATTGATATTGCAGGATTCTATCATGTGATCTCCAGCTTCATTTCCATAACCAAAGCCATATTTCCCAATTATTCTCTTTTCCTTTTTGTTTCCAACTTTCAACTTTCAATCACCAACATTTAGAGATGCACCTTGATTGTATGTTTGATCAATTTCACACTGTAGAAACTTGTAGAATTCTTCAATTTCTTTTTCCTTAGCTGTAGTGATTGGTCATAAATTTGAGTAATAACTGTATTAATTGAATTTACTTGTATGTATATTCATATTATCCTATCACACTGCTTTGTACTTCAAGATAGGCCTTGAAGTGTTTGTTCTTGTTATGATCCTTTTGACAAAGTGTGTGATGAAATTCCTCTTGAATTTGTCATTCCTTTCATAGTAAACCATCTCATTGTTTGATTCAAAATGGCCAATACCAGTTCCAATGCCTGGAATCCTGATCTTTATGAGGTCTAGGTCACTCTTGATGACTCACAGTTTTCCTAGATTCCTAGTTAGCTGTCAGTTTGTCATGATGTGCTGCCTTGTATGTAGCTATAATGTTAGAGTCCGTGCTCCTGGAATTTCACATACTGGTAGGGTGATCAGGTTTCAGTAGAACTAAAAATGGACTTCCTTCAACTATTCACAGAAGAATACATTGTCCATTTCTGAGGAATTAGCCATTATAAACCTTATGAAAACCCCCTAGGAGATATAAAATTGAATATAAATTCAACAGAGTAGTTAGGATAAGAACAACATATGAATGACAAGTTTTGTCATTTATATCTGCTAATTTGTGAGAATATTATAAAACATAAAGATATTAATTCCAAATTTTAATGGGTCTGTGGTGTCTATTGGTCTAAAGAAAGGTAAGAGGCTACTTAATCCTAATTTGGCAGATCCATGAACTTTGTCTCTACTCTTGACTGCAGTGAGTATTGATAACAATGCTTCATGTGGTCTGGTTCATTTTCCTTCAAGAACATTTGCATCCAACACTCTAACAAAAATCCAAGTGCCTGTTTAACTTGTAGGCAAGTGTACATTAGGTGTTAGAATGATCTGGAACGTAGTATGGGTGTTTCTGCTAAGGGAATCTACTATTTCACTTGCCAATTGTAAACAGTGTCTGATCAACATTTTTAGATGTTCATGTAAATTGTTACCCCCTGTATCTGTAGCTATAATACTGCTTCTACCATCTAGGGCATAAAAGCTTCAATGAAAAGATATTTCATATGATTCTTACAGGGCATAGCTTTTAGCTTACTTCTAGGAGTGACTTGCATGCTGAGAAAAGCTGTGGAAGCACATTTATCTACAGTAAACAAGTCTCTTGGCATAGTTTTTCTGCATGTGCTTTAGGAATTCTATTTATTCCTTCAATTTTTTCACTAGAATGGAATCTCCAGGTGATTAGGAATTGTAAACAAATTTCAGATAGATAGTCACCACCTGTAGTAGTTACATAATCGGGTGTCAATTTGGGACTTGAGAAGATTAAGAGTGAAGGAGTGGAGTGTAGTCTGTCAATCGGGTCATAGTCAATGAGGCCTCTGTGTGGGCATGGCCTTCTCCTGAGAATTCTGGGAACTCTGGTATTTCCTCCTTGAAGGCTGGAAACTCTTTCCTGCTCTCTCTCTTAGTTCACACCCTTGAAGACCCTCTACTGACAAGGCTCACTCCCTGAGAGACATCCCTGAGGAGAAGCCACGTGGACCTACCCTGATGTAGCCCTGGGTGCTGAAGAAGCCAGCTGGAGACCCCTGCCAGCGCTGAGATGCTTACAACGCCACCAGATTCACAAGACTTCCTACCCCTTGGCCTGAGAGCTTCCTGTCATTGGATGTGCTTCATGAGTCTGAAGAGGACTCTATAGATTGGTCTCGGACATATGGGTTCATACCGGACTTGATCTGGACTGGGCTCAGATGTGCTTTCAATATTCAATTGTCATGTATATGAAGCTCTTTCTTATATACATATGAGTGTTCATGAATTTGTTTGTCTATGCTACCTGGACTAACCCCTGGCCTGAGTGCCTTGTCTAATAAAGTGTATCATATTATCTCTTTGGAGAGATTGTAGTAGCCCAAATGGAGGACTAACCAGGTGATAGGGTAAAAAGCACCATAGAGGGGCTGATCATGACAGGAAAAATGTTATCTATTGACTGGTCGATGACACGGAGATCCTGGAAACCAAACGTCATTCCATCCGCTTTCTTTGTTGGCTGTACTGGAATGTTAAAAGCAGAAAAGCAATGTTTTAAAATTCCAAAATTTTAAATAGCTACATAAATTTGTTGATTTATCCTTAGGCCTCCCGTACAGTGTCAGGCTGCTGGATGTGTACGGAAGTAGCATTACATGTCTTTCTGAGGTGCTGAGTGGTCCACACAAGAGGGTTGATCTCCTCTTTCATAGCATGGCCTGGTGAAAATTAAAGCACCCTGATGCAGAAGGGGAGTATCCTGGGAGAGTAAGAGGTGTTCTTTCCACCACCCATGTGCTGAAAGGCAAATGCACATGCCTTTGTCCTTTGTCATATAAAATATTTGTCACACAATATCTCTGCTTGTAATGTATTTAATACATTTTCTGACAAGACTTTTCAGTATACATGGGCACATAAAAAAAGGTCAGGTTTACCATTTGGCCATTTTGGAAGGCAGCGACTAGCAAAACGGTTTGCCTTTTTTCTTTTGGCTCTGAGCGCGTTCTTTGCATCTGAGTTTCCCTGCCTCTCTGCACACACCGTGTCGGCCTTTCTTTCTGCTATTCTCTCCCGGGTTGTACACTTGGTTGGTCAGTCCAGCAAGCTGCGTTAGGCTTCGATCTATGCTTCCCTTTGTCTTCTAAACATTCTTCCTAATGTCTGGAGCATTCTGTTCAATACCAACCATAAGATCAATACATTTCCTAGGTCCGGTCGCATTCTTTCTAAGAAAGCTAATGGACCCTCAGCTGCTTTCTGTTTAATACCATAATATTTGCTTAACATTTTTTTTATATTTCTGAACTCCATCTTTCAAGCCTTTGCACAAGCAGTTCTCTTTAGTGATGTAATCTGAACGCCAACCTTTATTAGTATAATTCCAGCCTGGTTCCTGAACCAGGGCAATCACCAGGAGCAGGATTGTTAGGCTGCACCTCGTGGTGCCTCTGTGCTTTCTCACTGGTCTTATTTAAAATCAAGCATCATTCCACTGTAATCATGAAGGTATTCAATAAAATCTAACTATTAGGCCAGGTAGGATCAAAAGAGTAGAAAAATAGTTGCATTTTGAAAAGGTTTCTCTAATAACCCTGAGTGTGAGCCTTCCAATTACATACATATGAAGTAGTAAATGGGATATATACTCCCCACCATGGCTTTAGATTCATGAGGCACATTCAACCGTATTTGTCTCAAGGGGAACCACCTAGCCATCCATGCCTACAGCCCTGATCAGAATTTGGCTCTTGATTGGTGGAGTCGGGTCCCTGTCACATATCTAAAGAAGGGGTCAAAGGCTCTTCCGTTGGCCCTCTCATAGCATCTCCTGGACCAGGTTGTTAGTGTGAGGAAGTGTTGGAGGGCTAAGAAAGGAGCAAATGGAGGGTCCTGGGGGCTTTTATGTATGCTCCCCATAGCTCAGAGCCAGGGAAGTGCATTTCTTTACCTTTCTTTCTGAACCAAGGCTTTACATTATGCTTGAATGTATTTAATTCTTTTCATTATATAAAGGCAATATATAGCAGAGGAAGATAAACAAAAATTTTGGAAGCAGGAGAAGACAAGGAGAAGAGTGCAGGAGTTTAAGGCAAAGAGTTAAATATTGTTATATACACAGTCCTGCAATAACAGTGAGCTATAGTGAGAGGTATGGATAGATACATAGGCTAAAGTGGTGGGAGGCAGAATGGGAGCATATGTATATATATAGGTTTGATAGAAGATATTTATACCTTTGATGTAAATATATCCATGAATATAGCAAATTATGACAATTCATAAGCATAAGCAAACCTCTTGATGGAATGCACTGCTGGTCCAGATTCTCAGGGAAACACCAAAGGTAATTGGTACAACCCAGTCCAGAAAGAAAATGCTCTACATCCTACTTAAAAGCATTGTGACTGAGGTATTAAAAGCTTCCGAAGGGCCACCCAAGATGCAGTTACTTTTCCCTGTCCAAAGGACATAAGCGTGATGAAAAGCAAGGACTCATGGAAACAATTAGTTCAGTTGACTAATGAGCCATTTGAGCCTTCATCTCCATAACTCTGAGACCAGCAGAACAAGATGGTGCCAAGTGAACACTACAAATCACTCTGAAGGGAACACATTAGAAAGCCCTGTAGTGGGGTAAAAATGTGAAACAAAAATCATAAATAGGATCCACCTTACTTATCAGTTAGAGACTAGTGGAAACCCTAAATTTTGATCCTTAGTAACCCTTTAGATCTGGCACTGTACCCGCCCCGTTACTCAATTATTAGCCAAGGACTAGACAGGTCTACACAGGAAATAACTAGTCAGTACACATAAAAAACAATAAGTCACCATTTGAGCTAAGAGGGGTAGGATTTGACCCAGGATAGAGTTCAGAAGGATTAGGAGAGGAGTGATAGTAGGAAACACAGGGAGGGTGGGTGAGATGAGGGAGTTTGCAATATAAAAACTTCTACCTAATATTTTCCTTTTCTTTTACCAATTTTTGTTCAATATAAATCTAATTGCAAGATGCTATTTTAACTTAGTGATCTATTCTATAGCTAACTTCCTTTGACCCCAAGATGGTACTGGGACCAGGTTGTGTAACATATAATATTGTTTATTTTTCTTCATTGGATAATAGTAAAATCTTCTCAATTTCTTTAATATACATTGTAGGGTTGAGCATTCAGGAATATTTTCAACATTACCCATAATTTAATCTGAAACAATAACAACCACAGAGTGATTTATGAGTTCCAAATGACTTGTCAAATAAAATAAAACACCACAAAGCTAAAAAAACAGCACTTACTGTTCATAAATGTTCCTATATGTTTGAATACTTAGTTCATTTTCAAATCTTCAAAACACAGACTGCACTGATACAGAAATCTGGGCTTGGAAATAAAAATCCATATCTGTCACTTACTCAAAACATGAATGTTCGTTTCTTTCTTTTTGAAAGTTGCCATTGGATCCAGATGTTCATTTGTCAGAATTCGGATGAGATCCCCATTACCCACCCCCGACCCTTCAAAGACCAAGTGATAGCTCTGCTCCTGGCTGCATCACCAAAATTGTCACCGTAGTCACTCAGATCTCTCAGCTCAGCTAACAGCACCATATAGGAGTTGAAATAAAGAAATGACTATAGATCAAAATGATAAACCTGATTTGATTGGTTAAAACCTTGTCACCAGTTCCTTCATTTGATACACATTGAGCCTGATCTGGTTTTCAACATTTTCTGTTTTTGTTTTCTTTTTCATATTGGGTTTTATCTCTGATTCTTTTTTTTTTTCATTTTAAGTGTCTCTCTTGACTTTTTATTATGTTTTTGTTTTTTGGTATATGAAACCCAGGATTGATGAACCCATAGAGACAGCAAGTAGAATGAGGGTTCCTGGAGGATCCAGTAGGTGGGGAGGGGAGCTGATATCAAGGAGTCAAGAAGGAATAGAATGTTCTGGGACTGATTGTGGTATAGATTGTACAACACTGCTTGACATGATTGAAATAGGAAATGATATGATATCTGTATTAGTTCCTAATAAAAAAGAAAGATGAAGCTTCATTTGGTTGACCAAGTTGGGGCACAAGGGGATAAAGATGAAGCTTCATTTGGTTTACCATATGCAAAGAAGCTTATGGTGACTCGTATCACCAAAATAGCTCCCTAAGTAATAGGCGTAAAGGTTTATATAGGCAGGAAAGCTTGAGGAGGGATCTGTAACAGAGGGAAGATTCCTATCTATGTGGATGAAGTGAATGGGGTGATTTCGTGGTGACACTGGGTCTAAAGATTGTTGTGAGTTAAGACGGATCCTCAGAGGAAAAGCAGTGGTGTTGTGCCACACCACATTCCTGTGCCAACAATAGTTCGTAACAAAGTGCAAATCCGACTGATAGAGGCATGTGCCAGTTGTCATGATTGCAACAAGTTTTTATTTGCTTATGTTTTACTTTTTCTCTACTTCCCATAAATCTTAAAAGGGAACTGTTATGAAAAAGGAATATCGTCTTGTCTCAAACAATGCTGAAATCTGGGGGTTTTTTGTTTGTTGTAGTTTTGGGCACTTATTCCATAAATAAAAATAGCTCAAGCCACACAGAATGCATTAGCCAAAACCTGCTTCCAAGAATGGATGTGAAATTCTGATGCAAATGCTTCAGCAAGCTGAGGAAGCCTGGGAGGTACTCACTCATCTTTACTAGGAAATTTGGAAAGCAGCTACTTGGTGAACTGACTGGAAGAGATCCATATTGGTGCCCATTCTAAAGCATGGTGACCGAACGGAATGCTCAAAGGAAAGAGAGCAATATCATTGTTAGTGCACGCAAGTCACATGGTGCTGAGGATCATCCCAAAATAATGCAGCAGTGCATTGACAGGGAACTGTCAGAAGCTCAGACCAGATTCAGAAGAGGGCGTGGAACAAGTGATAACAGGTGTGTCTTGGCTCAAAATGGAGAATACCAGAAAGATGTTTACTGGTTTTATCGATGATGCAAAGGCATTCGACTTTGTGGAACATAATAAACTGGATAACCTTGACCATGGAAATTCCAGACCAATACATTGTGTTCATGAAGAACTTCCACATGGATCAAGAGGCAGTTGTGTGAACAGAATAAGGAAATACTAAATTATTTACAATCTGGAAAGGTATGCCTCAGGACTGATCCTCTCACCACATTTCTTCGATCTGTGTGATGAGAAAATCATGAGAGAAGCTAGCTTATATGCGGGAACATGTTGCACCCTTCTTGTTCTCTCCAAAGTTTCCAACTTTCTCTGATCTCAAAGAGGATTAGACTTTTTCAAATCAATAAAATCATGTTTCTCTAACTGTTTCTTCTTCAATTGACACCTAGTGTGTCAGTCTGGATGGACTACAGAAACAAATCCAGGGAGGTTCATATGTTTATAATAAAGAGCTTTATATACATGAGCAATTGAATATTGAGAAAACATCCCAGTCCAGTCCAGAGTAAGTTCAAAAGTCCAGTATTAGCCCATATGTCTGATGCTAATCTATAAATTTCTCTTCAGACTCACGAAACACATGTAATGATTCCAAATGCAGGACGATCACAGGCCAGTGGGTAGAAAGTCTTGTGGATCCAGTGGCAGGGTAAGCATCTGAGCAATGGCAGGGGTCTTCACATTACTTCTCCAGCTCAGGGCACTAGCGTAGTTCGATGTGTCCTGTCAGCTGAAAGCCTTTCAGGGAGTGAGCAGAGAGAGAGAGAGTCTCCTGCCTCCAAGGAGGAAATACAGAAATTCCCAGAATCCTCAGTAGAAGGCCATGTCTATATAGTGGCCTCATTGGCTATACCTTGATTGACAGGCTAGACTCCACCCCTATACTCTTAATCTGCTCAATTTGACAAATGATTGTATAGCTAGCACACCCAGTTCAATTTTTTTTAATTTCTACTTTTCACTCAAGTAGACTTTAAGCCAGCCAATTTCTCTCTATAACAAGAATTTCTTTCCCATAGTCCTTATTTTCATCAGAATCACCCTTAACACCCACATCTTTACTAGCAGCTTCTTTAGGGAAGTTTAAGGTTTTCCTGTCTTGCACTTCAGAGTTCTCCTAGCCTCCACACAATACAAAAATGTAAAGTCATGTCCTGATGTATATACTTTTGTTACAGTAGCACCTCATTTCTGTGGTGGAGTGATATTCCTTAATATTGCTCTTCCACTCAAGTCTGTGTAACACTCATAGAGGGGACTGGTCAGTTTTTATTACCACCCCATTTTTGAAGCAGCAGCAGAGAGAGAAACCTGGAGGACCTTGAAAGAGCATGCTCAAGTTCTCTTTCTGAAGTGGTGGCAACCTCAGAGACCAGGTGCATGAGAGCTTGGGAAACGGAGACTCAGAGAAGTAGCATTGAGACTAAAGGGCACCTTCTCTTTCATTTGACCTGAGACTACGAAGCTGTGGGACAGAGCAGCAGGGGGATTGCCTTCCTGGCCCATGGAAGGATAGGTCAAAGGGCTGAGAGACTGAGGACAAAGGAGACTTGGCTACTACGTGGCTGCCACACTGAGAAACAGAGATAGACTTGAGGAGGCCAATCATTGCATCTGAACCGTTTGCTCATCCTGACTCGCGGTGTGGATTCTGTGTGGTGAGTGCAACAAACTGTGGAACCTAATGTAGATGGAGGGTCACATGGAAGGAATGGTTGATGTCAGAACAGATCAGTAAGGACGGAGCATGAAGGCAGGTCTGACTCCTGTCTTGTGATAATGGGGAAGCCAGAAGTGGTCTGATATGTCCACCTCCATTACCTTTAACACAACTTCCAGATACCAAAAGCTATGTCAGTGACCTACACCTTCCCAAACCAATTACCAAAAAACTGGGTGGTTAAAGAGAACAAAAATTGCACTCTAATAGCACTGTGTGCTGGAAGTCTGACATCAGGGTGACAGTAAGTTCATTTGCTCTCTGAAAGCTCCGGAGGAGGCATTTTCCTTGCATCTTTGTACTTCCTGGCAATTGTCAGCATCCATCGAAATTCCTTGCCTTGTAAATGGATTTTCACTTTGTCATCATAGAATACCCTCTCTCTGTGCTTCTGTGAAACCACCAGACCATTGACTATGTGCCTATTCCTGCTTACAGAGTGCTTTTGCATTGAGCTATTAAGTATTGCTAACTGCTAGGTTAGAAGTTCAAAACCACCAATCACTCAGCCAGAAATAGACAGGGATTTCTACTCCCACAAAGCGTTACAATACCAGAGACTCACAGGGGCAGGTTTTTGCTGTAATATAGGGTGGTTACCATCACTTGTCTGTCAGTTTGTCATACTGTGGTGGCTTGTATATTTCTGGGATGCTGGAAGTTTGGTCACTGGTATTTCAAATGTCAGCCCAGTCAACCAAAGTGAACAGTTATCAGCCGATCTTCCAGACGAAGAACCCACAATGAAGAAGAACTCAGCTCCCCACTGCAGAGGAAGGAACTGCTAAAAATCTGATGCATAATTTCAAAACATTATCAGATTCCGAAGGTCTAATGAATGGAAGCAGGACATTGTCAGAAACCATGCTGGAGGGTGGACCTGTCGGGTCAGAGGGGACTCAGAGTGTGACTGAGGAGAAGCTGCTTTCCTGGAGTAGAGTTGGCCACGGTAACTTGAGTCAGGTAAAGTTTATGGGAGTGGCGACTTTGACTGAATGGTAATAAGTGTGGTGGTCTTTTAATTGTAATTTTTTTAATTCTCACACAATTTATTAGGTGAGACAGGGCAATTAAGTTTCCTGTGACCCATCAAGCATATTGGGAAGGGGGCTAGTAATCCAAATTCGGTGCATGGGATACTTGAGAGGGTGGGATCATGTAAACAAAGTACATGAAGCCCTGTTGAAACCATTTAATCAGGTTTGGGCATTTTGATAAGACTCAAAGGGATCCATTTTTAGAAGAAGAGATAGGGGACCTCACTATTACCAATAAGAGCTATGAGCAGCATGTGTCCTTTGGACCAATAATCCCCTCATTGAGACCCTCCTAGACCAGGGGACAGAGAGGAGTAATACCTGAGATGGGACAAAATGGTGACCCCCCAAAAAACAATGGCAGTAGAACCAAGAGACCAGTGAGAGACAAAACAGCAGGCTCTTTGCCCCATGAGTGAGGCAGCTATCGTGTATACGCTGACCCATAAACGGAGAGAGCTGAACACCATCAGGCAGGAAGAGGCTTTCCGGCAGAATGTTCTTCCAGGCACTTGTTGGTGGAGCTTAAAAGATTTGTTGCACTTTTCTTAGCAGTGCAGAGATCAGTTGAGAGGCCAAAGGTACAAGAGACAGAAGGACCATGTGACTGTCACCAAGAAGCTGTCCTGACTGAAGAAATGTACCCTAAATCATTCCTGATCCTGAGTTGTAACTTGCTACTTCCCTAATAAAGCCAATAACTGTCCATATGGGCTCTGAGTTCTGTGTGACCACTGCATTGAATTATCAAACCCAGCAGAAGAGTAGAGAGTGACAAAGGATCGGAGCGATGGATGGTGTCAAAATTTATACAAAGGTTGTAGAGAGGAGGCATGTCTAACCTGTACCTCCAAGGCATCAGCCTTTAACTCATGTTGATGAGGCTTCCCCCTTATGAAGTTAATAGGGATCTCACATGCCAAAATAGCATTTTTTTAAAGTGAGTGTGTGTGTGTCTACATGCCCACATTTTGCATGTGTTATAAAGGCTCCAATATGATTTAATTTTTATGTATGATAACTGCAAAATCTCTTCTTTTGAATGAACTTACAATTACAGGTACTGGGAATTTGTTTTGAGGGTGGGTACAATTCAACCCAAAGAATAAATCAAACCATATGTGTTCACGCCAAGAAAAAGACCTATCAACAATTTTGATAGATTTAAAACACTTTCAAAAATCGTGAGATTTGAGACAATTTCTTTCAAAATTACAAATGTCCTTGGCTTCTGAAAGCTTAGGTCAAAATACACTTTCCTAACTGCTTTGAAATATTCTATCATAAATATTTATTGATAATTTAAAATGATTCATATAGTACCTGTGCTAGATTTTAAACCAGTCTGCAAATGTGTTTTTACTTCAGCTCAGCGGGGTGTCTCACAGGATATAATCAATAGAATTATGCTTTAACTGAAATGCAAAGATGGACAGAAAATATCTGAATAACAAAATTTGATTAAAAAGAACTCTTTTTTAAGAAAAACTTGTTAAAGCATGTTGGAAAATGATGCTTCTGGAAAGACCTTGATTATTTTTTAATCACACTAGCAATCTGGAAGCTCTATGCCTCAATGTAGGGAAGGCCTCAGGGTTCCCCAGGCAAAGATTATATTGATCTCTACATCAGGCCCGGAACAGATGGACGAGGGTCATAGTACAGTATGCCAGAAAGCAATGCCATTTGACTCCATCACTTTCCAAACAATAAATATACTGTTGCAATGGATATTATAAAATATAGTCTTTTATTTTTTAATTCGAATTACTGTGCCAACCTATTAAATATACCATATTTTACTCTCAATATAGAATATTTGAAAGAGCTAATTTAGAAAAACTGTTCACAGTACAAATACAAAAGTTATAAGAATTGTTCTCATCAGAAATCCTAGAGGTTTCCTGTGAAGCAAGAAAATCTCCGGACAATGACATCAGGAACATTTCCAGACAAAGTCTTACCTGATGTGTAACCCACCTGGTAATTTCCAGAAAAGAAACTTCAGAGAGAACCAGAATATAATCCATCCATTCTCTCACGTAGCACCCAACGAGTTTTCTCCAAGATTAACTGTTTCACGTGTTGAAGCAAATCCTTTGTTCAACCATGACTTTAGTTAATGGAAACCAAACATACTTACTATGGTTTGTCCCATAAGGACATAAGGAATAGGAGACTGGTTAAACTTTGCCTTAAGTATTTTGGACATGTTATTAGGAGAGATAGGTCCCTGAAAATGGACTTCATGCTTGATAATATAGAAAATGAGAAAAAAATAAAAAGAGGATGACTCTCAATGAGAGGGATTGACACAGTGACGGTAACAATGAGCTCAAACAAGCAATATTGCAAGCATGGCATGTGACCAATGGTCTTTCATCCTTTATCTCTTTGCACATAGCTTTACTAGGAATTGAAATGGACCCAACAGCACCTAATAACAATAGTTGCTAAGACTTTGTCTGGACATTAGTGGTTCGGCGATACATTCTTGCCTTCTCTGCAGAAGACCTGGGTTTGATTCCTGGTCAATGAACGTCTTGCACTGGTTTGCCAGCGCAGGCTTGCAGAGTGCCATACAGGTGAATAGGCTTTGCTGGTGCTTTCAGACTACAATGGACCAAATAGGAAGACCTGGAGACTATTTCTGAAAATCTGTCTCTGAAAGCTTTACAATCACATTGGTCCAGCCTGCAAGCTCTCTTGAGACTGTTTCCTGCCTGGGCAGCGGTGCATTCCATTGTGCAAGGAGCTGCCAGATTGAAGTGACCTCGAGGACAGTCAACAAAAAACAACAATAAATGATTTGTTCTCAGAAAGCACAAATCTAAAACTCTGCTAAAATAAGGATGCTGCTCAAGATCAAAACAAATAAATAGACTACAACCTCTTGTCAATCATACATTTGCAGATACGGCCTCTATATCAACAGCTAAACTATGCTTACAGTGAACAATAAGCTTTGGTTTGTAATAAAACTCCTAGCTCCCATGTATAGGGCACTTGCTAAATCAGTATTTCCTAAGGTCTTTACATAAAGAATGCTATTTGCTCTGTGAAAGCAATTTGAGCCCAGCACCAATATTATCTCCTATCCCTAGATATTATTATACCTGGGATATTTCTCAACTCATCATTATCAGTTTATGCTAAAAATGAGATCCAATTCTGGATATAAACTTTTTAAAAGTGAGTTAAACATGCTTAAATTCTACCAGCTAGATGATAAACTTCAGTCTCAAAAAGTAAGCAAAATCATATGACTGTCAAATTACTTCAAATCCTAGCGTCACTTCAAGCATGTGTTGAACTATTTTAAACCCAAATGCTGTTTACTTGTAGAAGTTCATTTTCATATACTCCTTCTCAGCACATCTTTAGTTATTTTTCTAAACTTTTACAAAAGAATCCCATGTTCCTTTGAAGCTACTTGATCTTTGCAATCTTATCTGAGATGCGTTCCAGGGACAGAACACTCCAGCCTCCATCTTGTAGCTCTTCAAATCACTAGGTAACTGGGATGATAGACAACAATTATGTTCCCAAGAAGAAAATGTCAAGATACTCCTTCATTGTCAAAATTGTTATAAATTGGTAATTTGAATTGAGGAACTTGGCTTCCAGTCAATGTACTAGTCCAAATATCGCTTTCATTTTCTGGCTTCCTGCACTGCCTTCTTCCCTCAGGTTCACCTACATAAAACTAGGGGAGTTACCAAGGGCAAAAGAGGACAAATGGTCTGGGGAAAATGTTATGCCATATTTTTATAGAAGTTGGGGAAAAACTAACTGGAAATAAACAATTCTTTTTAAAAGGTAAGAAAAGGCCTACAGGGGCTTCATTTGATGCATAGTTGATTTTGCCTCCTATTGTACTTGCAACAGGAGTATCATAAGTGGATAGTCTTAAAGAATTCAATGGTATCATCCCACAATATGACAGGCTAAAAATCTAACTTGGTATTCCAGACATGTCTTTCTATCCTTGGGTTTTCTTTGATTCCTTCACAATGCTCAGATGTTTTCTGCCTTGTTCTGTGTGTATTTATTTCTCTGTGTAAACTATTTCTATAACTCAGAAGTGATTACATTTCAAATCCAAGCAACTGTGGTATTACCTAATTGGCCTAACAAAGAAAACCCTCTTTACAAACAGAATATAAGGAATAAAATTGAAACACAAATTGTGGGCAAGATAAAATTAATCCTAACCATCAGCCTAAGAAAATAAAGTTTTAATTATATTTTCACTAATTAGCCTCCCATAATAAGCACAATATCATTATGTGTTAAACAGCTACCTTTTCTACCCTATACTTTATATTAGTGAAGAATTTTTCTTTCACTTATTCTTTAGTATAAAATGAAAAAAAATTTTACTTTTGTGTGACATACAAAAACCTCAGGAAAAAAGCCCTATAAATTGATGTCAAAAGAATCAGCCATTAAAAAATGTATGGAATAGAGTTATACTCTGAAATACAAGGTGTCTTCAGCAGTTGGAATATACTCAAAGGAACTGATATGATTGGTTTGGGTTGTTTGGTTATATGCTAACAAACTGTAATAATGGTGTGTCTGATAAAAATACTGAGACTCAGAGACTCTGGAGTGGCTAATATATTATGCAGCAGATATAAATTATAAATTACATGATAATATTGCAAATATGTATCAGTTTATCTAAATGTGGTGGCTTGTGTGCTGCTGTAATGCTGAAACTAAAACCAGGCCAGGGGCTGACTGTGGAACAGACCATCAATTACTCATATGTTGGTTCTGGTTGAAGGTGAAGACAATGAAAACAAGCCTACAAGAACCAATGTATGACCTTGAGTACATCCAATCTGAATTTCAAGAACAAATTTGACACATTGAATACTAATGAAAGAGGACCTGATAATCTATGGAAGGACATCAAGGCATCATACATGAAGAAGACACAGGTCATTAAAAAAAAAGGGGAAGAAAAAAAAATCAAATGAGATCATTCAATAGCTAAGGCAAATCAAAGAAATGACGATGTCAAAGAGCTGAAAAGAAATTTTCAAAGGGTAGCAAGGAAAACAAAGTAAACTATTGCAATGAAATACACAAAGACCTGAAGTTAGAAAACCAAAAGGTAGAACACACCCAGCCTAACTTAAAGTTAAGAAAAGAAGAGAAAAGAAACATCCAGATTTTGTGTTTCAATATTGAAAGATTCAATAGAAAAATTATTAAACGATGCAGAAAGCATCAAAAGAAGGTGTAAAGAATACACAGTAAATGTACCAAAAAGAACTAGTTGACAACCAATTATTTCAAGAGATAGCATATGAGTAAGAGTAAATTATGAGCAAGAAAGACGTTCAAGCTGCACTGAAGGCATTGGCCAAAAACAAGACTCCAGGAATTCATGGAATACCCATTGAAGTGTGTAAACAAGTTGATGAAGCACTGGAAACACTCATCAATGCAGGAAATATGGAAGACAGCTGCTTGGCCAACTGACTGGAAGAGAGTCATATTTGCAGCCATTCCAAAAAACAAGTGACCCAACAGAATCCTCACAGTATAGACCAATATCATTGATAATACATTTAAGTAAAAATTTTGATGAAAATCATCCAACAATGTTTGCAGCAGGACATGGAACAAAGGATATCATTGTTAATGTAAGATGGATCATGACTCAAAGCAGAGAATTCCAGAGAGGTTTTTGCTTGTGTTTCATTGACTCTACCAAGGCATTTAACTGTGTGAACCACAACAAACTATGGGTAACCTTAAGAACAGGTATTCCAGAACACGTTATTGTGCTCATGTGGAGTTTGTGTGTAGATTCTAGAGGCAGTTGTAAGAACAGAACAAAGGAATCCTACATGGTATAAAATCAAGAAGGGTTTGTGTCTGGACGGTATCCTCTCTCAGGATACTTGCTCTATCGGTCTACTGAACAAATGATCAGGGAAGCTGGATTCTATGGAGAGTATGGCTTCAGGGCTGGAGAAAGGCTTATTAACAACCTTCTATATGCAGATGACACAACCTTGTGTGTTGAAAGTGAGGACATGAAACGCTTGCTGATGAAGAACTGGGATTGCAGCCTTCCGTAACAATCACAGCGCAATGTAAGGTAGAACAAAATCCTCACAAATGGACCAATAGGTAACAACTTGATACATAGAGAAAAGGTTGAAGCTGTCAAAGATTTTGTCTTCAGATCAAAAGACACACTGCATCAGATAAATCTGTTGCGAAAGTGGTAAAGGGAGACATCAGACCGTGTAAGACATGAAAGAATAATAATAATTTATAAAATATCAAGGGTTCATGAGGGAAGGAGGGTGGGGGAGACAAGGGAAAAATGAGGCGCTGATACCAAGGGCTCAAGTAGACAGAAAATGTTTTGAGAATGATGATGGAAACAAATGTACAAATGTGTTTGACATAATGGATGCATATATGGATTGTGATAAGAGTTGTAAGAGTCCCCAATAAAAGGAATGGCACTTTGAGGAATAAGATGAGCCTGACCCAAGCCATTGAATTTTCCATTAGCCTATGCATTCTATTACATTCTACCTGCATGGGAAAATTGGATATTGAGTAAGGAAGACTGAAGTATGGGTGCATTTGAATTGCGATGCTGGTGAACAATCTCAAAGGTACCGTTGACTGCCAAAAGAACAAACAAAGCTGTCTTGGAAGAAGTCCAGCCTGAAACTCCTTAGGCAAAAATGTGAAAATGTAGCTTCACATACATTGGATATATTATCATGAGATACTAACCTTTGAAAAAGGTTAGAGAGGCATGAAAAATAGGAACATCTTGGACAAGATAGATTGAAATAAGGGCTGTAATAATTTGTTCAAACATAAGAATAGGTGATGTTTTCTTATGTTTCGCTTACCGTATATACTCGAGTACAGTATAAGCCAACCCAAATATCTGCCGAGGCACCTAATTTGACCACAAAAATTGCTTAAAAATTGAGCTGAAAAATATACAGTAAGTTGCTAGGAGTTTGAACCAACTTGATGACACATTACAACCAAGGTAGCAATAATAATAATAGCATTCATAGAGATAGTTATTGTTTCAGTTAGGTCTATGCACTCACATATTCTGAAAATGAAAATATTCCCACTTTTGTTTTAGTCAGTTTTTGTATATAGGGAAATATTGTCTTCGTTATTTCGTGCTATTAAGACAAATACCCAGTTGATTTGATTTAACAAACAGCTATTTATTTTCCAACAGTTTATGAGTGTAAAAGTCCAACACAAGGGTTCTGTTTCTAAGTCAAGCTTTTCTTGTTCCTTGGTCTTTAAGAAAGATCCTGTCTCATTTTAACCTCTGTTGATATTCTTTGGAAATCTCCATGTGTCTTGGCATCAATTTTGCCCTGGGTCTATGAGATCCAAAGAACATGCTCTGATCCTGACCCTTTTTTCTGGGGTACTGAGTCCCTTCTTCTCTGTTCTTTTCTCTCTCCTTTGTCTCTTGTAAGATAAAGGTGATATAGGCCACTATTGTACTGGAGAGCTGCTGGCTTAGTGAGCAATGCTTCGGGCTGGCTGATCCTATCAGATGACATCATGGGGGATAACCCTATCATTATGCACTTACAAAATTACATAAATATCAAACTACAGAACATTATGCTCCAGTTGAATTGACATATATGAGTATTTTGCAAGCACACAGTTGACTCCATAACACTCTATCATCAAACAAGATAGAAAAAGATTTATGTGTAAACTCTCTTGAAAGAGATGCTGATGTCAGCATCATGTTGGTGTAAACTACAATCAGTCTTTGCATCAGCACTAAATGAAATGAGTTGAATTCTGGACATTAAATAATTAGACTGCCATATTATAGTCAGCAAAAGAACATCACAAAGTGTGTTTATCTAGGATTGTTGATTCTTGAAAATATCCCCTGGGTCGTTTCTTCTTTTTTGTCTGTTTGTTTTAAAAAGACATAATCATTTTCTTCTCTTTTTTTAATCATTTTATTGGGGACTCATATGCTCTTATAAAAATCCATCCATCCATCCATTGTATATTTGTACATTTGTTGCCAGCATCATTCTCAAAATATTTCCTTCCTACTTGAGCCCTTGGTATAAGCTCATCATTTTACCACTCCCTCCCGTCCCCCTATCATGAACCCTTGATAATTTATAAATTATTAGTATTTTTGTCATGTCTCCCTTCACCCACTTTCCTGTTGCCCATCCCCCAGGAAGGGGGTTGTATATAGATTTTCATTTTCTGTCAGAGCATCATGGGCCACAAAAAATTACTCCATGAGGCCCACAGGCTGCCAGTTTGAGACCCCTGTTCTAGAGTATAAAGGAGGAGCCCTTTATGGTGTTGTGGTTACAAAGTCAGGCTATTAACCTCAGGTGAGCAGTTTGAAATCTCCACCACATCTGTGGGAGAATGACGGGACTTTTTAAGCAGGTCGGTTGCCAGGAGTCAGAATTGACTCAAGGCCAGAGAGTTTGGTTTTGGAGAGGCTCAATGTGCCCTGTTGGAACAGTAGCTTGAGAGTTGGGCTACTAACCTCACAATGGATGATTCAAGCCCACCATCTTCTCCCTGGAGACAAGAGGAGTCCTGCCTGGCCACAGCAATACAGTACCTCACTGTGACCTAAGGAACGTCCGCCACCTGAAAAAACAACCAATAAAGAATTGGA
>NW_022109827.1:2106607-2108925 GCF_000313985.2 Echinops telfairi | reverse complement strand
CCCCAGCCACGCATCTGCGTCTCTGAGGGCACAGGGACTAGCTGTGAGGCTGCTCCAAACCGCCCACCAGGACACCTTTTGGGGCAGTACGTGGCAACCATACCTGAAGTCCTACTGCCCTTGACCAAGCAAAGTCTCCCTGCAGGCGACAACCCCACCTCCACCCGGGAAAGACAGACTGCAATGGAGGACTGTGCTGGCCAAACCTCTTCCCCCAAACCATCCAAGAAGGTGGGTGGCCGGTGGGGGTTAACGCTTGGCTGTTTCGGTTCCAAACCTCCCCAGCATCGCCAGAAGAGCCGCCCAGCTCAAAGGCTCCAGTCCACCGAGGGCAAGGCTGCCGGTGGGGGAGCTTCTCCACTCAGATGGTGGAAGAAAGTGCCACACACGAAAACCTCACACCGTCGTTGGTACAACTGCGCATCCGGAGGCCACCCTGCTGCCATCGGCCAAGGTGACACGCAACCAAGCCTCCCTGAAGTGGAGGGCACAGCTGCCACCACGCCTTCCCTGCAGCAAGCCAAGAAGGTGCGTGGCCGGTGGTGGGCAAGGCTTTGCAGCTGGCGGGCAAGACCTTCACGCTGCCATGGGGCAAGCTGCCCCCTGTAAACCCTGCTGTCAAAGAAGGGCATCGCTGACTTCCAGCAAAACCTGCCCATAGCTAACGGAACACCCTCCTAAGCCTCCCTACAGCCCGCGGTCTAGCTGCCCACCACAAAGCCTCCCAGACCAGGAAGGGACAGCTGATCCTCTACTTAGCCACCCCACTTAGGATAGCCCAGCTTCTCCACAGCAAGGCCGCCTGCCTGCCCATGGAGGGCACAGCTTCCACTGCATAGCTTCCAGCTGGCTCCACACGAGGAGGTGGATGGCCGGAGGTGCCCAATCTTGCAGTGGGAAAACCCCGCCACCACTTCCAGCCTGGCAACGGTAATGCCCAAGAAAGCCTCCTGGCCCCCAGAAGCATAGCCACCAGCTCTGCTGTGCGCATCAAGAAGGTGCCCGCCACCCACAAACCCACCCGCACTCACAGCCCTGCCTGCCCACAGCAACACCGCCCTGTGACCTAAGGAACGATCGCCACCTGAACAAACAACCAATAAAGAATTGGATCCTCATTCAACCTTGAAAAGTGACCTAATATTTGTATGTGTGTATATCACCTTTTGCAAGTTCCCTTTCCTTAACTCAGTTCCCTCATTCATAAAATAGGGAAACAATGAAAACATGTGAATTGTCCCTGTCAATGTTACCAATGGAATGGACGGGTTGTTCTAGGAAGTGAGATGTCACCAGGGTAATGGAAAGGTGGCCTTAAGGATTACATGTTCACTTGCCAACAAACACTAATTAGAGAGTGAATTTTCTTCTCATATTTTAGGACAGGTAGCCTCTGAGAATTTTATCATATGATTGAGACACCGCCAAAAACGTGGCTTTTTCCCCCCCAAAGCTATGTATTTATATTTTTTTGCAAGACAACCTTATCACCTTCAGAGGCACTCCATTATACTTCATACAGTTGTCACATCTGTGATTCCATTCTTGGAATTATTTTTCAATCTCATCTTTTTTGGTGACTGACAGCACCTCCCTGGTTTTTGTCTTCACCTCCCTCATTATTTCCTTCACCTCTTCATCGACAATTCTCTCTGCTTTCCCGCCCCTCTTCTTTCTCGGAAATAAAAAGAAGTTACACGGAGTGAGGTCAGGTAAAGAAGGTGCATGGGCCAAGAGAGGCATGCTGTTTTTTGGAGCACTGAGATGGCTGCATCAGCAGGTGCTTGGTGGCAATACCAGTCTCCCGCCTGCCACATGTCAGGCCTTTCTTGTCGCACACGGTTACACAGTCTTTTCAGGCCCTCTACAGAGAAAGCTTGATTAAGAGTTGGAACCTGGTGGAATGAACTCCAAGTGCACTAGCCACCTGACATCAAAACAACACTTAGTTGAGCCGCAGTTGAGGTTTTCTTGTTTTGAGCTATCTAGAGCAGGGTGTCTAACTGGTGGCCCCACATGCTGCATGCTGTCTCCGAGCTCTTTGTTTGTGGCCCTCGATGCTCTGACATCAAATGAAAATAGAAATTGTCATGAAGAAAATAGCACTTAGGTGAGATCGAGGCAATACCCTGCACACAGTTCCTGAGTTACATTTTATGTCAGAGCATCATGGGCCACAAAAATTACCTCGGGAACGCCAATGTGGCCCACAGGCTTCCAGTTTGACACCCCTGATCTAGAGTATAAAGGAGGAACCCTTTATGGTGTTTTGGTTACAGAGTCAGGCTACTAACCTCAAGGTGAGCAGTTTGAAATCA
>NW_022109827.1:2067847-2098145 GCF_000313985.2 Echinops telfairi | reverse complement strand
GCCCTTGATCAAGCCCTACCAGGCCTCCTCTACCCTCCTCGCCACTCATGTGGGATCACTTGTTGCTCCCTTGTTCCTGGGTCCTTAGCACCACTTCCTTTCCCCCACCTACCCCTCTCTCATGCCCCCCTCAAATCTTCACTCCTCATCATTCACCATGGTATGGATCCTTGTCATGGGTTCCCCCTTTCTGCCCCACCTTCTCTCCACCCTCCTGCTATCACCACTCCTAGGAATTCTGAAAGAAAGGGGGCTTGGACTGATGGACTATATTGGGTCCTGATCACCACTGAACCAACAGAGATATCCTTCTACTCTACGTCAGGCTATCAGTTGGACTTGGGACTATTTGTATGTTCTTTTTCTTTCTCTCTCTCTTTTCTTTTTCTCTCCTGGTAATTCCAAGGAGACACTGTGTTAGTCTGGGTAGACTAGAGAAACAAATCCATGGATACACATAGATGTGCAAGAAAGAGATTTATATACAAGAGCAATTGAACATTGAGAAAACATCCCAGTCCAGTCCAGATCAAGTCCATAATTCTGAAATTAGCCCATCTGTCTGATACCAATCTATGAAGTCCTCTTCAGACTCTCAAAACACATGCAGTGAAGCCAAATGCAGGATGATCACAGGCCAGTGGGTAGAAAGTCTTTGGGTCCAGTGGCGTTGTAAGCATCTCAGGGCTGGCAGGAGTCTCCCTGTGGCTTCTCCGGCATCAGAAGCCTGGTTGAATCATGTGGCTTGTCTGGCTTAGGGTACTAGGTTAGTTCCATGTGTCTTGTCAGCTACAATGTCTCCCATGGACTGGCAGAGAGAAGTGTCTCCTGCCTCCAAGGAGGAAGTTCCAGATTTCCCAGAACACTCGGGAGAAAGCCATGCCCACACAGAGCCTCACTGACTATGATCTGATTGACCAGCTAGGCTCCACCCCTACACTCTTAATCCTCAAACTGACAAATGATTATATATCAACCACAGACACCAAAAGGACCAATGGATTGGTGAGGTGGGGGGTGGGGGCGGTGAACTGTGAGCCAATAATGACAGGGCACAGGGGAATAGCACAGGTTTTAAAATTGACAGTAAGGAGGGTGCAGGGTTCCTGGTTGTGTTGGATCTGTTGAAATGTATCCGTGTAGAATTACTGAGGTGTACAATGGGTAAACATGAAAGTGGGGCAGGAGGAAAGGAAAAAGAAAAAGAGGAAAGAAGAAGAAAGTAATAATTATATATATATGTGTGTATAAATATAGATATGTATCTATGTAAATATATAAATATGTAAAGAGAAGTGCATTTGTCTTTTTATATATATGTAAACAAGGAAGCAGATAGAATTTGGGCCTCTACTTAAATGTTACCTCAGTACAAGAACAGTTTGTTCTAATAATGTGGCACAGCACGATAGATACTCACCTTTGTGACATGATCGATGACGACAACATGGTGCATAAGCAAATGTGGCGAAAAAGGCTGATGGTGCTCTGCTATTAAATGATATAGCATCTGGAGTTTTAAAAGCTTGACATTAAAGCAGCCATTTATAGGGAATCAAGTAAGCTCACATGGAAGTAGCATACCAGCCTGTGTGATCATGAGGTGTTGACGGGAATAGGGATCAGAAGTTCAAAAACAAGCAATCAAATGGACAGAAAGGATCATCGACAAAGTAGAGACCCCAAACCTACCTGTAATACAATTGGACAGTCCCTCACAGAAGGGCCACACAGAAGGGATGTTAAATCTAGGGAATGGCATGCCACTGATGAAACCCATAACTATCCTGTAATTCTTTAATATTTCCTCCCCTTACTATTATGGTCTCTGTTTTATTTCATTAATATTTTTACACCTGCACATGTTCATTTGTATACTTAAGTGGGCTTCATGCATGAAAGCCAAAATAGATAACCCTTAGAAAGAGTAAAGGGAGTAATGTTTTCCTGAAAGCATGGGCAACGGGGCATGGGGGAGAGGGAGAAGGGGGAGCTGATAGCAATGATAACTGCATAACTCCACTTGAGGGGAACAAATAACAGAATTGCAGGTGAATGGATGCATGGGATGGTGCAAGATATGGCAAATAATAATACATAATATATAACAAGATTTCCTGGGGGATAGGGAGGGGGAGGGAAGGGATAAAAGGGAGCTGGTATCAAAGAATTCAAGAAGAAAGAAAATGTATTGAAAATGATGTTGGTAGCATTTATAAAATTGTGCTCAATCTAATTGAAATATTTATTATTACAATATCTGTAAGATCTCCCAATAAAATGATTAATAAAATATAATAATGCCTATCTGAAAAAATTGCTAGAGTGGAAAATACATGTAAAAACAAGTTTAAAAAATGAATAAAACAATCATATATAATGTGCTCAATAAATATTATTACTATTATTGTTAATTTCTAAATTTTCCTTTATGGAGTTTCTAGCTCACCAGGGTGATTAATTCTGCATGAATGGTGCCTCAAATTTTATTTGCTTCACAAGAGTTTTTATGGACTTGTGATAATGTTCAATTCCATTTCAAAGCAAATGGCTTCTATTTTTGTGTTAGGTAAAATAGAATATGAAGTAAGGAAAAATGAAAAGACAGGTGTACTAATAACACAGTGGTTAGATGAAGCAAACAATGGTTGATGGAAAGGCTCCAGAAGCAAATTTGTACACTTTCTGTTCTTCTTTGCTGTACAAATCCTGCTACGTTAGGTCTGCTGTGGAAAAGGGGAGGAAGGGGGATCAAGGACAGCTTCCAGCCAGTGGTACTATGTAGCTATCAGAGGTTGGGAGTGATAAGAGGGGGAAAATACCAAATGCTGTGGATATAGAAGAAGTGCTGGTATCAGCTACTTTTCAGTGATTTCGTGTCATTCTTTTAAGTGTGTATTTTCAATTACTGTTGACAACTCTGTGGGTAGTAAAGATAAAGAAACTATAAGAGATTGTCTGTCCTCAAAAGGTCCATAATATAACACTATAGACAGTACATCTAGAGTATGATGAGAGACATAATGAAGCCATGACAGAGGCAAGGTGGAAAATATAGATTTACGTAACGTAGAAGAACTTAAGGTTGCAATGATCACTTTAGAAATGTGAGCAAAATCATAAAACATGGTAGTAGTTATCCCTAAGAAATGAAACTAAAGGAAAAAAGGTAACACATCTCCCCATAGTCTCTTCAGTCTAATAGAGTTGTGGCTTTTGGAAGAGAAAGGAAAACAGGTTTTAGATTTTAAAGTACAGTATATGGTAAAATTGGAGGAAATGAAAGAAATCTCTGAGAAGCTGGCTAGAGGCAGCCATGTAAATATGCCATCCAATGCAAGAGAAGCCCTATTTCATTTTGGACATGGAAATACAAGAAAAATAGGCTCTTAATTCTCAAATTTTAGAGGGATTTTGCCATTTCAAAAGGGAAGCTTCATGATTTTTTATGGTTTTCAATATTTAGATTCTAAACGTTACAGTTCATGTTTACAAAAATGAACCAGCCTTACAGGTCTTGCTTCAACTGAATGGAAAATTCTTTGTTTTTTACCTCCTCCTTTATAAGATTGTTTTCCCTAATGTTTATTGCTGAGCCTATGAATTTTATTTTCCACCAAGAAGTAAAATTCAGTGAGTTTCATCAGCTTTCCAAGCTTTTTAAAGCTGATGCTTTTATCATAGATGTAAGATGATTGATTTTCCTCTAAAGAGCACTGCAGAGCAGAATGTCGCAGAACGTGTGTCCAACGGCTGCCTAAGAGAAAACACATTTTCAGGGTCAGCAAATGCTGCCATTTCACAGAGTACAGACGTTCCATACCATCTTCTTTTTCAAGTCGTACCGCGTGATTTCTGAACATTGCAGTGCGTGGGAGATGGGAAAACTCACTTTTTCAATTAAGAGTTATCTCTGTCATTCTCAGTTGAGAAAATTTAAAGCTTAGATTTTAAGATACACATTTATAAAGAAGGAAAAGGGGATAAATAATTATGATTCCTTTATCTAAAATGGTGTAAATATAGTGTTTTGAATAAAAAAAGAAATCACAGAAGAAAATAACATAACGATTTTTATGATGAAAACTGTCAACAATATCCAATGGTTGGAGAGTAGCACGTAATCCCACCTAGGACATTTTCAATGGCTTCATATGCATGTGAAAGTTGGGCATTGGATAAGGAAGACCAAAGAAGAATTGATGCATTTGAATTGTGGCACTGGCAAAGATTCTTGAAAATACCCTGAACTACCAAACAAATAAACTAATTTGTCTAGGAATAAGTTCAACCAGAAAGCTCCTTAGAGGAAAGGATGGTGAGACTTGATCTCACATACTTTGGACATGTTTTTAGGAATGACCGATCCTTGGAGAAGTACATGCTTCATAAAGTAGAGGGGAATTGAAGATGGACTGACACAGTGACTGCAACAATGACTGTGACAAAAGGTTGTTTGTTTGTGTGTCTTTCTTTGATCCTTAGAATAGTGTAATCAGAGGATGAAGTAAATGTCTTCAGACGATGTCAGGCATGTTACATTGCTGATTAAGAGCGTTTGAGAGGAGGGCACAGGTTGTATGTAGGGGCATGACAAGCTGGAACAGACTTGATAGCATCTCATAACAACAACCAAGATTGTAACGTATTCAAGTTTTAGTCACTCTTGCTTCATCAACCTTGTTTATTCTGTTGTTTCTTATTATATCGTTAAGTTATTTTAAGGCAATTACTTTTGTTCCATTCAGAATTTGTGTTGGAATTGTGTTTATCCATATCTGTTTTTAAAGATGTTTTTCTCTCTTTTTATAACTTCATAAAACTCTGTCATATATGTAGGCCAGTAACCTATGGTTGGATATTTTGCCTGTTTCCAATATTTTGCTATCAATGATTCAATTTGTGCACTCGCGTTGAATATGTCTTCATGGTAAATTTCCAGATTTTGCATTTCTGGTTAAATCAAATATTATTTACTAGGTACTGCCAAATTCAGTTTAATATATGAGATTGTCAGTCTGTCTGAAGCCTTACTAATAGAATTAGTTGTCGATTATTTGAATTTTTACCGCTGATAGTCAAGAAATGTAATTTCATTTGCATTTCTATTATTTTGCAAGAACAAAGCATTGCATGTTTCATGTGCTTAAGGGTCATTTACATATCTTTCTGAGACATGTATATTCATATATTTTTGCTCCATGTTTTTTTTCCCAATTTTAAGATAATTTCTTGACATATAATTTGCAAATATTATCTTCTAGGTTGTTATGTGTGTTTTGATTTTGCTTATGATGTTTCTTGTCATGCTTTCTTTAATGTGGTCATGTTCTCTGTTTGCTGTTTCTAGAGTTTTCATTGCAATATATGAGGACTCACTGTGTCTTGTAATCTGTCATTCAATTTTTTAGGTGTGGTATGAGATACAATCTTTTTTATTTTTAGAAACATTAGATGTTTTTGTGTATTTTTTGTTTTCATTTGTTGCTTTTTGCAAATGTGAAAATGTTTTCCTTTCTCCATCTTTCAGTAGTTTTTCACAAAACAATATATTATTTGACTTCCTGACTGCTGCCTCCATTGGCATTGATGATGTCGCATAGTAAGATGAAATCCTTAACAATTTCATTTTTACTCCATTCTGCATAATGTTAGTTATTTGGTTTAGGTGTATGCATTTTTGTTTATTTTATGTTGAGATGTGATTCAAACAAGGGTTTTATGTGCACTTTGACCTTCCTTAGTACGTGAAGTCCTCTTCACTTCGGCAATGTGTCCGTCTGTCATCTGCATGTTCTAGGTGGTTAATGACTCTTCCTCCAATGCCATGTTCTTCTTCAGGGAGTCAAGCTTCCTGTATTATTTGCTGAGCACACAAACAGAATAAACATAGTGACAGAAAGCATCATTGACTCTCACCTTTCCTCATTTCAAACCAGGCATTATTTCCTTCATCTATTTGAAAGACTGCCTCTTGGCATATGTACATATTCAACAGAAGCACCATTAAGTGTTCTGGGATTCCATTCTTCACAGTGTTATCCATAGTTTGTTATAATCCACATAGTCAAATGCCTTTGAGAAGTCAATAAAATAGAGGTAAACATCTTTGTTGTGTTCTCTGCATTCATCCATGATACATCTGAATAAGACGATGTCCTTCTCCAGGGACTAGGTGCTTCTACTAACATGTAGAAGCTTCCACATCCTCACATCTAAGGAGCATTCTAGCTGTACTTCTTCTGAGACAGTAGTTCTTGTTCTTCTGAGAGTTCAGTATTCTTCACCCACAACATAATCTAAATGAATCAATTCTTCAGAGTCTTCTTACTCATTGTCCAACTTTCACAGGCACAAGAGACGATGGAAAACACCCTGGCCTGGGTCAGGTGCACCTAGTCTTCAAAGGGTTGTCTTTGTTCTCGGTACTTGACAGTGGTCTTGGGCAAATGATTTGCCAATTAAACACGTCATGTGATCTCCGGACTGCTGTTTCCATGAGTATTTACTGTGAATCTACAAAATGAAATCATTAACAACTTTCATTTTTTTCTCTATCGGTTAAGTTGAGAGATTCCGGTCTTCCAATTGAGCTCTAAGCCATCTTGATCTTCATCAGCAAGTGCTTCAAGTCCTCCTCATTTTTAGCAAGCAAGGTTGTGCCGTGTGCATCTTGCTAGTTGTTAATACTCCTTCCCCCAGTCTTGATGCTGTGTCATTCTTTACATAGTCCCAACTATTGAATTTTTGAGCGGTTCTATGATGCTGGACAGTATATCATTGATATTTTCTTTAACAATAGGATCACCCCAGGTGAACAGTAGAGCTTCCATATTATGAAGAAAGAATAAGATGTCCATTTATGAGGCAAGAGCCACTAAAAATCTAATGAATAGTGGTGGAACTTGGGCACATACAGTGTCTTGCATTATAATATTTACCAAATAATGTTTCTGAATGTGAACATTCTTAATAGTGGCCATATCCAATAATCAATCATTATTGGCAATGGAAATGTGATGGTTGAAAAAACTGGGAATAAATAGGGGTTAGAAAATATGCCCATGCTGATATAAACAAAGCTGGAGACTTTATGGCAGAATTTTGCATGATCAGTTATTTCATTGCAAATACCTTTATCAATAATATAAACAGACATTGCACACATGGACACCACCATATACAATACACAAACATCAAAGAGAAGATCAAGAAGCCCAATAACAGCAGAAAAAATAACAGCAGTTGCTAACTATATCTTACTATTGCTTACATGTAAATTCAGGTTGAAGTGGAAGAAATTTAGAGGAAAAGCATGAAAACTGAAATATGGCCTTAAGTACATTTCACTTGAATTTTGATAATATTTCAAGAACACATTTGAGGCATTGAGCATTGATGAGCTTTATAAGTTATGGGATGCCATTAAGAATATTATACATGAAGAAGTAAAAGGTCCTTAAAAAGACAAGAAAGATGCCTGGAGGGTGAAGGGAATGTTGGGGAGGAAGGGGGAACCAATTACAAGAATCTAAGTATTGCCTCCTCCCTGGGGGATGAACAGCAGAGAAGAGGGCGGAGGGAAAATCGGACAGGGTAACTTATGACAAAACTATAATAATTTATGAACTATGAAGGGTTCATGAGGGAGAGGGTAGTGGGGAGGGAGGGGGGAAATGAGCAACTGATATTAGGGGTTAGAGTGGGAGGCAAATGTTTTGAGAATGATGAGGGCAACAAATGTGCATATGTGCTTGACACAATGGATGTATGGATGTATTGTGATGAGAATTGTACGAGCCCCCAATGAAATAATGTTTTAAAAAAAGACAAGAAAGAAAGGAATAAAAGCCAAAGTGAATATCAGAAGAGAATCTGAAACTTGTTCTTGAAAGGAGAGTAGCTAGAGGTAACGGAAGACAATTTGCGTTCATGTGGAATGTGTATGTTGAACAAGAGTCTAATACAACAGAACCAGGGAGTAATGTGTTGTTCAAAATCAGGGAAAATGTGTGTCAGGGTTGTAGTCGTTCATAGTACTTACTTGCTGTCTATATTGCAAAAAAAAACCCTGAACAGGCAGATTGGAGGAAT
Source organism: Echinops telfairi (assembly GCF_000313985.2). Taxonomy (NCBI): domain Eukaryota; kingdom Metazoa; phylum Chordata; class Mammalia; order Afrosoricida; family Tenrecidae; genus Echinops; species Echinops telfairi. The sequence goes on along the minus strand of NW_022109827.1, from coordinate 2,090,051 downwards.
GTCTAACAACAAACTTCCCTACGCAGATGATCCAATCTTGCTTGCTGAAAGGGAAGAGGAATTGAAGTACTTGCCGATGAAAACCAAGGTCTGTAGCCTGGAGTCTGGATTGCAACTCACTGTAAAGAAAACAAAAATCTTCAAAAGTGCACGTCATGATAAACTGCGGAAAGATTGTATGTTCAAGGATTTTATGTTTGTTGGATTCACAGTCAATGTTCATAGAAACAGCAATCGGGAAACCAAAAGATGTGTCCTATTTGGCAAATCTGCACAAGACAAGGATGTCACTTAGAGAACTAATGTCTCCCGAGAAGAGCTGGTATTTTTAATCATCTCATATGTATGTGAATATTGGACAAAAACAAGGAAAATTACAAAGAATGTATGCATTTAAATAATGGTGCTGGTGAAGAACATTGGCACGGACTACCAAAACAGCAATCAAATCTGTCTGGGAAGAAGTATAGCCAGAGAACTCCATAGAAACAAGGCTGGTAAGACTTCATCTTACATACTTTGGCCATGCCGTCAGTAGAGTCCATCATGCATGGTAAAATAGATAGTATGAAAAAATCGGATGATTTGACATACTATAACTGCAGCAATGGGTTCAAAAATGGCCATTGTAATGATGGTACATGACTTTGGGGACTTTTATTTTATAATTTGGAGTAAGGCCTTTGGCAACATGGACTGATACAATGGCTGCAACAGTGGGCTCAAACATAAGAACAATTGTGAGGCTGCAGAAAGACTAGGTAGTTTCTTTATTCCATTCAAGTTCATTGCCAGTCCCTTGCCTTTATCATTTTATTTTATTTTGTTTTGTTTTTACAAAGGCCATCTTTTTAATCCCATATGGTTGACTATATTAAGGAATGCATTCACCCCTGTTGTTAGTATTCAAATTATTGTTTGGTCTCTCTATGTGGCTCCGCCACTTGTCTGTCAGTCTGCTGTACTGTGGTGACTTGTATGATTCGTTGATGCTGGAAGCAATATCCCTGGTATATTAACAGTCACCTAAAGTGAATATATTTCAGTGTACTCCCCAGACTAATAGCAGAGTCTGAAAAAGAAATAATCTGCCCAATGCCTAGGAATTAGCTACTGAAAAATCCTATGAGCAGCAGTGGAACATTTTTGGATAGAGTGATAGAAGAGAAGTCTCTCAGAGTGGAAGACACTGAAAATATGGCTGGGGAAGAGCTGCCTCCTCAACACAGAGGATAGCATAATGACATGGACAGGTAATGCTCTTAGTACCTTCATTTGCGTCCAGCACACAACTCACAAGGGGAAGGAATAGCTGCAAATGTCTATTCATCGTTGGGACGTGGAATGTATAAAGAATGAACCGAAGACTAGTGGAAGATGTCGAAAATAAAATGGAAGCATTACACATCAGGTTTCTAAGCAGCAGTGAGTTAGAAGGAGCTTGCACCGGTCGGTTTGAGGCAGACAATCATTTGGTGTGCTGTGTTTGGAATGTGTTAGCCCTTACAGTAGTGCTGGACACAATTAAAAACTTAATATCTGTTAATCAGAGGATGAAGTAAATGACTTAGGACAAAGTCAGACGTGTTCTATGGCTGATTAATTTTGAATAATTATAAAAAAAGTTTACATCTAAAAACTTTTAATGCATGTTGCTTTTTATTAAAGTTATTTTCATGAGAATATTAATATCAATTAAATACTAGTTTGAATTCTGGCCATCTAATTTACTAGTCTGTTCACAAATGTTATGTTATCCAGACATTTATTATTTGCCATGTGTACATATATGTGCAATGATGTGTTATATTTCTTATTTATATTATTGCAGCTCTGATTGTGGTACTAATATTTAAAATATAGACAATTAACCAATACAGTGGTTAATCTGGTCCTAAAAGACAACCTATAAAGGATACAAAGAAACCATTCAGATATACTATTGTATTCCTACTCATCGAGTTAACAAACATTCATTTAGACATAATTTTAGAGTTAAAGAAAAGTTGCAAGGGAAATAGAGAATCCCTGTATAATCCTCTACAAAGTTTCTGAATACCATAACCTATTTCAATCCTGTTGATTCTGACTCACTATAAGCATGAATCATTTGTGGCGATTAAATTAAATGTCCACTTGAAGATGTATGAAAGTATAGAGATGGCAGCCAGCCTAGCAGGTCACAGCCTGATGATCCCTCTTTGTGGGAGTAGCCTTCTTATAAGCTGGGAAACTGGGATTCTTCCTGTCTCTCTATCCCTTTGCCTTCCTGCCTGCTGGAATTCTGCCTCCAGAGGGTGGCCCCATGTGGGAACTCACCCTGAGAATTGTCTGAGCCCTGCAGTGTTTCCACCAACCTTGGGTCCACCAAATTTGTCACCAGCCTATGATCTTGCAACCATATCACCTTTGCATGTCATCATTCTGCAGCCATATGAGCCTAAAAGTGCTCTTGGCTTGCATTGAACTCATAGGTTTGAATTGGATTGAGCTGGAATGCCTTCTTTTGATACAATATTAGTTATTGTTGTAAAGCTTTTTCTTATAGATATGAGTGTCACTGCATTTATTTATTGAAACAACCTAGCTTGTTATTGTTGTGAGGTGCCATCAAGTCAGTTCTGACCCAATAATAACATAAAACAGAACAGGATGAAACACGGCCTGGTCCTGTCCCATCCTCAAAATCGTTCTGATGCTTTGAACCCCTGGTTGCAGCCGCGGTGTTAATCAATCTCCTTAAAGGACTTCCTCTTTTTTATGTCCACTTTGCCAAACATGTTGTCCTCTCCAGGGACTGGTCTCTTTAGATAGCCTGTTTAATGCATGTAAGTGAAGTTTCCCTATCGTTGTCTCCAACGAGCACAGTGACCACAATTATTCCAAGGCAGATCAGTTTTCCCTTTGAGTGGTAAATGAAACTTTCAATATACTTTCCCATCACCACAATTCAGGTACATCAACTCTTCTTCAGTCTCTTCCTTGTGGAGTGTCTAGATTTCGCATGCATATGAGGTAATTGAAAATACTATGGCTTGAGTAAGGTGCATTTTAGTCCTCAAAGTACACTTGTTTTTCAACACTTTTATGAGGACTTGTGCATCAGCTTTACTTAAAGCAACTCATCTTTTGAACTCTTGACTTCCTCTTCCATGAACATTGATGGTGAATCCAAGCAAGACAAAATCTTTGACAACTGCAACCCTCCCTTCATTTACCATGTTACATTTTAGTCTAGTTGTGAGCATTGTTGTCTTCTTTACACTGAATTGTAATCCATACTGAAGGCTACAATCCTTGTTCTTCATGAGCAAATGCTTCAAATCATCTTCACATAGAAGGTTGTTAAAAGCCTTCCTCTAAAAAATTACAAATATGCTTGACACAATGGATGGATGGATGATGAGTTGTATGAGCCCCCAATAAAATGATTTTTTAAAAAGAACAACAATAACAAAAGAAACAGAAGGTGTAGAAATAGGAACATATGAAGTGATATAATTGATTCAGACAAAAAGTAATGATTTTCTCCCCAACTTAAAGATGAGTAAGCTAGGATACCAATATAGCAGAATCCTTCATTTCCCCCAGGAATAAAAAGGGATACAAGGAATCAAAAACATGTTTTCTGTTGATGGCCAGTAGCCATATTAAAAACAAACAAGCAAATACTTTACAGATTATTCCATTATAGAATTAAGAACAGTAATGATATCCCTTATTCTACAATTTCTGAATCCAGCCTGAAGCTCTGGCAGCTCTCTATGTACTACTACAATCTTTGTTGGATGATCTTCAGCAGAATTTTACTTGCCTGGGATAACAGTGATATTATTTCATAAATTGAGGGGTCTGTTGGGTGACCTTTCTTTGGAGTGGATCTCTTTCAGTCAGTTGGCCAAGTAGTAGTCTTCCAAATTTCCTAGCATAGGCAAGTGAATTCTTCTGGTGCCTCTTCAGCTTGTTGAAACATTTCAGGTGGTATTCCATCAATTCCTGAGTTTATATTTGGCTAACGCCCTCAATGCGACTTGAACTTCTTCCTTCAGAAGTTCTTGTTCATATGCTACCTCCTGAAATTGTTGAATGTTGACTAGTTTTATTTGGTACAAATTACTGTGTGTATTCTTTCATCTTCTAATTTTTTTCACATGTCTGAGATGAAGATGGAAAAATTGACATATCTTTTATATCTCTAAAGATTCCAAGCCCACTTCAGTTTAGTTTTCCTCCTTTTTTAGCTGCTCAGACCACCATGTGGATCTGAAGAGTAAGGAATCTAGAAGTCTTTTTATTTTGCTTGTTTGTTTATTTCCTGTTAAACCCTAAAAATTTTCCATCTTCTTTTGATTCTTTCTGTATAGTTCAATATTTTGTCAATCAAAATTTTCAATATTGCAAATCGAGGCTTTAAATTTTGCCTGTAATTCTTTCAGTTTAAAGTATGCTGGGGGTGTTCTCCACTGTGATTTTCTAACTCTAGGTCTTTGCACACTTCATTATCATCTTTGGCTTTGTCTTCTCAAGATGCTCCTTGAAATTTTCTTTGACTTCAAACTTTCTCCCATTTGCTTTAGCTACTCGAGGATTGTGAGCAAGTTTCAGAATCATCTCACATCCACTTCGATCTTTTCGTTCTTTCCTGTCTTTTTAATGACCTTCTATTTTCTGCATGAATTTTGTTCTTGATGCCCTTCCACAACTCGCCAGGTCTTCTGTCATCATATCTATCCTTGAAATCCAGGAGGGGTAGACACAAGGTCATAATTTGGCTCTTGTGGACTTGTTTTTAATTTTCTTCAGCTTTATCCTGATCTTACATAGGTGCAATCAGTGTTCTACCCCACAGTCAGCCCCTGGCCCAGTTTTAGCTAGTGATATTGAACTTTATTTTGTTTTCCCACCAATACAGTCAATTTATTTTCTGAGTATTCCATCTGGAGAAGTCCATGTGAATAATCACCTTTTGTGTTGCTGAAACAAATTATTGTTCTTGCACAATCCTATCATCAGATCCTCAGCTTAGTTTCTATCAAGTCCATATTTTACATCTACTGTTCTTTTCTCTTTGCTTCCAAATTCTGCATTCCAAATACTAATCATTATCAATGCACTTTGATTGAATGTTTGATCAAATTCTTCAATTTCTTCATCACTTGTTTGGGTGATTGGCGAATCAATTTGAATAGTAGTTGGAATGATTTTCTAATTCAAAATGGCCAATATCAATTCACTTCAGCTCACTAATGACTAGGAGATTGAACTTTTTTCATTCCATCTCATTTTTAACCACTTGACATTTTTCCAAGATTCATGCTTTACACATTCCAAATTCTCACCTTCAGCAGATTTTTACCGCTGTTTCTCCTTACCTTCAGTCATTCCTCATCAACAAATCAAGATGTCGAAAGCTTCACTTCTATATGAAGTGACTCAAGTCACTATGGTTGACTCCACACATGGAAATCTGCTCTTCGTCTGTCACATTTTGAGTGCCCTCTAACCCAAGGGCCCATCCTCTGGCACTCTTTTACAATGCTGTGCTTCCATTGTTAGGCTCTCACTATCTAACAGTGTTGTGAAGTTATGCCTAAGGTTATCAGCAGCTCCTTCTCCAAAGTGGAGAGCAGAGTCTTTCTTCATTTATGGCTCTTGGTCTAGAAGTTCCACTGGATCACTTTGGGTGACCCTGCTGGCATTTCAATACCAGTGGTATAGCTTTCAGCATCACAGGAACACGCAAACCACCACGGTATGACAAACTGACAGACCGATGTCTTGCCTAACACATGATTTTTTCAAAAATCAGAAACTAGCATTGAATATGATACTATTAATTAAAGTAAATAAATTGTTTTGTGTTTATCAGTTTTTTCACTAATGCTCTTTTTGTTTTTCTTTCCAATTCCAGCCAGGAATGCTACCTGCCTTTAATCATCAGTTGCAGTCTTACTGAGAGACTAATTATATATTTAAAAATTCTCATTTCTGAAAAGTCAAAATTGGCAACCCACTGGAATTGGAAATATCATGCTTCTCCTTTAAATTAAAGAGCTGCTTTATTTTAAAACTTTCCTATTTCAAGTTGTAATCAAATGATAATGACTTTAAATTGACATTGGTTCTTATATTTTGTCTTTTTGAAAGAAAACTTTGCTGTTCATTTTTCATCTTTTTCCCTCTTTTTATTCCCCCTCTTTATTCTACCTTTCTTTTCAACTTCAACATATTAGATAACTTCTGTAATTTTCACAAACTCCAATTAAACAACCTTAAGATTTAGTGCAACATTTTTCTATAAATCCGCCCACATACTTTCTAAATTTGAGCAAAACCTTCACTGCAACAGCTAGCATTGATGAAGACAATTTTTATGGCAGTTTATTTAGTTGTCTCCACCCAGGATATGTTTTTCTTTGGATTCTATTTTTTAACAAGCATGTTCTTGAAAATGTTTCCTGTTTTACAAGTTGCAATGTAATTAGAGTTTCTCATTTTCTAAATTGAAGAAGATAACAATAAGAATCTGAAAAATATAATCTGCTTTACTGAGTCTATTGTCTTTTCATTTGATGATGCTATTTTGATTGTTAAGAGTACTTTTATTTTCATTGTCATTATGATTTATCAGATGATCATTAACTGCAATAAATTAAAATCAATTTAAATGCATTCAGGATACTAAGATTATACATTTTCTAACTGGTATTGATAGAAAAAAATAACAGAAGGAAAGAAACTTCAAGGACATTTTAGCATGATATACGTAATGCCAGAGTTTGAGTTTTCAGTTTTGAAGGCTAATAGCAATATAGCACAATTCCTGGATTGTGAGATGCTTGACCAAGCAAAAGGTAGAGGACTAGAAGTGAGCAATTAGTAATTATATCTATAAGAGATATATATTTGTTGTTGGTATGTCTCAGATTTTTTAGATTTTGTTATATGTACTTTTAATATGGGATTTTTGTAAGTACTTTTTGGTGAAAATTAACACAATTGACTTTCATCATATGAGATCAGATGGTTATTTATATTAATGTAAAATAAAATTAATAGTGAACACTTGCACTGTTAAAAATTAATAGTGAACCCTTAAGTCCATGTACAGAGTTAAAGGTTTAGAAGATGAGACAATTTCCCCCAAAGGCAATGTAAACGTACAAATTTAATACACTGAAATTATGTTCAAGTGTGTAGTTTTTCTTCTTGAGAACAAATGTGTAGCTATTCTTGAGAATCAGTGCAATAAACGAACTTCAGTGTTGATCTCTGTATGTCATAGAAGTCAACCTTGAATTATGAAATCCAGTTGGAAATTTGTCAGTGGTAATTGCTGAATAAACCAGGAAGACTAAAAGCCCATGTTGTTGGGTATAGCTACTTTCCTTACTATCATGACTATTTATTATACCAATATTGTGAGAACACAGATACAGTTTTAGTGTAGTTGAATTTAGGAAGCACCATGATGTCATCTTGAGAAGTAGAGCCCAAGAACTGGATGTAGAAATACATCCCACTACTTGATGGGAGAGCTCCACAATCATATTTAAAGCAATAAAACAATCAAATTGGGGTCAAAGGGAGGACAGAATGATATAGATCATTGTTGTTATGAGATAGCTCTTGGCTGAAGCAGAGTATACAGAAAAAATGTTAACTTGTGTTTTATTAACTATGCAAAGATATCCAACTGTCTAGATCTTAACAAATTACAAATACATTGCCAAGAATTAGAATTCCAGAGCCCTAACTTTGCTTTTCTGAAACTTGTACAGAGAAAAGAATCAGTTGTTTAATAAAGGGAGATTGTGTGGTTCAAAATCAGGAAAGATATGCTTCAGGGCTGTATACTTTCACCATACTTATTCAATTTGTATGCTGAGCAAATCATCCAAGATGCTGGACTCTAAGGAGAAGAATTCAGATTCAGGACTGGAGAAAGAATCATTAGCAACCTGAGATACAAAGATGAAAAAATTTCCTGAAATTGAAAAGGATTTGAAATGCTTACTTATAAAAGTCAAGACTAAACCCTTGACAAAAAAATAAAATAAAAATCCTCAAAACAGGGCCAATAAAAAATTAAGGTAAATGGGGAAAAGATTAAAATAGGCAAATATATATTTTACTCGGACCCACATTCAATATTCATGGAAGCAACAGTCTGTAAATCAAATGATAGATGGCATTGGGCTAATCTACTGCAAAAGACTGCTTTAAAGTTTTTAAAAGGAAACATGCACTTGAGGTCTAAGATCTACCTGACACAAGATATAGTATGTTCAATCACCTCAAATACTTGTGAAAACTGGAGAATGAAAATGAAAAATCGAAGAATTGATAAACAATTGCTACACAAGAAAATTCACATTATCATATTATTGAAGAACATATTCATATATGTTCCATTTGATTTCTTTTGTCTTTGTTGCAGAGATTCAGTGTAGCATGTCTACCTAGTCCGTCATCTTGACTGATGTCCACACCTGGTTCTTTTTTTTTTATTTAATCATTTTATTGGGGACTCATACAACTCTTATCACAATCCATCCATCCATTGTGTCAAGGACATTTGTACATTTGTTGCCCTCATCATTCTCAAAAACATTTGCTTTCTACTTGAGCCCTTGGTATCAGCTCCTCATTTTCCCCCTCCTTTCCTGCCCCTCCTCCCTTATCCACCCTGGATAATTTATAAATTATTATTATTTTGTCATATCTTACACTGTCCAATGTCTCATTTCACCCACTTTTCTGTAGTCCGTTCCCCAAGGAGGGGGCTATATGTAGATCCTTGCAATTGGTTCCCCCTTTCTACCCCATCTTCCTTTCACCCTCCTGGTATCATCACTCACACCACTGGTCCTGAAGGGTTCATCTGTCCTGGATTCCCTTTGTTTCCAGTTCCTATCTGTATACCTGGTTCTTTTAAAAAGAATGTTCTAACATTTTTAATCCATTTTCTCATTGTATATTGTTTCTTTTTACTTTTTCTATTATCTCCAATTGAAACATTGTTCAGATAATATCTTTCATGTTTTTCTAATGTTTTGTCTCTGAGTTATATACAGAATATATTTTTAGTCTTACCTTCCTAGTCACTATCTTTGAGCACTCCACCCAGATTTTTAAAAATTTATTTATGATTTTATTTTACATTTCTTGATGTTCTGTTTTCTACTTTTTCAAATAAGAGTGCTACATTTCGTACTCAACTTCTAGCTTGTAATGCTCATATACTTTGTACACTCATGATATATGCATGGTTTATGTTCTAATGTTTATTTCAGAATTATGATATTGAAGTCTGCCTCAAAATTAGGGTTTTTTTTAATGTTATTTACAATTGTGATTTTAATGATGGGTTTATATTTATAACACTTGGGAATCTGTTTGGGGATTCTTTGAGACATAGTTTATAGCTCATTAACCTAGAATTTTTTTAATTTTCTTCTATTCATTTCTGTGTCTCTTTTTAATGACATCTGACAAAATAAATATAAGTCAACTTTTAATTAACAGTAAGGTGGTGTTAATTGCAGCTCCAACTTACATAAAGACAATCTTTTGAGTAGAATTTAATTATTTTTCTTCATCATCTAGAGCCAGAGACAAGAAATTAGTTTCACACCACTATTCCATGGTGTAGATTTTGTCCTGGTTAAACCACTATAATAATATTTTTTAGTAGTCCCTGCTTTATGTTGGCACTTAAATGCTAACTTGATGGTATTATTGCTCTCTTGCATCACATTGTCGTATCTTACTCTGTGATTACACTTGGAGCCCTTGAATAATCCAGAGTACTCTCCATCTTACAATCTTTGATGTAATCACATCAGTAAAGTCTCTTCTCTATGCAGTAACATATTCACAGGCTTTTTTGGATTAAGACATGGACATCCTTGGAGGTATATTATTCGGGCTACACAGTGTGCCTTCTCACATCTAAGGATTAATTCTGCTGCACAAGCAAAATATGCAACCTATCCCAAATTCCCCCAAATTATTAATCCATTATCATTTCAAGTCCAAAATTTCAAATAGATCTCATCAGATCAAAAAATCCAAAATCTTACCACTTACATCATATAAAGCATGTATGGGTGAGGCTCTGGGTATGATTTATATTAGGGCATTATTCCTCTCTTTTTGTAGACTTATGAAATTAGCCAGTTATCTGCTTGTCAAGTATATTGGACAAGCATAGGATTGGCATGACAGACAGTTCCACTCAAGAAGGGCAATGATTGGAGAAGAGAAGAGTGGCTGATCTCCAACAATTTCTGTATCCTGAAGGGAAAACACAATTTGGTTTCAAGGGTGGAAAATCATATTCTATGGCTCATGATTCATCACCCACAGCCTAACTCTTTCCCTCAAGTCTAGAGTTAATCTGTTTGGATTGAAAACTCCACTTTCTGCATCATCCTTCCCTTTTTAAAAAGGGTGGTTGGAGTTTACATATGAGCAATCATATTACCCCAATTCCTGCACCTAGAATTGTGATTCTGATCATCTTTATCTATTCTGTCCTTTGTCTTTTTTGTATACGATGGTAGTGTTTCTGCACTATACTATTTCTAAAATCTTGTGCCTGTCCCCCAACCCATTTATGTCATGGGAATTGACTCTATTATACCAAAGCCCTTCCAATGGGTTTTTCCATAAGACCATGTTTCTGTTGCAATTACTGATACAAAGTGTAAGTCACATGCATAATTCGATTCTCCAAAGAACTTTGCATATAATGGAATATTATGTTATTATGATACTTCCAAGTCACTACTAAAAGTTGCCTTTCTTTCCAGACAACATTATATAAATCTCTTTAATTGAGTATTATTTTTTGGCCATCGACATAGGCTTAGAATTTCCTAAAGAATCACATTCTGATTCCTCTTTGCTCAACAGTCCTCCCTTTTCATTGAAAGTTGATGACATACAGCAATAAGTAAACAAATACACAAGGCTGTTAATACCAAAAGAATGTTTATTTGTATCTTTTTAATATGCAAAGGAATTCAGCTGTATGTATCATAGCACACTCTGAGTAAAACTGCAAAGTGTGAGAATTCTGAAGCAATTTCATTTTACTCATGCAGGAAGAAAGGCAGTTGTTTAAAAAATAGCAAGTGGATACCGCGTGCTCTTAAATCAGGAGAGCCACGCATCAAGGCTTTATCCTCTCACTACGCTTATTCAGTCTGTATCTGAACAAAGACTCCAAGAAGCTTGATTATCTAAAGAAGAATGTGGCATCAATATGAGAGAAGGAACTTTGCAATATATGGAGGAAACAACTTGTTTGCTGAAAGTTAGGAGGTCTTGATGAAGATCAATGACTACAATTAAAAAAGGAACAAAAATATTCACAACTGAGACAATAGGTGAGGTAATGATAAGTGGAGAAGATTGACCTCATCAAGAATTTTATTTTATTTAGATCATCAAGTAACACTCACAGAAGCAGCAGTCAAGAAATCAAATAATGCATTTTGAGGAGCATATTTGCCACATAAAAATCCACTTTTAATTGTTAGCGAACTAAGATTTCACCTTGAAGAATAAGGTGCACCCACCAAGTCATTCTCATTTGCCTATAGGCACGTAAAAACTGCATACTGAATATGGAAAACCAGACAAGAATTTAGAGTGTTAACAAAGAACATTAAAAACCATGGGTTTCTAGAAGAAAAATCAAATCTATCTTGGATGGCATCCTATCACAGTGCTCCGTGGAAGGGAGGATGGTGAGGACATGTCTTGAGGACAGCTTGCTCAGCCTTCCACGATCAGCATCCCCAGTATGACCCATGGCTTCAACACTTGTTAATTTCTAAATCCCCTTTTTTAGTTATTTCTAACGATTAAGGTTTTCTCATCTGTCTTCATCAACCTAGTTATTTATGTACTATAATCGCATATTATTTGCAAAATTTTTGAAGCAGTAGGTTCCATAGTATTCATGCACCAAAATTCTAGAAATAGACCATATCTAAGTCCTTGAAATAATTAATAAAATATATCATCAGTTAGTTAACATAAGGATTAAAATAAATAAAAGGATTAAAACAAATTAAAATAAATGTTAAAAAAAGATTAAAATAAAATAAATGCTTTGTATGCAACTTAAGATAAAATATAGTAAAAAATGTAAAAGACAATTCAGCAAAATTATTCTTACTGGTTATTCTCAGATTCGTTCCATGAACGCCCCTTGTGCCGCATTGCATTATGGGAACCTTATTTTCCAGGCTACTTCACGGCTATTTGTCTTGAGGCAAACAGTCAGTCCAGGAGGAACCCCAGTGGAGACCCAAAGAAGGGAGGAAGCCTGCCTTTTTTCTGATAGCCTTTTAGATTCTAGATTCTCTCTCTGACTCGATCTCCTGCTCTCTTCTGTCTATGGGTCAGTTTCTCCCAAGCGACCTCTAATGACATCTTTGTTTTGACAGGACAATCCTGCCTTTGGGTCTCTGGTAGCCTTTTCTGGTTCTTCTATCCTTCCAGCAGAGCGGCTTTCTGCTATTGCTTTCTTTCCACTCTGTCACATGTGTTTGCCAGGAGTCAGAACTGAATCAGTGACAACTACTAAAAATAACAATTTGAAATACATACCATGGGTTTGCATTCTGACCAGTCACTAATATAAGTAATTGCTAATTATACATTGAAATTAAAATCCTAAATCAATAGAATACTATTGGAGAAGTAGAACTGAATCAGATAACTTCAGAAGATAGTAACAACACATTATCAGACTCGTTGAATAACTAGCATCATCTTCTACTCAAAAGAAAAGTGATTTTAAACCAAGAACGAATTCAGTTTATGTTCTAATGTTTAGATGATCATATTGCTATCCATTTTTTTCTTGAAATTTGATAAATAAAAAAAATTTCTAAAAAATCACTTACAGAAAAAATTTGAAATTGACAGTAAAACCTGATCATCATGGTATAAAAAAGAGAAATATATAATACTGTCATTTATACATATTAATTATGTAGCTTTAAATAAATTGTAAACTAAAAATTAGCAACGTAAACCTCTATGATTGGGGAAAAATGATATTCATTATTTTAGAATAAAGAATTCACTGAAGTAATACGTAACAAAAAGAAATTACACAAATAAAATAATTTAAGATTCATTTACTAAAACATGAACCAGAATTTATGTCTTCATCAATCAAAGATTAAAATTTAGACATTATAATACAATGTAGACAATTAGCAAAGAAGACTATTGAATATAACGTTTTATATTCTATAAACTTTAACAATAATTATGAAAACTTTGGAGTCTTGATGCTAGTCATTTATTTGATAGACAAATAACATTTATTATCACTACAGAAAAAAAGGAGAATGGTTAAAATATATATATATTTTTTTTTTTTTCTGTTCTAGACCAGAAAGTAATTTAATATCTCATTAGGGGAGATGATCTGGCATAAATTTAACATCTTAAATTATTTTTCTTCTTGCTTCTGTGGAAAGACTCTCTCCCTTTCTTGGCTTTCTAGAGTTCTTATATACAACTTAGATTTAAAAATTCACATGCAAAAACTTCATTTGCTAGAACTGGATGGCAAAACAGAACACCTAAATAATGATTATGAAAATGACTAGATAGAAAATACTGTGAATCATATGAAAATATTAAATTAACACAAACCTTGATATTAATAAAGATTGCATAACTTTAATATGTCGTTTCAACAAAAACATTAGAAACATGGTGCCTAATGAGCATCAAAAATAAGTTAATGAATAAGAAACCTTAGAACATGCTAACATACTACATTTAATATATATAAAATGATTTAGAGATATTCCCTCAATTCGACAAATCTGGAAAATGTATAAGATAGTATCATAGCAATATGTTAAATTGAAAATAACTATTTTAGATTATAAATAATAAATTATGTATTTAAATTAACCATATTAGAAGACTGTCTATTTTCTCTATTGAAAAGTTAATGTGAAATTGGTATAATATAAATCATCAGAGTATACAGGTTAAAAAATGCCAGAATGGATAAATAATATTGCATTAGTCACACAATGAAAATGCTATTCTTTTCCTGGACTTTGGATGTTTATGGAATAGATCAACTTTTATAATGGCATTTTTGTTGTGCTATTTCCATTTAAGTGAGTATTATTCTTATGCTACACTATATACTTGTAATTTTTTGTTCTTTCCCTTAAAGAGTGCTTTAAGAATTTAATTAGCCAAAGAAGCCTAATGTCATCTTGGATTTCTTTTTTGCCTCAAATCCTTGATGGAATTCATTAAAATTTGGCAGGGGGCATTATATTTTTAAAAGTTATTAACCAGAGTTTCTTGAGGCTCTGCTGTGTGGGAATTGAGGGACACTAGCTAATGTATGAGTTCCACATATTGGCCCATTTTCATGCAACTGTTAGCAGCCCAAGAGACTAATGGGGCCCATTAGTGTATTAATGTCTTAGGATGTCTGTCACGGTGATTGATTTGCTGTATCTATCCCAGAAAGTATTTGAAATATTTAGCCATAAAGTACTTTGTCTTGGTGTAACTATGAACATTTTGAAACATATAGAAAAAATATTGCACTAAAATAATTATTGGTAATGAATATTGGACCAAATAAAGAGATTTTAATGCTGACAATGTGTAAGGCTAATAAATAACCCATTCCAGAGCATTTCATTTGATAAACGTTTTTATGTCAGGATGACACTTGGTGCTGGTTTCCTTTATGGGAAAAGGCTATACATGCCAGGTTTTTTATAGGTAATCTTCAGTTAAATGGGCCCCCCAAAAGACACTCCTCGGGTGTTTTTGGAGCTCTGATGTCATAGTGACTTAAGTGTTAGGCTGCTCACCTCCAGGTGGGCTATATAAACCCACCCACACTCCTCCAGAGACAGTCTCTGAAACTCAAAACAGATCTCTTGGGTTCAATAGGTTCACTACAAGCCAGAACAACACCATGGCACTGGGTTTGGTTTGGGGTTGGTGAGAGCTTTAAGGATTAAAAGTCTAATTTCTTGCTATGTCAAACCCAGAAAGATGGGGGCTATGGAAGAAGCTTACTTTATTGATAGAAAATCATGGTAGTCATGAAAAAAAAACTTTTCATTAAAAAAATAGCCTCAATTTAGACTGTCTGTTACATAATTATCTAGTTCACTTTTACTGTTTAAAGAATAGTGGACCAATTTTGACAGGGATGCTTTGATTGCCTCTGCATATTTTATTTGCGGAAAGTTGCATTTTGACAAGCAAGCTGAGATTAGCCTTTGACCACATTACTTTTAGTAATCGAATGCATTTACATCCAAAAGTTTATTGAAAGAAGTGCTTTTAAAGTTTAAGGCATAAAATTGAATGGCTAAACATAACAAAATAACTAAAAACTTCATGTGTACAGTTATTTTGACTTTTACATTATAAGTGTTATTAAAAGCTAATTTAGACTTATTTCTCATTTTATTTTCATTTTTAGTATTTTGTTGCCTTTCTTCTCTTGAAACTATTGGCTCATGTATTTGATACAAATGTAAACAACATAAGGACAACCAAAAGGAAATTAATCCTTCACAGTTCTAATTTCAATTTGCCGATTTTTATCATTCACATTTTTAACCATCTGGAAAAATTTCCATCGCTAGATTAAAATATGATATTCATTTTAAAAGACTTTGAAGGTTGAAAGGTAGTAAAATATATGAAATATTGGATCGTGAAATAAACTCTGGTACCTTAATGATGGCATATATAAAAATATGATACATATGTAACATAAGATGAATGTTTGTATTTATACAAAGAGGAGAAATAGGGAAACTAAATTATGGACAAATATTAAGACACAGGCTTGACCTGTATGCATTTTATATGAATGTTTTTGCAAAAATAAAGTATTTGACTTTGCATAATATATTTTAATATTATCAGAAAAACATTATTAGAATATGCCTGCAGTTTAAAAACATATGAGTAAAAGGCAATGATACAACTAGATATTTATAAATGGTGAGAAAATTAAATAACACAATTTTTAATTGGGTTTAACATTTGAAACTAATAAAAACTAAAACTAATAATTTATATTTTCTATATATATTTCGGTAAAAAAAACATTATTTTGAGTGTAGATATTTGTGTTTGATGTATGTGTATGTATATCTTATAAGTATAAATATGCTTTTGTTGTTAGGTGTTGACTGAGTAGGAGAAATTCTATGTTCAACAGAATGGGACACTGGCTGGCCATTGTGCTGTCTTTATGAGTGGTGCTGTTTCAGCCCATTGTTGCACATACTGTGGCAATTCATTTTCTTGACATTCTTCCTCTTTCCAGTGACCTTCCACTTTACCAAGCATGATATCCTTTTCCAGGAATTGGTCTCTCCTTATAAGCTGTCCTGAAACAAAGCTTCTTAGGAGGATTCTGGTGGTACTTTTCCCAAGATAGATTTGTTTGTTCTTTTGGCAGTTCATGGGACTTTCAATGTTCTTTCCTAGCACCATAATTGAAATGCACCGATTCTTCTTTGTTATTCCTAATTCAATGTGCAAGTGCCACATGCTTATGAGGCCAAGGAGAATACCATGGTGTGGGCCAGGCCCACCTTAGTCCTCAAAGTAGCATCCTTGCTTTTTCACACAGTAAAGTGATCTTCTGCAATAGATTTACACAATGCACTCCATCCTTTCACTTATTTATTTTAAATGTCAACTGGGGTTTTTTTTGCGGAGAGGGGTTGCGTGTGTGTTAATAATTTTGTACTATGAATTAGTGGGGGGTGGGGTAGCATTCAGTCCATCAGTTCTGCATGCAACAGTTCAAACCACTCACCAACCCCTACTCTCAGCCTCTCTCCTGATTTCTCTTCTCCCTCTTATGGACCCTCATCCTCCCTTTCACAGCAGTCAATAGCTGTCAACTCTGCAGTCCACGACCTCATTTTGCTCCCCTAATACCCCTTCAAATCCGTCCCCTTTGGTATGCAAGTCTGGGTCTTGGTTTTTTTTATTATTATAGTAGTATTCTCATGTATGTCGCTATTTTTCAGTGATACATGCCATTCCATATTATATATGTATGGAAGTTTCCTTACTCATTCCTCAAATGATGGTATTTGGGCTTCCAACTTCGTGCTATTATGAAGAGTGATGTTATGAACATGAGAGTGCATATGTCTGTATGTACCTAGGAGAGGTATTGCTACGTCAAAGGGGATTTCTAGTTGTTTTAGATAGTGCCATGTCAATTTACACAATCACTGATAGTACATATTTGCAGACCCACCAGTTCAGCAAAAATAACATTCAAGAGCTGCAAAACATAAGAAAAAATTCTCAAGGTCATCAGCAATCTGGGAGATGAAAGCCAAAACAATGATATCACCTTACACTGACAATAATTCAATTCAAACAAATAGAAAACAACCAATACTAGAAAGAATGAGGAAATTGGAATTCCAAAGAAATTGGAATTGTCATTTGATTTCTTGACTGGTGCTTCCATGAGCATTAGTTATGAATCCAAGCAAGACAACATTCTTGAGCTCTTCCATCTTTTCTCCATTTATCATGATGTAATCTAATGGTTCCTTTGTGAGGATTTGGTTTTCATTCCAGCGCATTGTAATCCACACTAAAGTCTGCAAACTTTGATCTTCATTTACAAGTACTTCGAGTTCTCCTACTATCAGATGCAAAGCTGTGTCATCTGCATACCGCAGGTAGTTAATAAGCCTTCTTCCATTACTGATGCTGCATACAGCCCAGCTCCTCAGAATAAGAATGCTGAGGGTATGCTACTCAATCTCCATCTTTGTCAATTTTGAACCATGTAATATTCCTTGTCTATTTGAATGACTGCCTCTTGTTCCACATATGGTTTGTATATAAGCACAATGAAGCATTCTAGAATTTTCATTCTTCTCAGCGCTATCTATAGTCTTTTATGATCCACCCAGTCAAATTATTTTGCATAGTCAATAAAACACAAATAAATATCATTTTGGTATTCTCGGCTTGCAGTCAAGATCCAACTGATGTAAACAATGGCATTCCATACTCCCCTTCTTCATCTTGAATTTCATCAGCTGTCTCTGTACGGCTACAAATGTGTGTGTGTGTGTGTGTGTGTGTGTGTGTGTGTGTGTGCGCGTGTGTGATAACTGCAACAAGAATGCATGTTTTACTGATACTGAATAGCGGGAACTAAAATCTTGGGATGTGAGAGGGAGTCTCTCTTTTTCATGCTACAATGGTTTTAACCATATTGTGTTATGTAAGGGGGAAAGACATGGCTTTTTATCTCGCACAGTGTTACAGGCTCAGAAACAAACCCACAGGGGTTTTCTCCCTGCTTTATCAGATTGCTGGGAGTCAGAATAGACTCGATAGCAGTGACTTCTGGTTTGAAGGTTGTTTATCTATTTCGAGTTTTGTTATCATAAAGATTTTGTAAACAAGAAATTGCTGTTATAATGGAGGATATAAAATAGTGTGAGATTTTACTGGTCCATTTCTTGGCATTTGCTGTGTCATCCTGGGTTTGGCTGGGCCAAAGACTCTCTCTCGCTCCTCTGCCCCCCACCCCCACGCCCACGGTACACATTATAAGAGTAAATGCCAAATGCTTTCTATTGATAAGAATGGAATGTTTATTTTCTCACTGATTTCCCTTTCTTTCCTTCCCTATTCTTCTATCTATTATCTTCATGGATAATTGCTACCTAATATTTTTGATGCCATAGAGTATGTGCATGCTGTACTACATTTGGATCAACCCAGTGAATGGGGTGAAGATATTTTCCATGTTGCCTTCCATAGTTGGTGCTTTCATCTTATTTTCAATATGTGTTGGATTTCTGCTTTTTTATTGAAAAAATTGATGTATATTGGCTGAACTACAATAATATTCTTTAAGCCTTTTGAAGAATTATGGTAATTCAAATTGAAATAAAGAGGCACAATATAATAAGTTACAAAGAATTAAGATAATTTTTTATTAAGTGTTTTCAGATAATTTTCATTAGCCATCATAGTTACATTCTATAAAGTTGCCAGGAATGCTGACACAGCGATGCTACACTATTACTCCCTGTGGGAATGTAAGATTAGATAACTGTGAGGCTACAGTTACATTTTTTTGTCATTTGAACCTTAAAGAAATGCTGCTTGATAAAAATTTGTGATACAGTGATTTACTTGTTATGGTTCCTCTGATCACAGTGTTGGCAACCTCTACCAAACTCTACCATTGGAGGAACCACAGAGATTGGATATATTTTTCATTGTCATAATGCATCTGGGTAAGAGAAGGTGGAGGAAGATGCTTATAGGATTATAGATTCAATTGTAAGTGACTGCTAACAGGGTTCTTTGTAATTGGAAGATTTAGAAATCTAATGGTAGGAAGGGGATATGGTTGAGGCTTTCATCCCTCAGGGTATGAAATTATTCATTTCACAAGTAGAGAAGTAGAATTCTCACTACCATAAAGAAAGAAGACCTAGGCCTGGAACAATCTTGGGTCCCAAAGATCTCAATCCAGGGACAGGAAACGGTGATGCCAGCTATGTGGCAGAAGAGTAAAATAGGAGCAGCAGAAGCAGAGCCAAGAGCCAGAGTAAGAGATAGAGATGCTTCTGAGCCCATGAATTGAGTACCTTAGGGAAGGAGGCTGCCTCCAGGCGATAAACTGGGCTTCCTCCATTTACCATTCAACAGTGGTTCATGTGGTGGCAGCTTGTGTATTGTTGTGACGCTAGCACAGGACTTGCTAGTGTGTTGTTCTGCTGTAGAAAGGGGCTCCCGGAATGAGAACTAACTCAACGGCACCTAATAAAACCATCGATTTGCTGACCCGTGGGGTTAGAAGTAAGTGCTTTCAGGCTGCGGCATATGGGGAAGTGGCACATTCGTTGGGCATTTAAGAACAGTACGAAAAAAGCTTTAAACATCAGAGCAGGGCAGCATCCAGAGGGTCATATGCGTCTGAGTGTTTTAAGGCTAGATCTGTGGACATCAGTGAGGAGAAGGTATCAGAATTGAAATACTATGTCTTGAACATTTTTGTTCCTGAACTGTAACCTGTTAGTTTTTCTAAGAAAACATATAAGCAAGCATGATCTGTGATTTCTGCATGGCCATTGCAATGAATTGTCAAACCCAGCTGAGAAAGAGTGCTGGGGGAAGGGAAGGTTGTGTTTGAATTGTAAGGAAGTTTAGAGGATGGAGGCAAGTCTGACCTAAGCCTCAGAGGGATTGGCCTTGGGCTTATTTTGTGCTTGGTTCTCCTTCCCTTTTGTGAAGTTAGAGAAGATCAGACATTTCTCTCAGGACTCAGATACAATACTGTTGATTATTAACATTAAACTCATGATCCCTATCACTATCACTCTTGCCTAACACATCTTTTAAAGGAACATTATGGTCTACGTGTGCTAAGAAACAAACTTCAAAACGAAGCTCGGAGTAATTTTATATCAAAAAAGGATCTATAAGAAACATAAGAATGCACAATAAGTGTCACTAATGATATTGAAAAAGACACTTATTTACATTCTGGGAACTGAGAAAGAAGTCGAAGTGTCAGCTTATTATACCTCATCTTTAAATTGCAAACTGCTTCAGCTTTTTTGTTACTCTGCGTGTGTCACACAAGGCATCAAAAAGCACTGGCTGATATTGATTTTATGACTAAAAGTAAACTTTAATGGCCAGGAGAACTAGGAAATATGTTATTGGAAATTAATAAGGATTAGCTTTTCTAAAAAAATGGATGCATTCACACAAACGTGAAATACAAACTTGTGAATAATTAGTGGATCAACTAAATTAATCTTGCAAAGCAAGACTTTTGGGCCCTTAATTTACAGAGTATAACCTATATTTAGTGTGTGTATTTGTATATTGAGATAGATATCTATATATGGGTGAGTATATATGTCTATGTATGTGATATATATTTGTGGATATCAGATCATTTGAATTTTGTTCCTTTCATAGAAAATGAGCTTTCTTTAGCATGTTATTTTCATAAATATTTAGAATTCTATTTTCCCATTATAAACATATTCTTGAACTCTAACATATCATTAAAAAAAACCAACTATCCCATAAGTCTTTAAAATTAACACTCTAGGAATGATTTTTCCCCCAAGCCAAGCTGTTGTACCACAGAGTCCTGTAAGGAGGAACAGGCTGGCTATGGAGTTTTTTTAGCAGAATTTTTCAAAACTCTTACAATATATTATTGTCTGTCTTCATAAAGCTCATAATGAGAATGAAATGCCTGAGGCAAAACATGCCTTCTCTGTTTTCAGAATGTGAAGCATCAAAGAAATACACTATTTGCATATAAATACATGAAAATGTTCATAAATACAATCTTTATGCATTGAGATAAAATGAAAAAGCACGCTTAAAAATTCTTTCAAAAGCAGTCTTTTAAAATCACAGTATAGGAACGTTGAGTATAAATAGCTGACAACGATGCCTTGTGATTTTCACGTACTTAAAAATCCATGAAGCCTATTTGGTGAAAAATAGATAAGAAATAAATAGGTGGCTATATGAATTTTTATACTTTACCTTTTACTTAGGATCAAAGAAAGTTCTTCTTTGGTTAAATGTTAAAATTAGATTAATCAAACTGCTGAGTTTACAAAAATATTGTAATTTCTATTTAAAGATGTCTCTCTCTACCGACGGATAGATGATAGACAGATAGACAGATAGAACAATGATACTTGGTTGTTGCTTTGTGACATCCAGTCTGTTCTGACTCATCACAACACTATGTACAACAGATGTAAATACTGTCTAGTTCTGTGACATAGTCAATCTTTCCTTTGTTTGAACCCATTGTTGCCGCCACCTTTGTCCATTCAGTTGAAGGCTACAGTAAAATGAAATCACTTGGTATGGTTCTTTTATCCATAGCCTTTGTAATTCCCACACAGTGACTAATGCACCATGAAAATAAGGTATAGAAAACTTAAATCAAAGACTGGTCAGATTTGCCACTGCTCTGAGTTAAGACAGCCGCTTCAGAACCTGAAAGAGAGTCTCATAGCCCGCACAGAGAGGAAGCATGCCCAAGATTCCTGTTTTTAAAAAGTGTCTTAAATACTTTTATTGGGGACTCTTACAGCTCTTATCACAGTCCATACAT
>NW_022109827.1:2066268-2067529 GCF_000313985.2 Echinops telfairi | reverse complement strand
TGAGGAGTTTATCTGTCCTGGATTCCCTATGTCACGGGCTCTTATCTGTAGCAGTGTGCATGTTCTGGTCTAGTCATATTTATAAAGTAGAATTGAGGTCATGATAGTGGGGGTGAGGAAGTATTAAGGAACTAGAGGAAAGTTGTGTGTTTCATGGGTGCTATACTGCAATCTGACTGGCTTGTCTATTTCTTGTGACCCTTCTGTGAGGGGATGTCCAATTGTCTACAAATAGGCATTGGGTCTCCACTCCATGCCCACCCCCACCATTCGCATTGGTATGATTTTGTTCTGCGTCTTAGATGCCTGAATCCTGATCCCATTGACACCTCATGATGACACGGGCTGGTGTGCTTCTTCCATGTAGATTTTGTTGCTGCTCAGCTAGATGTCCACTTGCTTATCTTCAAGCATTTAAGACCCCAGATGCTATATCTTTGGATAGCCTGGCACCATCAGCTTTCATCACCACACTTGCTTTGCACACATTTTGTCTTCAGCAATCACATCAGGAAGGTGAGTATCAAAGAATGCCAGATTCCTTTTTCGAAGTTGCTGCATCAACAGAAGGACCAGAGACCACAGCACCAAGACCATGAGACAGAGCTGAAGACTTGTATCTCTTTGAATAAATAAAGCTTAATGCTTTCTGGCAGGAGGCTGACTGGCAGAATTTGATGACCTCTCAGCATTTATCAGCACTAAAGGAGCTTTGTTTTGCGTACTCAACCAGAGCAGTGGCCAAGGAGCTATGTAGCTAAGAAATGGAGAATCAGAAAGAGACATGCTTGATAGAATGACTGAAAAAAATGCACTAAAGACAAAATGATTATGTCCTTAACCCATTTTGATCTTGACATGTAACTTGTTCTCTTCCCTTATAAACCTCCCAATCCTGAGAACTGTCTTTGAATTCAATGTGGCCGTTGCAACAGATCTTGAACAGAGCAGAGGGAAGTTTAATGTCAGAGCAGGATAAAGAAGGATGGATGTCAGAGGCAAATCTGACCTCAGCCTCGTAGAAATCACCTTTGGACAAATGTGTAGTTTGATGTCCTTCCCATTTATGTAATCAGAGAGGTCAGTAATGTAACCTGCACCCCCCCCCCATATAATTGACTCAAGAGTATTCCTGTTTTCCTTTGAGCCTCCACTTCACAAATCACAATGTTCTTTGCCAGAGATTGCCCTCTCCTGAAAGCATGGCCCAAATTAGTAAGAAGTCTCATTCTCCTCACTTCTAAGGAGCATTCCGATTATA
>NW_022109827.1:2061343-2065855 GCF_000313985.2 Echinops telfairi | reverse complement strand
ATCTTTGAATTTTATCAGTACATACCTCACATTCTCTTCCTAGTCAGCTAGTAAGCTTATGCATTCACAAGTCACGGGTAGTTAAGGAGCCTTTATCTAATCCTGATACTGTGTTTTTCATACAGTCCAGTTCTAAAATGTTTGCTCATTACACAGATGGAATAAATATGTTAAAAAGATACATACCTGAGAGACCCATCCCTGGTTTTAAAACAGGCAGTATCCTTCTTCTCTCTTCAAACATCAGCCTCTTGAATTATTGTGTTGTCAATTAATGTTCTCTAGCTTACCTTTCTGGGTTTTATCATCCATTGCAATGTCTACACAGAACTCATAGACAAAAATCACGATGAAAGGGTTTATTAAGTAAACAAGTTGTACTGCCACGAAGTAATGCTCAGGTTTGAGCTGTCTATTAGGACATGTTACAAAGTTTTTTCAAGTTTGCTAATAAATACCCAAAGGGCATGCCACAGCACTGTAAATCTCAAACTGAAGGCATTCAGCTCAAGCTCTATGGATCAGCAAACCCAGCTCTCTAAATTAAGTGCCCAGAGACACCCACTCTAGTAAGCTCAGCCTGAAGGTACCAACGTGTGTGTCAACAAGTCCAACTTCTCCAATAAATGCCCACAGGCACCGCAATCTTTCAGCCAGTATACTGCACAAAAGCACTCAGCTTTACGTGTTCCATGAGTTGGGAAATTGGTCCTGCTAGTCCATCCTCCTGGATCTGCTGCTGTTCCTCTGATGTTATTGATGTCTTCTGGATCTAGGAGGTGCACTGTTCAGGGATCTCAGGTCCAGGGGACATGTTCTACTCCTTACTCTTGTTCATAATTAGAATACGCCTCCTGCTTCTCAGAAGGCTCATTTTACACAAAGTATGGCATTACAGGGAATCCTGTTCAAAATTGCTCACAAATGACTTCTATCAGTATCCTCCCCCATGTTCTTACCAGACCCCTGCAAGACAAGGTCATTTGATGGAAGTTAGGAACTTTGGCTATAAGAGGCACGTTAAAAAATCAACTGCCCCTGCATCTATGTACAGGTTCTACATAAACACAATGATAAGTTCTGGAATTCCCACACTTCACAGCGTTATCCATTGTCTCTTATAAGTTGGATCTCTTTGCATCATCAATAAAACACAAGCAAACGTATTTTTGATATCCTCTGATTTCAATGAACATCCAACTGACATAAGCAATCAATCTACTTTATTCTATTTCTCCATCTGAATCCAGCTTGGATTTCTGACAATTCTCAGACTATGTACTGCTGCAATTGATTTAAATTATCATTAGCAAAACTTTACTTGGGTGTAATATTAATACTACTGTTCAATATTTTCTACATTCTGCTTTGTCACTATCCTATGAAATGCACACAAATACAAATCTCTTCTGGTTGATTGACCAAGTAGCTGTCACCCAAATTTCTTGGCTATGATTAGTGACTGCCTCCAGAGCTGAGCAGGCATGTTTCAACATTTCAGTTGATACCCCATCAATTAGTGGAGCTTTTTGTTGTTGCCAAGCCTCCAGTGTATCTTGGACTTCTTTCAGTATTACGAGTTCTTAATTTTATGCTACCCCCGAAATGACTTACTGTTGACCACTCCTTTTTGGTACAGTTACTCTGTGTATTCCTTTATGGTCTTTTGATGCAACGGGCCTCATTCAGTATTTTGCCAATAGGAACTTCAATGTTATACTGAAGCCTTGAATTTTTCCTCATTCTGAAGGGAAAAAATGTGTGCTTCAGTTGTTACTCATATTGAACTTGAGGAATGCTGAGTTGGCACTTCTACTTTTCTTCTCCCCACCCCCACTCTCTACTTCCATTTTCTGACTCCAAGTCCTTGCACGTGTTATTATAGTAGTTTACTTTATTTTACTTCAGTCGCCCATTTGCGATTTTCTTTTCAGCTAGTTTATGTTATCATTTCTACCACTAACTTTTGCAAAAGAGAGTGGAGGAGATCTGCTTCGGTAAAGGGTTACAGCATCGGAAACCACATACAGGGGTGCTCAGCAGCAGCAGCAGCATTTCACTGCCATTGAGTTGATTATGTCTCATAGCGATGTTATAGGATAGGATAAATTGCCCCTGGGCTGCCAAGTAGAAAGCTTCATAGATTTCCCTCAGAATGACTGATGGTGGTTTTGAACTGTTGACCTTGCAGTAAGCAGTTCTATGTGTAATTCACTACACCACCGGGGGTCCTTGTATGGTGATTATTAGTTGATATCAACAATGTTTGTCAATTTGATATACTGTGGAGACTTGTGTGTTGCTATGAAGCTGGAAGCTATGTCATCAGAATTTCAAATGCCTTCAAGGTTATCCAAGGGGAACAGGTTTCAGTGGAGGTTCCAGATGAAGAACAGGCTATGAAGAAGGCATTAGATGCCTACTTCTAACAAATAAGTCATGGAAATCCATGTGGACAGAATCAAAACATTGTCAGATTCTAGAAACTTCATGAAAGGAAGCAAAAGATTTTCACAGGTAGTGCCAGAAGATGAGCCCCTTAGGTCAGAAAGAGCTCAAAATGTGAGTGAGGAAGAGTTACCTTCACAAAGAAAAGTCGACAGTAATGACATAGGTGTAGTAAAGACTGTGGGAGTAAGCCGCTGGTACCTCATTTACTGGTGGATTACAACTCAAGATGAGAAGAATAAGTGGCAGAGATCAATCAAAGGAATTGGAATGTACAAAGTAAAATCTAGGAAAATTGGAAGTTGTCAAAAATGAAATGGAACATATGAAAAAATCAACATTCTATGCATTACTGAGCTGAATGGATTGACATTGCCAATTTGAACCAGAAACATGTGAATTTGGATTTGGGAATGAAACAACCAAGAGGAGTGGCATTGCATTCACCATTAAAAAGGAAATTTCAAAATCTGTCTTGAAACAGTCATTCATTGCCTATCAGATTGTCTTACTGTAGTGGCTTGTATGTTTCTGTGACGTGGGAAGGAGCACCACTTTGTGCTGTGATTGCACTGTTCATAGTCTGAAAAAGTGTTGTTGTCTCTCTGTACCACGGTCAGTATTTGCCCTTCTTTTCTTCTTCTTCTTCTTCTTTTTACTCTTCTTCTTCTTCTAATTCATTTTGCTATAGATGATTTGTGGAGGGATCTCATTGTTGTTCTGATGTGCATTTCTCAAATGCCCAATGATTGTTAGAATTTCTCCCCTTGTTTTTCAGCCACCCGAATGTCTTCTATGCCTACTTTTTAACTGGCTTATTTGTCCTTTACTTGTTCAGCTATTGATGTACAATCTTTTGTCCAATTTCCCATCACCAATGTTCCCCAGTTTCTAGGTTTTCTTTTTATTCTTGATACATAGAAATGTCTAAATTTTAAGTGTTTCCATTCATATATTTTGTCTTTTGCTGTTCTTTGTGTTTTGCATGATGTTTGATAGTACATTCATACGATAAATTCCATGTTTGCTATTGTTATTTAATTGATGATATTTATAGTTCTTGGTTTTACATTTAGGTCTTTGACCCATCTTGCATTTGTTGTACATGATATGTAATATGGGCCCTTCTTCCATCTTCTGAAAATGGATATCCAGTTTTACATGAAATATTTGTTAAAAAGATGATCTCTTCCCCCATTTAATTAATGTGTTTTGGACCTTGTCAAAAAATGTGTTTGTTTTTGATTTTGTGTTTCTTTTACTCTCGTCCTATGTCTATCTATGTAAGATAGGCAGGGCGAACAATTCCCAGGAGAAAACAATGGGAGTGGCAGTTCTGGAGGAGGGGATACATGGGAGCAGGGGGTGGGTGAGAAGGGGAATTGGGGAGTCAACAAACTCATGGATAAAGGGAACAACAAGAGATCTAAAATTGATGGCGAGGAGGACATACAAAGCTTGGTGGGGTTTGATCAAGTGCAATGTATCCAAGAGGAATTACTGAGATCCAAATGGATGGTGAGCATGATAGTGGAATAGGAGGAAGGTGAAAGGAAATAGAGGAAAGCAGTAGGAGGCAAAAGCTCTTAAAGAGATATAACTATAGGTATGTATATATGTAAATATATTCATTTATAATGAAATGCCAATAGATTCCAATAGCTGGAAAATGTTGGGCATCTACTCATGGCTCCCCTAAACACAAGAACACTTTGTTCTAATAACCTGACACTCTTTGATACTCACCTTCTTCAGTGGTTCCCCACAGCATCACTGAAGACAAAATGGGTGCATAAGCAAATGTGGAGATGAAAGTAGATGGTGCCTGGCTATCCAAAGATGTAGCATTC
The DNA here is from genome assembly GCF_000313985.2 of Echinops telfairi. Classification (NCBI taxonomy): domain Eukaryota; kingdom Metazoa; phylum Chordata; class Mammalia; order Afrosoricida; family Tenrecidae; genus Echinops; species Echinops telfairi. The sequence goes on along the minus strand of NW_022109827.1, from coordinate 2,061,557 downwards.
AGGGTCTTAAAGGTTTGAAATTAAGTAAGCAGCCATCTAGCAGGGAAGCAACAAACCCCACATGGAAGGAGCACAGCACCCTATGTGATCATGAGGTATTGGCAGGATCAGGTTTCAGGTATAAAAAGATGCAAAACAAACAATTTTATCAATGTGAAAGAAGGGGTTGGAGTGGAAACCAAAGGCCCAATTGGACACCCCCCCACCCCCCAAG
>NW_022109827.1:2058740-2060213 GCF_000313985.2 Echinops telfairi | reverse complement strand
AATATTTATTGAATGAGGGAGTGATTTTTATATAATTATCTGTTACTCCCTATACTTGTATTCCGTAGGGTCCTGATTCACATCTCTTTTATTTTTAAAAGCAATATCAGGCCTGGTACCTTGCACATATGGAGCTAAAAAGATTTTTAATGAATACATTTTCTTGCATGAACGTTTTTACCCTGTTTTCATCACGGATCCTAATTAAGATCTGGAGCCACCTGTCTCTATATTCTGTAAAGGTTCTCCTTGTTAATTGCTGGCAAATATGAAGCTGGAAGCTTTTAAGAGAAAATAATTCTAGGAAAGGTAGAATCTGAGACCATTTGTGCAAGGCTTTTTTCTTATAATGTATGCAATTGTATCTGTGTGTGGGTTTTTTTGCAATTATTCTCTTTTATTTATGATCCTTTCTTCCCACCTACATTTTCAAGACACTCAGCCAAACAATACCTTCAAAGTGACAGTTACATGAAATTCAACACTCAAACACATTTTAGCTGTGAACCCCAAAGTTAAAAACAAAACAACAGCAAAAACTACTGGGAAGTGCTAAAAAAAATCAAATACTTAAAAAAAATAAATTGTTTATCACATATTATGAAAGTGCATAACTAATATTTGATGGTCCACCCACATTGTTTAGGTTGCCGTTTAAAAATCATTTGGAAACTCTACTTTTAAAACCATATTAATCTCACAAAATCTGTGAAGATGAAATCTTTAAATTATGCAAAAGAATGAAGAGCAATAGATCAGGGATGAATAATTACTCTTACATGTATTGAAACAACACATACCATTAGTAAAAATTGTTACACAATACAGGAAGTCCCTGAGCAGTGCAAAAGGTTAATGTGGTTGACTTCAACCCCAAAGTTGGAGGTTCCAGGCCATCTAGAGTTGTTTTGGATGAAAACATAATGATCTACTGTAAAAAAAAAAAATAGCCAATAAAAATTCCATGGAGCTAAAACATCTAAACAAGAAAATATGAAATAACCCAATAACAAATGGGCACACAGTAAAATTAGTAGACAGTTTACCCAATATGGCATCCAAGTGGCCAACAGCCATCTGAAGAAATACTTAAGTTCTTTAGCAATAAGAGAAAAACAAATTAAAACTATTAATGAGAAAGCGCCTCACACTGAGATTTTTAGCAAAATCAATGAAACAGAAAGCAGTAATGACTGTAGAGGATGCAGAGAGATCAGAACACTTTTACATTGCTGTTGAGACTGTAATTGAACAACCACAATGGAAATCAATATGACACTTTCTTGATACAATGTAAATGCAAGGGCCTTATGATTAAGGATTCTCTCTAGTGGATGTCTGCCATAAAGAAAGCAAGACTGACTGCAAAGCAAACTGACATATGCACACTATTTTTACTGAAGCCATTTTCATAATAGCAACAACTTGGAACAACCCAAACCCCTGATGACAGAGACATGGATAAAAAACTCT
>NW_022109827.1:2047384-2048302 GCF_000313985.2 Echinops telfairi | reverse complement strand
AAGGAAGGAGGCAAACGAATAACAGTTTTATTTCTTTTATTTAGAGCAGCTTTTTACCCTAAAAAAGTCAAAGTTCTTTTCTTTTTATCTGTTTCAACCACAAGGTTGAATTCTCGTTCATTGTAGAAGTAAGCTCTCAGGAGAGCACTGAGTTGAATTGCCCAAAATCTAGCTAATTTGATAGTGAAAATAGAATGACTTCTGAAGTACTAGAATTATGTAAATTTCTCTTCATAAAATTATGGTAGAGTTGGGTTTTTAAATGAAAAATATGATAAGATTAAACATATAGTTTTTTGATAGTACATAAAATTTGTTCAAAGGAAATTGGAGATTCTGTTGTCTGAAATGTAAATAGTGGGAAATAAAGTTCTTCAGAGGCTTTCCTTTTATTTTTTTAAACTTTTCAAGGTCAAGTAATTTACTTTCTTTGATTTTTTTGTTAAAACCACGTGTTTTCTTATATGATAGGCATTTTGAATGAAATAAAAAAGTCTGAGGGGATATGGTAATTTGGTTTTATGTCAACCTGGATGGCTCAGGGTTCTCTCACATATGATCTAGAATAGCATAGTCCACTCCGTGATGGGGTCTATTGTGAAGCAGCCAGCAGTTGCAGGGAGAATGATGCTGTGAGATGCCATCAAGTTGGTTCAGGTTCATAGCAACTCTTTGTAGAAAAGAACTAAGCACTGCCCGGTCCTATGCCATCATTAAAATGGTGCTTAGCTCTGCTGTCATTGAGCCTATCAACGGAGCCACAGTGTCAACCCACCTTTCACATCTTCGCTTTTTCACTTCCCTGCTACTTACAAAGAAACATGTCTCTGGTTCACTTGGGAGGATTTTGGTTTTCTTTACGGTGAGTTGTTTGTCAGTTTGTTGTGCTGCGGTGGCTTGTATGGCACTGTGGTGCTG
>NW_022109827.1:2044544-2046009 GCF_000313985.2 Echinops telfairi | reverse complement strand
TCTGTTTCTCCTTACAGCCACCTGATGTACAACAGAACAAAGTACTGCTAGGTCCTCCCCATCTTCACCTCCTTGTTTTGTTGGAGCCCATTAGTGAAGCCCGCTATTGGGTCGATCCATCCCGATGTGGAGCTTTCTCTTTTTCACTGAACGTTCGCGAGAATGACGGACTTCTCCAGGGACCACTCCTTCCTATGACAGGCACACAGTACTTGAGACGAAGTTCCTTCATTCTCGCTTCTGAGGAACATTCTTGTATTTCTTCCAATGCACATTTGTTCATTCTCTGGTAGTTCATTATATAGTTAGTGTGCTTTGCCAATGTCATAATTCAGACTCATCAATTCTTCATTATTCATTGTCTATCTTTCACATAAATAAGGCAACTGAAAATATCATGACCTGAGTGAGGTGCACCTTAGATTTCAAAATGACATCTTTCCTCTTTCAGGATTTGAAAAGATCCATTGTAGCAGCCTTACAGAATGTAATATATTGTTTGAGCTCTTGACGGCTGCATCCATGAGACTTCAGTGTGGATCCAAGTAAAATGAAATTCTTGACAACTCCAATCTTTTCTCAGTTTATCATGGTGTTGCTTATTGGTGCAGTGCTGAGAATTTTTATTTTCTTTATGTGTAGACTTGATCCATACTTAAAGCTTTAAACTTTAATCCCCATCAGTAAGTGCTTAAGTCTCGTCACTCTTAACAAAGTTCTGTAATCTACATGCCATAGTTTGCTCATGAGTCCTCTTTGAATTCCGATATCATGTTCTTCTTCAGAGAGTCCAGCTTCTAAGGTTATTTGCTCAGCATACAGATTGGAAAATTCTGGAAAAAATACAACCCTGACATGCAACTTTTCTGATTCTAATTCATGCGATATTTCTTTGTCCTCTTGGAATTACTGCCTCTTTTCTGGAGCGCAGGTTATATATGAGTGTAATGAAATGGTCTCAAATTCCTATTCTTTGACTACCTATAATATTTAATAAATGATAGATACCTACACAAGGATAATAAGTTAATGTATATTTTGCTTACATTTTATTAACTGCTTTTGTAACTCTAAATATTTGTAAGCTTCATAACTGTAAAAGGGTTTTGACATTACTTTAAGGATCACGTATGTGCTGTGTCCCTGCATATGAAGCAATATAATGGCCGTAGGAAGACCACTCAAAACCTGCAGATGCTTTTCTTGAAGTATCTTGTGACTTTCTAGATTATTTTGGAATGTGTATAACCATCTACAAAGAGAGAAACTGGAGAATTCTCCTTGATATGGTTGAACTATCGAATTGTCTGAAATTTGAAGTGCCAATAAAACTGTTTTGGTGTTGTTGGGTTTTTTTAAGAGAAAATGAAGAAGGGAGTGTATGTAAACTTTCTTTTTATTTGAGGAAAAGAAGGGAAGAGATATAATGGCTAGTTTCTGCAGTCCAGGGTGTAAAAGTCATTAA
>NW_022109827.1:2041551-2043101 GCF_000313985.2 Echinops telfairi | reverse complement strand
GTTTATAAATTATTAAATGATAAATGCAGTGATTCACAGTTGAAATATGACATACAGGTATAAATATGACAATTAAGTTGAAGCTGGCCAGAATTTTGTGCCACTGGACTACATATTTTGATATTATTATCTTACTGTAGATTTCTCAATAGTTTTCTATTTAGATTTCTCATTTTAATAATTATAAATTATTGTTAATTTACCTCATATTTTTTATTCCTTTACTGTTCTCTTTAAGTTTTTCAAGAATATTTAGTTAATTATTATTTTATTTTATAGAAAAAGAAACTAGGGAATAGAGAAGTGTTATTGTCCAGGGTCCTACACCTGGGCAGTAATGATTTTAATCCTGGCAAGAGCTCCAGAAAATAAGCACCCAATCGCTATGCAAATCCTGTCTTACCTTAGCACGATAGTTGATCATATTGCAAATGAAATTGATTGCTATGCACGGCAACCCGATAGTTCAAAGTGGAACTGCTGAGTGAGCTTTCCAAAGCTGTACACATTTACTGAACTAATTACCCATCTTTCTCCTGTGGATTGCCTCGTGGATGCAGGCCCCTTTGGGTTATCCTTAGAGCACCGAACCCCTCGGCCACCAGGACCCTGACAGATGCCATTATACCCTACATAGAATAATGTCTTCACATATTCATCAATTAGACAGTAGTTATTGTGCATGCAATATAGTATGTGGTATGGATAAACTGCATGCAATAAGAGGAAAAAAGATCCTCAAGTGACTGTCTGCTTATACGAATGCATATTTCTTTCTTTATATTACATTACCTATTATCTACAAGTCACAGGGAAAGAAGAAAAACAAAATAAAATTCAAATATTATTACAAGCCACAATATACCTAACATGATTATAACTTCCCTGGGGAATCTTTTAGAAAAAGGTTATGACAAGAGCTCCATCCAGTTACCAAGGGCTCAATAGAAAGTAAATATCTAGAAAAGAATGAAGGCCACCCATGTACAAACATGCCTGATGCAATCGATGTGTGGATTGTAGCAAGAGTTGTAAGAGTCCCCAATAAAATGATCCTTTAATAAATATTTTAAAAAGGAGTTCTACCCAGCACTAAACCCTTCGGCTCAAATTGCAATTTAAACAATTTTGTTCTCATATTCACATCCATTTCCTCTACTGCTGTCCCCAGGTAGAAATGGGGTTGGTTGCCTGTCCATAGATAGTTCCTATATTTGAAATTTATTAAATTATATATGCTAATATAAAATTTTCAGGCTGACTCACTCAGCCACTTTACTGTTACTCATAAATTTCATTTCCCCACCCCTAAAATGACATCTAAAGAGCATCTATAAGGAATGACTGTATCATATTTATACTGAAGTATCACTTCAGTATACCACAATTGCTTCTTTTTGGAATCAATTATATGCATTAGAAGAAATATGCAAGACTACTTTATTATTTATGTTAATGTTAGGTTATTTTTATTTAAAAACTTTTTATGACACAAACAGGGGGAAGTCGTGAAATTATTTCATAACTGAAGGATGTCTGAGTAACTAAAT
>NW_022109827.1:2029605-2035963 GCF_000313985.2 Echinops telfairi | reverse complement strand
AGAGCAAATGCTTTGAGAATGATGAGGGCAATAAATGTACAAATGTGCTTTATACAATTGATGTATGTATGGATTGTGATAAGAGTTGTATGACCCTCAATAAAATGATTTTTTTTAAAGAAAATAATTTTATGGTAGGGGGTCACGACAACATGAGGAACTTTATTAAAGGGTCATGGCATTAGGAAGGTTGAGAACCCCTGTTCTAAAACAAGACGTTAAAGCCCCAGATGCTATTCTTTCTGATAGCTGGGAACCATCTCATTTCTTCTCCATATATTGCTAGAGCATCCATATCTTCATCTTGTCATAGGTATCAAGTAAGGCCATGTCATATGATATCATTATTCTTAGATTAGTGCTTATAATTAAATTTCAGCTCAAAATTAGTTGTATATCTATGTTTTATAATTGTGCTTGGTCCATTTTAGATACAATCATAATTTTACTGGGGAATATTATAAATCATCCCCATGGACATATTATAATTCTATTGACATTATCACTAATTCAGCCTGTGGTATAGAATTTTAAAAACTGTTTAGAAAAGGAAAGTATAGATGTCTAGGAAAGCTTTTTATACTAAAACAGATGGTTGTTAACTTGTATAAACTAAAAACTCTAGTGACTGGACAGTGTTTATGCAAATAATGAGGGTTGAAGCTACAGCACAACTTTTTAGTTCACTAAAAAGTCACTCATTCATATAGGCTGAACTCTTCTTGCTGGACCAAGACATGTTATAATAATGCAAAGACAGTGTGAAAACAGCAAATCTATGGTTGTCTTAAATGCCAATTATTGCCATTGTTAGAGACCACCAGGTAGATTCTGGCCCAGAGTGACCTTACACCCAACAGAATGAGACACTGCTGGGTTCCAAGCCAGCCTCAGAGCTGTCCCTGTGATTCTGCTCATTGTTGCAGTCACAATGCCAAGCCCATGGCTTGGAGGGCCGTCCTCTTTTCCTCTGCCCTTTATGAAACAGGATGTCCTTTTCCAGGAACTGGTCACTCTTGACAACATACATAAAATAGGTAAGATGAAGTTTCATCAACCTTGCCTCTGGCTATTGTCTGGCTGTACTTCTTCCAAGACAGTCCTTTTAGCGGGATATCATTCTTACACTATTACTCCCCAGAACAACAATTCAGAGACAATGATTCTCCTGTTGTCTTTATTCAGTGTCCAACTTTCACATGTATATGATAAAATTGAAAATATCATGAATTGGATTTGGCACATCTTAATCCTCAAAGTACCATCCTTGTTCTTCAATATCCTAAATCAGCCTATGCAGCAGACAGAGCTAATGCAAATCACCTTTTGTACACTTGACTGCTGCTTCCATGTGCAGTGATTGTGGATTCAAGCAAGACAAAATCCTTGACAACTTCAACTTTCTCTCCATTTATCATGCTGTTACCTATTGGTCCAGTTGTGAGGGTTTTACATTGAATTGTAATCAATACTGAAGGCTACAGTTATTGGACATCCTTAAAGCAAGAGATTTGAACCAAAGTCTAATGATTCGCAAAGCCATTACCTTGGAATAGTAGCCATCTGCTTCTTCACACACTATGACTTTTCAGCCTTAAACTCCAGGTATTGTTTCAGTTCCTTTCATCTGCTACAGGTATATTTAAAGTCCAGTTCACTTAGTTGGGTTTCCAAATTGCATGCTTTGTGTGTGGCCTATTAGGATGTTGTTGTACATCTTGAAAGGATAAACCCTGAAGTTTCCATTGTCTACAGCATACAGTCTGGGACACCCCAGGGCTGGATAGAGACTTGGTCAAAATGCCTGATTAGGGACATAATACAAGCTACATAAGAAGAAGCCTACATAAGTAATGTGTACGTACTTCTCCCAATAGAAGTTTGCCCCTCCTAGTTTACCCACCAACAGAAGTGAAATCACCTTCTCTGAGACAGAAATGCCACCCGCACTCCCCTGGACTTGAGTTTACATTAAGGTTCATGAAGCTCTCTTATACGAGTGTCTGTTGACTTGGGGTGACTGTGGACAGATGCTATATGGCAAAAACTAACAGGTGTCCTTCTGCTCCCTCCAGCACGAGAAACTGACCCGAGCTGAGGTGAGGCCTCCTCTCACAGAGTGGTTTTCATGATGTCCAAATGAAAAGGGATCTTGTACTTGAAATGTAATTATTTTTGACCAGGTTCTGAACTTCAGTGGTCTGAATTGTGATGTATTTTTAAGACTAGGATATGGATATTCTCAATCCACATTAAATAGTAAAATATTATTTTCAGAGGAAAGGACAATGGAAATACTGTTTCTAGGGAATTAAGGGAAGTAACTTCACATGTAAAGATCTAGGTTGATAGCCCCTCTGATGTTTCAGAAGCTTTCTGATGAGTTTAAAAATACTTTAAGTGTTCTTCCTGGTTTTCTTTGTTTGAAGGGTCAATAACTGGATGAAGTCTGTCTTACCTTTACTATTTCAAAGAGAATTAAGAGGTTGAATTAGATTTATTTTTCTTAATAGTAGTCTGAGTGGTGATAATCTTTTCATCTATGGTGATAGTTTCCACTAAAATTACCTCCTTTCATAGCGTATCTATTTTTTAATTCAGATTTGTAATGGGAAACATTAATTTGAATGTGCTCTTGAAACACTCTATAAAAAAATACATGACTCACACTAAAACCTAACCCAGTTAGGTTTCACTGTGAGTAACAATCAATTCTATAGTGGTGGGTTTTTAACTATCTGCCTCAGTACTATATTTTTCTATTTTAAAATTATCTGTAAAAAGCTTCTTGCTACCATGAAGGGCAGCATTACCAGACTGGCATTGGAGCCCCTCAGGTCAGAAAACAGCCGAACGATGACTGAGGAAGAGCTGCCTTCTCAAAGTGGAGTCAGCCCTAGTGACACGGATGCAGAAACAGTCTGTGGGGGGAAAGCCTTCAGAAACTTCATTTACTGATGGGCCATGATGGAAACTGAGGAGAAACAGTGGAAAACATCAATTAATAATTGGAAATTTGATGTTGGAATGCATAAAGTTTGGTATTCCAAATATTAATGAGCTGAAATAGACTGGTATTAGTCACTTTGAATAAATATCTTATAGTTTACTAGATTTCATATTACATAATCAAGAGGAATGGTGTCTCATTTATCATCACAAAGGACATTTCAATATTGATCTTGAAATGTAATGCTGTCTGTGATGAAATAATTTCTATCTGCATATAAATAAGTCCAGTCAATTCAATTATTCACATTTATGCACCAAATAGTAAAGCTAATAATGCATAAATTGAAGAATTCTACCAATATCTTCGTTCTGAAGTTGATTAAATGTGCAAGCAAAATGCATTAGTAATTTCTGGTGAGTGGAATGGGATAATTTGAACCAAGATGGAAGGAGTTGAACTTAGAAAATATGATCATGGTGATAGAAGCAAAGCTGGAGATCACATGAAAGAATTTTGCAAGATCAATCATTTTTACATAGCAAATACCTTTTAAAAAAATAGGAATGGCAACTGTACTCATGGACTTCTCCAGATCGAATACACTGAAATCAAATTGACCTCATCTGTGGGAAGAGGTGATGGAGAAGCTCAATATCAGCAGTGAAAGCCAGGCCAAAGCTAATAGTGAAAAGGACCGTCGATTGGTCATATATATGTTCAGGTTGAAGCTGATGAAAACTAAAATAAGTCCATGATAGCCAATATACAATACTGAGTAGGTCTTACTTGAATTTCAATAACAGATTTTCTTCATTGAACACTCATGAGCTGTAGGATTATGTCAAGGACTTCTACATGAATATAGTTAATGGTCTCTAAAAAGACAGGGAAGAAATAAAAGATCAAAGTGGATGTCAGAAGAGGCTCTGAAACTTTCTCCAAATTGTAGAGTAGCTAAAGCAAATGGAAAATATGATGAGGTCAAAGAGCTGAAGACAAAATTTCAAAGGACAGCTTGAGTAAACAAAACCAAAGATAATGAAATGTGCAAAGACCTAAGTTAGAAAACTCAAAAGGAAGACCCTGCTAAGCATACCTTAAACTAAAAGAACTCAATAAAAAACTCAAACCTCTAGTTGCTATATTGAAAGACAATGGACAAGGGACAAAATCTTGAATAATGCAGAAAGCATCAAAGGAAGATGGAAATAATACACAGAACCACTGTATCTAAAAGAACCATCCTATAATCAAGGGTTAATGATACTGGAGGAAGAAGTACAAGCTGCACTGAAAGCATTAGCCAAAAACAAGATTTCAGGAATTGATCCAATTCCAATTGAAGTGTTTTAATTACCTGATGAATTACTAAAAGAATTCACTTGCTCATGACAAGAAATTTGAAACATAACTACTTGGGCAACTGACAGAGAGATCCATATTTGTACCAATTCCAATGAAAGGATTTAGCAGAGTGAGGATATTATAGAACAATATCTTTAATATCACTTCCACTAATGGAAGTAAAATTTTACTAAAGATCACCCAGCAACAGTTGCAGCGATACATTTACAGGGAGCTACCAGAGATTCAGGACGGCTTTCAGAAGAGGACATGCAACAAGGAATATCATTGTTGATGTCAGATGCACTTTGGCTAAAAGCAGAGACTATGGGTAGCTTTGAGAAAAATGATAATTCTAGAACACTTCATGGTGCTCATATGGAACTTGTACATGGGCCAAGAGGCTGTTGTGAGAATAGAAGAAGGGAATATTTGTTGGTTTAAAATAAGGAAAAGTGTGTGTCAGGATTATATCCTCTCACCATGCTTCTTCAGTCTGTTTGATTAGCACATAATCAGAAATTATGTAAAGAAGACACAGAATCGGGATTGGAGGTAGTCTTATTAATAATGTGGGACATGCCAGTGACACAGCCTTGCTTGCTGAAAGTGAGAAGGACTTCAAACACTTGCTGGTGAAGATCAAGGATTGCAGGCTTCGGTATGGATTAAAACTCAATGTTAAGAAAACAACAGTCCTCAAAATTGGACCAGTAGGTAAAATGAAAACTGAGAAATGATTGAAGTTGTGAAGTATTTCTTCTAGCTTTTTCCCCACAATCAGTGCTCATGCAACCAGCAATCAGGAGATCAAACATGCATTACATGGGTAAATCTGCTGCAGATGAGTTCTTTAAAGTGTTGAAAAGCATGAATGTTACTTTAAGAACTAAAGTATGCCTAGAGGAAAACATTGCATTGTCTTAGCCTCACATGCATGTAAAATTTGGACATTGAATAAGGAAGAATGAAGAAGGGTGTATGCATTTGATTTATGGTCTTGATGAAGAGTAGTGAAAGTACATGGACTTTCAATAGAACAAACAGATCTGTCTTGGAAGAAGAACAGCATATTGCTCCTTAGAAGCAAGGCTGGAGAGACTTTGTTTTGTTCACACAATTCCCTCTTGATTCACGCACAGGCCCTACATGAGCTAAATAAAATGCTCTGGAATTTGGATTCTTCTCAAGGCTATCTGTAATTTGTTATGGTCCACATTGTGGAGAGACTGTGCAGAAGCTCAACAACAGCAGCCCAAACAGGCCAAAGGGCCCACCGTGGAGCACACCATCAAATCATCGATTGTAATTTAAGGTTGAAGCTGAAGAAGAAGAAAACACACTCATAGGAGCAAAAATACAACCATGAACCCGTACCACACAAATTTAGAGACCACTTGCAGAACTGATTTGATGTATTGAACAATAATGACTGAAGCACTTATGTGTTGCAGGATGATATCAGAACATCGTACATGAAGAAAACACAAGGTTATTAGATAGACAGGAAATAGAATAATAGACCAAAGCAGATGTCAGAAGAGATTCTGAAATTTGCTTCTTGGACATAGTATAGCTAAAGTGAATGGAAGAAATGATGAAATAAAAGCGATGAAAACTGTTTCAAAAGGAACTTGAGCAGATAAAAAAGACATTATATGACGTTAAAAAGCCAAAATGGACGAATATGGTAAGCATATCTTAAGCAAAGGAACTGAAGAAAAACTCAGGTTTTCAGTTGTAATGTTGAAGTATTCCATGGGTAAAATATTGAGTGGTGCAGGAAGTATTCAGAGAAGATGAAAGATATACGCAGAGTCATAAAACCAAAAAAAAATGTATTGACATTCTGTTATTTCAAGAGGTAGCATATAATCAAGGACTGGTGGTATTGAAGGAAGAAGACCAAGCTGAACTGAAGGCATTAGTGAGAAACAACGCTTCAGGAATTGATGGTATAAGAATTGAAATGTTTCAATAAGCTATTGAAGATCTGACAACACTTATGTATCTATGCCATTAATTGTGCAAGGATCCCTGGTGGCATAATGGTTACATATT
>NW_022109827.1:2027017-2028390 GCF_000313985.2 Echinops telfairi | reverse complement strand
CTATAATAATATTCAAAACTGAATAATTAAGAGGAACTAAGGAAAAATAATCTATATCAATTTATGAGTCTATCAATTTTTCATTAGAGTGATAAAGATATAAAATACTTTTTAAAAGGAATAACTAGACAAACAGGTGAATTTAAAGGGAAGAAAACAAGCCAGTTATTTTAACAAGGGTCATAAATGCCTTGTTAGTGAAAAGCATGGTGAATCAATCAGAGTTAGTGTACTGGCTAATATGTTGCCTTTTGATTGGTTTCTCCATTATTGGCCTATCAAGGTTAATTTTGTGTGTGTTTCAACTTACCACAGGTTATTGGTTTGTCTGCTCATCCACAGCAGAGCTCAAAATGAGCACAGCTTCCCCACAGAGCAAGTGCTATGAGCAGTGCAGCAGATCATCTGCTTCACGATCTTCTTCCTACTACCAGGTGTGCTGCTCGACATGAGTCCAAGAGTGTGGACTATCTGCAATGTGAAAGACAGCAGGGAGATATGAAATATTACCAGGTGGTATAAATATAAGTCAATTCTCACTGTGACCACATCAAATTCTTCTCTGCATGATGGGATATATGCATTTTCCAAGTTCAGAAGGAAGGCGACTTTCTTTTTTCCTCCTTAAATTTCTTCTCCTTATTTCATTTTATAAATTCTGAATCCAAATCTATGGCCAAGATGAGCCTGCTAAATACCACGGTTTAGAATTCAAAAACATGTCCTGTGGCACGAAAGATTAAAGAGTAATTACATTGGATAAAACAGAGCAGTACATATTAGCAAGCAATTCCAATTTACAATGTGATAGTTTTAGATATTTGATTTAATTTTGCCAAGATAATCTGAAGGATGATGAAATACTCCAGCAACAACTATGTCTACAATTCTACATTTTACATTTTCACCATCAATCTGCGTGCTGGACACAGGAGATGCATGAAATTATATCCTGAATTTTGCTAGTATGGGTTTTATATTTGAGCAAATAGTGGATACACAAATGAATTTGCTATAGGGAAATGTCAAAATATTTCTTCCACATTAATATTTTAAATGTTCCTTGGTGGTTACATGTTGGACTGTGAATTGCAAGGTTAGTAGTTCAAAACCAGCAGCTGCTCCGCAGGAGAATGATGGTGCTTTCTACTCCTGTAAAGAGTTAAGAGTCTTGGAAACTCACGGAGGTGCTTCTATCCTCTCCAACCAGGTTGCTATGTTGTGTTAGGCTGGGCACTTTAGAGAAACAAATCAATAGAAACTCACATGTAAGAGAGAGTTTTATATAAAGGTTAAGTGTGCATCAAGAAAACATCCAAACCCAGTGCTGCCCAAGCCCACAAGTCCAACATTAACCCATATGTCAGACACCA
>NW_022109827.1:2024197-2025217 GCF_000313985.2 Echinops telfairi | reverse complement strand
CTCTGATAATTTCTTTTCTCTGGACCATTGACCCAGGCCTCACTTCATTTGGGGTTATCCTTCCTCTTTCAGGGCAGAAACACAATCTTTCTAGGCAATGATCCAACAAATGAGAAATCCAAATCAATTTACCCCTTTCAGCTCACCTACCTGGACACTAAGACTCCCACTTACACACAATATTTGTTACTATCTTCAGTATTTCCTCCATTGAAATTGCATTACTGCACTAACTAAGGAGTAATTTATAAAGGTTAACAATTTGAATCTAGCCGTACTGTGGGGAAAAGACCTGCCATTTTGCTCTCCAAGAAGTACACCCTAGAAAAAGCTATGGGGCAGGGATCCTCTGTCACCTTGGATCACTATGAATCAAAATCAACTCGTTGGCACCTAGTGACAATAACAAGGATGGGCAAAACACAGTGCTATCTGCTTCCCATACTCTGTTTCTCAAAATTATTTCAAATGGAATTGAAACTAATTTACACAAAGAAGTAAATTTACTGACATTTAAATACCAGAGCCCATGTAAATATTCAGGCCTAGATGCCCTCAAAGGCCCAAACAATAGCATTAGTATGCCATTTTAATTTTTCTTCCATCTTTATTTTGGCTTTGTTTTCTAGAAAGCATCTTGCTACATAACTCAGAAATCAATATCCAATGCTGGATTTAGATTCCTCATAGGATTCACATAAATAAATATAAATACAAGTATAAATATAAGTAAATACAAATGCATAATATAACTTTATATGTCTGAACTCGTTTGATAGCTAAAATAATCCAATAAGATAGGTGTGATGTTTTACTTTAAATACTAAGAAATGGAGTAGAGGTAGGACTCAGTAATTTTCCCAAGGTCATGCGGTTCTATAATAGTAGAACCGGGATCCAAACCCAAATAGTCCAACACTAGAATCTATGCGTATTTACTTCTCCCCTCCATTCTACCAAAATCTAACTAGATGTACAGAGAAGGATTGTGATTGCTGAGTATTATTTTTATCCCTTCTC
>NW_022109827.1:2017726-2019666 GCF_000313985.2 Echinops telfairi | reverse complement strand
AGACTGCTCTGCCCCTAAGAGATTCCCTCGCACAGAAGCAGTGGCTTTGGTTTGTGGCCATCTTTCAAGAGAAACCTTCCCTCTGCAGGCCACTTTCAAAAACTGGAGATTCTGGGGGTGGAGCCTATGAGAAAGCAGGCAGGCTGGGAGGGTTTCTCCTTTGAGTCCTGAATAGCGTTTGTCTCCTTCCAGGACTGGAAAGGAAGAGTGGGTGGTGCTGTGGACCCAGCCTCAGAGATGTAGCAGTGCCCTCTGCCCCCGACCCACTCTATAAGCACTTTCTCCGTGCTGCGGATTGATGCCTGCTCTTTGAAATTCCTGATAGCAAAAGAACAGCTCCTGCCCCCAGGTGATTCAAGTATGGGCCCCTGGGGACAGGATTGTGGATCTCTTTGTCTTCCTTCTCCATCATTCCAAGCATACCAGCTAGGTGAGAATGAAGTATTTTAGGCATTTTAACTTTGTGCCTTTCTTAGTAAACATATTCTGGGTTTGTATTTCTGTGTGCTTTAATCTTAAGGCCCTCCTTGCAGTGCTGTGCTCTCGGGCACCTGAACGAACTCAGGGATCAGTTGTCCAGAACCCCAGGTCCACACAGCAGGAGTACTGTTGGGTTTTTTCATCTTAAAGAATAACTACTCTGAGTGTATAGTCTATTGAACGACCTCATTTTTGCCTATTACAGCTGGCTATTCTACCACAATGTCCTCTTGAATCCTTTCACCTTGAAAAGGTGCCACAAGAGACTAGGTTTTTATGGGGTTTTCCCATGACTTGATCTCCTTCTATTGAAAGATGGGGAAACCATGCCAACAGGAAGGTAGTGCAGAGAGTTTGGGAGAGGCTAGGTCAGGTGTAAGACTCAGATAGTAAGCCAAGATTGAGTGAGTTGCCTATTAGTGTAATAAGGGAATTTGTCCCAAACGTTGTATCCTAGGACATAGCACTCACTTTACACACTGGATTAGGCTAGGCCTACCAGGCATAACCTGGGTGATGTGTGTTCATGTGTGAAAATGCAAAAATCTGAGTTGGTAGCAAAGTTTTTAAGAATTATACCCATCCTGTGCTGTCCAGGCATGGCTACCTGAAGTTAGGACTAAAATCCTTTATTCAAATTCTCACCCTTTCTGACTTGGCTCCAGAGAGATGTAAGGGAAGGCTTATTTGGGATGCCCAGAGCCAGTGTCCTCATCTGCTGCCAGAGTAGATCTGTTTCATGTTAGTGAAGAAGAAGAGGGGGGTTATTTATATACTGTGAGATTGCTGCAGATATACCTGTGTTGAAATGGGGCAAATGCAGCAGAACATATTGGGTAATGTGTGCTGATCGTGCGTTCTTATCTCCGCTAAATTCTGCCCCCTCTAGTTTTTTTTATTTTTCTGGGGTTTGTAGAACTTCACAAGTCACTGATATGGTAATTGCTACATGTCCTAGCAAATGTTTAAAAGAAAGCGTGTTACTTTGAGGCCTAATGGGTGCATGACCCAAGCCATGGTGTTTTCAATCCCCTCATATGCTTGCAAAAGTCCAGCATTGAATAAGGAAGACTGGAGAAGAATCAATGCATTTGAATTATGGTGTTGGAAAAGAATATTGAAAGTACCATTAATTGCCAAAAGAAAAAACATTTCTGTCTTGGAAGAAGTTCAACCAGAATGCTCCTTAAAGGCAAGGACAGTGAGACTTTGTCTCACATACTTAGGACATGTTTTCAGGAGCTGCCTTGACTAAATTTTCCATAATGACAATACAGATTTTTATTACTGGAGGGTAGCAAGGGATGGGATAAGAGAATTTAATTCGGAAACCTCATCCAATCCAACCTATTATACCCCAATATTGTTCTAAAACTCAAAAGGAACAAGATTTGAGTGTCATAAGAATAGCAAGACTGACATTATGATGTTGTGAAAATTGAAGAGTAGAGAATTCTTAA
>NW_022109827.1:2015278-2016590 GCF_000313985.2 Echinops telfairi | reverse complement strand
ATGCCCCTTGACCATGATCGCCTGGAATTCACTGGAGCCTTACCCATAGAGGGACTGTGGTAGTTAAACCATTTGATGTCAACTTGATAAATAAGAATGAAGGGGAAAAAAAAAAAAGAATGAAGGGGTGGAGCCTAGCCTGTCAATCAGGTCACAGCCTGATGTCTCCTTAGGGGCATGGCCTTCTAATGCCTCTCTTGCTCCCTGGAGGCGGGACTCACTCTCTCTCTGCTTCACATTCCTGTTGACAAGCCACAAGGAGCCACACTGATCGCAGTCAGAGCCCTGGAGATGTGTCCACCACCATAGGATCCACCCATGGGCCTGCCATCTTCCTGAATTTGGCATCATTGCATGTGCTGTGTGAATCCAAAGAGGAATTTATGGACTAGTATCTGACATATGAGTTAATATCAGATTTATGGACTTGATCTGGACTGGGCTGTATATGTTTTCTCAATATGCAATTGCTCTTTGATATAAAGCTCTCTCTTACACACTTATGAGTGTCTCTGGATTTGCTTATCTAGTCAACCCAGACTAACACAGGGACCTTGCAAATGGATATGGGGCTTCCACTGTCATCTATAGTTTTCTGCAAACTGGGTGTTCACAATTTAAGTTCTGATATCATTCCCACCCCAGATTTGGATTTCATTATTTATAATCCTAGGATCACAAAGGGTGGTGGGTACTTTTATGTGGATTTTCTGCCATAAACTTAACTAAACTACCAGATCTCTTCATAATCCATTGCTTTGAATGTATCTTCATATTTTGGCTTAGCTTCATATATCAATAAGGAAAAAAATTTAGAATTAGGATAGATCTAATAAAAAATATCCTCAACTGATTTGTGGTATAGGCACCAAGATTATTCCACTGGAAATTAAAGTCTTCAACAAATGGACATGAAAAGGTTGAATATATTTAAGGAAACACACAACATCAATCATACCACATTAATTAAAACAAAACAAACAATAACCAAGGAATACTCACTGCCATAGAATTGATTCCAACTCACAGTACTCCTATAGGACTAAGGAGCACTACCCCAGTGAAGTTCCTAGGCTATACATCTGTAATGGAGCAGAATGCCTTATCTTTATCCTCAGGAACTACTGATGGGTTTGAACTTGTATCCCATGATGCCACCATGACTCCTTTATATACTACACTATCATCCAATAATTAATCAAAATAGATCATATCTAAAAAAAGGTAGATTTATAAATTTTCTAGAATGATACAGAAATTAATAATTGTGTGATCTTAGGATAGGCAAAGATTTACTAGAGAATGAAAAGAG
>NW_022109827.1:2006488-2014096 GCF_000313985.2 Echinops telfairi | reverse complement strand
TATGCAGAACTCACTGCCAAAATCCACGATTCAAGGGTTTCTTACGGAAGCGAATAAATTGTAATGCCAGTGAGAAATGCTCAGGGTTAAGTTATTTAATAGGAGAACCTGACAGATACAAAGTTCTGTCAAATCTGCTAATAAATGCCCAAGGGGCATACCATTTTGCTATAAGCTTCAACATGGATCAGCAAACCCAGCTCCCTGAAGTACCGGTACGTGCCAAGGACACCCCACTCCAGTAGGTCTCAGCTGGAAGGCACTCAGCTCAACATTCACCGGTCATCCAGCCCAACTCCCCCAATTCAGTGCCCAGAGGCATCCTCCTGCACCAATCAAGCTCTTGCAAAAAAGAACTCTGCTTTACTTTTGCCGTAGTCGTGAAGTCCGTCATTCTGTTCCCCGCTCTGGCTCCTGCTTCGCTGCTCCTCTGTGTCGTAGCTCTCATGTGTACCACGGAGGCTCACTGCACAGTGAACTCAGCTACCTAGGGCCTGCTCCACTCCTGGCTCTTGCCACCCTCCTCCTAAGGGGTAAATCTCACCACCAGCAAAAGCCAGCAGTGGAGCGAGGATCTGGTCCCAACATCTGCCTTCGCCCTGCCTGCCTTTCAGATTTTAGACTGAACTGCACCCACCAACCAACACATAAGACATTCCCTCCAACTTTAGTGAGTTCTGTGTGAAACTGCAGTGATTCACAGAATCCAGAGACACAGAAGAATATATTCAAGGGGAGAGAGCGGGGAAAAGGACGAGGTGGCCTTTTGGGACTTTTCAATCTCCAATTTCTTGGCATTGTTGTTAGGTGTCATCCAGTAGGATACATCCACTAGCGACCTGAGGCACAACAGAGTGTAACACTGCACGGTCCTGTGTCATTCTTACAATTGTTCCTGTGCCTGAGACCATTTCCTGGCTGACCTTCCTCTTTTTCGCTGCCCGGCCACTTCCCTAAGCATGATGTCCTTCTCCAGGGACTGGTCTCTCCTGACAATGTGCCCAAAGTATGTGAGATGAAGTCTTGCCATCCTTTCTTCTAAGGAGTACTCTGGCCAGCTTCTCCCAAGACAGATCAGTTTGTCCTTGGAACTCGTGCGGTATGAATTCTTACAAAAGAATTATTACAACGTTATACTTAGTAAAGAGAAGGGTCAGTGCTAAAGAAGATGCTCAATGTGATGAATGGATGCAATTTTTGCAAAAGGGGGTAGGAACATTGGGAAGATGGTGAAGGAAGAGGCACTATTACATTTCAATGTCTGTTTTATTCTGTGGAAATAAGATTGCTGCACCTCAGAACTAACTCAATAATGCACAGAACCAGTAGCAACAAGCATGTCACATTTATCACAGTTTAACATTTAAATGTGTACGTCTAATCGTAGATAAGTTATACCACATTAAAAAAGAAACATCTTTGTAAGATGAAAAGCTCATGAACAATGGATAATTAATATTAATACTGGTGAAAAAAATGAACTGAAAAAGACAAGCAAGAAAATTATTTTTTTTCTGATCAGACATAAAAAACAAACAAGCAAACATAAACCACATTTTGTTTAATTCATAATATTTTATCTATAGATTTATAGATAGATCATTCATTGATTATTTTCCTTCTATGTTAACTTCTATATTAATTTCCTTTTATAACAAAATAAAATTATTTGAAAAAAATCTAACATACTCTGCAGTGCACTGACATGGTAGTGGATTATTGAAGTTAGTTGATAATAGATGATATACTCTTCTAGGCTAGTCCAATGATTCCCCAGTTCATATTGAAAGGATAAATTTTGTAGCAGAGATAAGACTATGAATCCAGCCAAGAGCTGAATCCAGTATATTCAGTTGGTAAATTTGTGCACACATGCGACAGTATTATAGTTGTAAAATACGTACAGTGGATCCACCTTTTCTCAGATCATGACACATTTACAAATTGTAATTTCCTCTCGAGCTGTACTGTGACAAAATTATAGTCAGCTTTGGCTCCAGTGCTTGAGGGAAAATATGTGTCTAATTCATCGTGGTTCAGATTGTACTAGGGAAATATGTAAACTTGGTTCTTTTCCTCTGAATTCCATTCCTTATGAACACCAAAGAAAATGTGGCGAATTGATTTTCAGCAGTATAGAATTCAGAAGTTTAAAGCCTGGATATGATATTAAATACCAGGCTGAAAATCACTATAGTGAGGTCATAGTATCCATATACCACTAAGTAAGATGTAAAAATGAAAATAAATCCCTTGTCTGATGTATCACTGCAAAAAAATTTCCCCCCAGTCTGTGGGTTCTCTTTTTATTATTTTGATAATTTTTTGATTCAGCTAAGTGTCTCATTTTTAGAAGGTCACACCCTTCTCTTTTATATTATATTTTGTGTGTGCGCTTCACTGTCGGATAGTACGTTTATGTCATGCATTAGGGCATGTAACTTGGTACCTACTTTTTAAATAATGATCTTTGTAGTTCTAGGGCTTACATTTGGATTTTTAATCCAAATTGGGTTTGTTTATTTACTTATTTATATTAATATCTAATGAGGTACAGGTCCGATTTTATTCTTCTACACGTAGAAATCCAATTCAGCCAGGGTCATTTGTTGAAGAGAGTATCATTTCACTTATTTAATAAATTTCGTCCCTAGGCAAGAAACAGTTGTATATGAATGAATGGATTTACTCCTGGGTCTATGTGTCTACCGCTGTGCTAGCACTAGGCTGTTCTGACTATCATTCATGTCAGTGCAATGGGCTCTAAGCTAGGGAAGCGAGAGGACTCCGACTTTGTTCTAGAAAGTAGGCTCCGCTTGTTCCATATCTCTTTCCTTTTCTGGTAGTTTCTAACTGCTGACTTTGCAGATAGTGCTTTGTAGTTTTCTTTGTACAAGTCATTTGTTCCTCTGGTTACATTTATTCCTAAGTATTTCATCTTTTAAGTGTCTATTGTAAGCAGTATTAGTCTATTGATTTCCTTCTCAGACTTACCTTGCTGTAAAAAGATCCAACTGATTTATATACATCAATCTTGTACCCTTCCACATTACCAATTAATTCAATTATTTTTACCAATTTTCTTGTTGAGTCTTTGAGGGGATCTACTTATAGACAGCTATCATCTGTAAATAGAGGGAGTTTTACTTCTTCTCTGCCAATAGCTCTAAAATTCCAATACCTCAACAAGAACAAGATGAATAATACAATTAAAACTGGGTTGAAAACATGCACAGACAGTTCACTAAAGACATCCATGTGGCCAACAATAGTATGAAGAAATGCTTAAGACCACTATCCATGTGATAGATGCAACTCAAAACAATGATGAGATACTGGCATTGATAACAACATTCAAAAACAAAACAAATACTGAGCTTGAAACCCTGGTACAATACTGATGGGAGTGTAAAATGGTACAGCCCTTATGGACAGCATGGTGGCACTTCAATTAACAATGTGGAATTGAAACACCATATGGCCCAGAAATCACTCCATGTGCTATATACCATAAAGAAATAAATAACATAACACAACCATATATATATGCACACCCATGTGCATCCAACTACTATTCACAACAGCAAGAAGAAACAACCTAAATTCTCACTAGTGGAAGAATATGTAAACAAACTTTGGTGCTTTCACAGTGGAATATTACACATCACTGAAGAGCAATGAGGAAACTGTGCAACACCTCAGGACATAAATGGATTTATGGGACATTTTGCTGAGTGTAGCTAGTCAATTATAAAAGAAATATATTGTATAAAATCAGTGTTGCAAAAGGAAAAAAATAAGAAAATGTTTTCATACTAAAAGAAACAGAGTTTGGTGATTACAAAGGGTGAGTGAGGGGCACAAGCAACAGGGTAGAGGCTCGAAAGGTTTAAGTTTGGGTGAAGGGAAGACAGTTCCCCTCAAAAGTGAAAAGAGAAAGAAAATTGGGGGTGGGAGGAGTCGGTTTCAGGATAAGCTATTGGATGATTTGATAAGTTGTTTTAAGTTCTTGAATATAAAAATGATTAACTAAAAGTAAGTGTCCACCTAATTCAAAATAAAAATTAAAAGAAACAAAATAAAACCCTAATCAAAGCATTACACATAAACCCTGTCATTGGTGGCTATTGGACTTGAGAGTGCTACAGGAGCACAAAACAAAAACATGGTTACAGAAGAATTCTCTTTTTATCTAGTGAAGCGTAGGTTGGCATGAAAATTTCACTACTCCATTAATTGCACGTTAGACAGCCTGAATTCACATGACATTTATATTTATAGCAAAAGAAAACAGCGAACAATTTTGGTTTGGAATATGACTTTCATCAAAGTTCTAGAAAACTGAATCACAGGATTGTCTGAGGAATTCAGAAGTTTGGTGATTGAAATGTCTCATCATTCTCCCATAACTTGCAGTTCTGAGATAATTTTTAAAACATGACAAATATTGTACATTATTATCTGTATTAGGCTGGATTTTCTAGGGAAACAAATCCAGGGCACTCATATATGTTTAAGAAATAAATGTCTATTAAGAAAAAAATGTCCAAGGCAGAAAATCCACTAGGTGAACTGGACTCTACTGTCCACTCTACTTATTACCTGAGGATTTAAGGCAGAAAATTCATGGTGTCTGAGGAAGTAGAAGTCAGCTATACCAAGATTGTTAAAGTCATGGTAGTCAGATAAATATGGTCTTGCTACATCCATGACTTAGCAAACCTATGATCAACGTTCTTAGTGAACATTTTTGTAAATTTTCCCTCACAATTAATCCCCATTGTTTGGATAAATAGCACCAAATCAATACAAAAGGATTCATTCTGTACAAGTGAATAATTACGTACTGTGATAAGGAGTTAGCCTACATTGGCCCAATATCCCTCCCTCAACAGGGCTTAAAAAATTTAGTACCGGGGCTAA
Organism: Echinops telfairi; assembly: GCF_000313985.2. NCBI lineage: Eukaryota > Metazoa > Chordata > Mammalia > Afrosoricida > Tenrecidae > Echinops > Echinops telfairi. The sequence goes on along the minus strand of NW_022109827.1, from coordinate 2,009,173 downwards.
TCAAAGATAATATTAACAGGATAATTTTGCCCCAGGGCGATGATTGATGATTTCTACCATAAATTAATACGGAGGTTTTGAAAGGGAACCAAAGGCAGATTGAAAAACAGCAACAACATAGATCCTGGAATGGGTTTAGGGCTCACACTGAATCCTAGCTCCAATTTAAGAACAATTAGTTCTTACATCATGGACCTGCTCAATACTTGCCCTCAGGAAAGGAACACAGAAGATATGGGTGCTATAGAAAAATGTAGTGAAGAAATTAGATGGTTCCCACTATCAGATAAAATAGCATGTGGGGTCTTAAAGGCTGTCTCCAAACAAGAAGCCATCTAAGTGAGATGTCAACTAAGTCCTTCTGGAAGAAGCACCTCAACATCAGTCACTGAAGGATTAGAAATCATATCATCTGAAGTCAAGGGAGGAAATAGTATCAGAGCCTAACTGGTGAGAATCTGGTTTGCAGGAGGCTATTGATAACAGTGGGAGCCAACATATATTTGTGGGATCGCTATAGGTTATAAGCCCTTGGTGACTTCCCTCTATACATAATTGAGGGGTGAGAGGAAAGTAGTCACCAAACAGAGTGCATTGAAGAGATGCCTATAGTAGGTCAAAGTGATAAACCTGACTTGAACTGCTAAAACATTTTCAGTTGATCCCCTCTAATGCACATTAGGCCTTGTGGGAAACTGAGGACAGGCAAAAGAATGTAGGAGGACAATTCTCTACACTCATAATTAAGACTGGGAGCCAAATCCTGGTGGAGGAAGACCTTCGTGTCCATGGGTAGTAGAGACATCACATGCACATTACCTAAATAAAATATTTCCTCACAGTGTCCTCTATTATAATGCACATGGTTGCTACTATGTACACTTGAACGTTAACTGCTTGAAGGCTACTTCCCTGAAGGTTGTCTGCCATCCAAGTAAACAGGCCCTATTGTCTGCACAACCCAAAGTAGGGTCCATACGCTTCTTACCAGGATCATAGATTATTGCCCTGGAGAAGAGCTTAGGGACACTTAAGGTCAAGCCAGCTCAGAGATGACCAAGGTCAGGCCACCAGCTTAACTCTAGAACCAACCCATCTCATTATGTATGTACATTCCTGTCTGTATTCCTGTAGTACCTCCCCTTCCTATTGTGTATATACCCCTACCTCACCCCCCTCATGTATGCCTCTAATACAACCTCATCCTGTTATGTATGTGCACAATGTGGCTTGGATACCCGACATGGTGTATGTTTTTAGAGAATACATTACTCCCTTTTTCTGGTTCCGGCCACCATGGAACTGGTGAGCCCTTGCGTGCCTTGTCATGTGAACCTTTAATTTACCCCTTAATTACACAACTGCCTTTAGACCCATTCAGTTGTAGGGTGGCTGGTCCCCAACAAGGCCTGATCTGGTTTTCAACACTGTATGCATTTTTTTGGTCTTTGTTTGTTCATATTTGGTTTTATCTCAGATGTATAATGCCATTGGAGGTCACCCTCTTGCATTTTTGTTATGTTTTTTCTGTTTTTCAATATATGAAACTCAGGATTGAGGAACCTCTAGGGACATCAACCAGAATAAGGGTTTCTGGAGGGAAAGTGGTGGTGATGGTGGTGGTAGTGCTATAAAAGAGAGCTGAGATTAAGGAGTTCAGGATTGGGGTAGCAATTGTATAATACTGCTTGAAGACATTGAACAATAGAACAATGTCTGTATTAACTCCCAATATAATGTATGTTTTTTAAAGAAACAAACAAAGAAAGAAATATCTATCAAGAAAGTGGCCCACATACCTGCAGAGTGGACAAGCCCAGCTCAACTCCAGTCTATGGGTCAGATGCTAGCTGGGGACCCTTCCTGACTCACGCAGCTGCTAATGACCAAAGGCCAGTAGAGACTGTGTTGAGAACATCCAAAGCAAAGGACATGGCAGGCTGATACCAAGAGTCACAGACAACAAGATGACTACTGACTAAGAACCAGGAAGTCAGATGCAGGAATCCGAACAGCAGAAAGAGGAAGAAGAGGAGGGTTCCTCACAATGTCTCTTTCTAGTTATAATGTCACACCCACAAGGAGACATCAACAGGCTGTTACCTGAGAGGTCAAGTTGACACAAAATCTATCACATCCAAAAATAATAAATTAAAATCTAAAGCATCACCTGAATTAAATAAAATAATCAAAAATATATGATGAAGAGAGAATGGAGCCACATTTACTATTTCATGTGCCCGACAATAATAGATTTTTATGTTTATTAATGTTGATACAGATTTTACTTCTATAAAAACAATTTCAACATGATAAATCAACTACTCTTCAAATCGCTTTGTGGAGTCAATATTATTATCCACATCCTTGTACAAAGAGAATAAGGCTAATAATTATACACTGGCCAACACCTTTTGGTCCCTCAAATGTTTGCCTTGTTTCTTGGCATATTATTGCTGCTTCCAAAAACAGGATCAGGTTTTCTCTAACAGCTCTAGAGTTTAACATACAGAACATATCACTCTTTGCTCTGCATGCCCATAACAAAATCAGAATAAGTGAATGTAAAGTTAGCTAAGCTGAAATAGAAGAAATGCATGCTGGCTTTATTTAAGGTAATTTGTGTACTACTCAATAATCGGTTTTGCTTCATATGATGTCCTTTGATCCAAAAAAGTATTTAAA
>NW_022109827.1:2003650-2005154 GCF_000313985.2 Echinops telfairi | reverse complement strand
GCTTTCTTCACCACATTTGCTTATGCACATATTTGTCTACAGCAATCATGTTGTGAAGGTGTGCATCATGGAATGCCTTTAATAGAACAATGTGTTCTTGCATTGAGTAAGTACTTGAGTGAAGGCCCAATGTTCATCTGCTGTCTTAGTACTAAACCTAAAAATATATGCACATAAACTCTTAAAATTAAAAATTCTAACAAAGAACCTTTCAGTCAACCTCACCTCTGAAACATTTAACATAAATTATCTATTGACTTCTATATATTAAAATGTGTTCAGACATGCTTACTGCATAATTTGAAGAAGAAAATTTTAGGTATTCAAAAATTATTATGAAGTCTTACATTTTTGACACTGCAAATTGCTCTCATCACTTCCATCTATGTGTGTTTTCAATTTTCTGTTTATTTTCCCCTTTTTGCAGTTTCTAGGCTTGCAGTTTCCAGCGTATAGTTTCTATGTATTGCACAGTCTTCCATAGCAAAAAATTAAAATCGGGCACCCTCTAATAGATTTTTTTTTAATCTCATGGTTTATATACAGCTTCCCTTGTCCTTGTTATTGTTAGGGGCCATCTAGTCAGCTCTGGCTCATACTGACTTTACACAAAACTGAACAAAACTCTGCACAGTCTGGTGCCATCCACAATTGCTGTTCTGCCTGAGCCCATTATTGAAGCCACTGTGTCAATCCGTCTCCTACAGGACCTTCCTCTTTAGCTGCCCTTCCACTTTACTGAACATGATGTCCCTCTCCAAGGACTGGTCGGTCTATCCTGACAATAAGTCCAAAATCTGTAAGATGAAGTCTTGCCATACTGGCCCGAAGGAGCACTCTGGACTTATTTTTTCCAATACACATCAGTTTGTCCTTTCAGCAGTACTTGGTACTTTCCATATGCTTCTCCAACACCATAATTCAAATGCATCGATTCTTCTACTGCCATTTTTATTCAATGTCCAACTTTCACATGCATACATGGCACTGGAGAATACAATGACTTGTGTCAAGTGCACTTTAGTCCTCATAGTAACTTCCTTGCTCCTCAATACTCTAAAGAGATCTTGTGCAGCAAATGTACCTAATGCAAAGCATCTTTTCTTGACTGCTGCTTCCATGAACATTGACTGTGAATCCTAGCAATGCAAAATTCTTGACAACTTCAACCTTCTCTCCATTTATCATGTTATCTATTGGTCCAGTTGTGGGGATTTTGGTGTTCCTAACATTGAGTTTAATCCATACCGAAGACTGCAATTCTTGATCTTCATCAGCAAGCCCTTTGATTCCTTCTCACTTTTGTCAAGCAAAGAGTTGTGTCATCTGCATGCTTGTTAATAAATCTTCTTCTGATCTTGATGCCACATCCTTCTTCATATAATCCAGCTCTCCTGGTGATTTTCTCAGAAAATAGATTGAACAAGTATGATAAGAGGATACAACACGAATGCACACATTTTCTGATTTTATCTTATTATTATTAATATTTTAAAAATCATTT
>NW_022109827.1:2000901-2002505 GCF_000313985.2 Echinops telfairi | reverse complement strand
TGGCGATTCTATCAATTCCTTGACACTCGTTTCTGGATAATGCATTCAGTGGACTTGGAACTTCTTCCTTCAGCTCCATTGGTTCTTGCTCATTTTCTACCTCCAGAAATAATAGACTGTCAATTAACTATTTTTGGTACAAGTACTCTGTGTATTCTTGGCATCTTCTCTTTAGGCCTCTTGCATCATTCAATATTTTCCCTCATAGAATCTTTCAAGATTGCATTTCAAGGATTGAATCGTTTTCTTGAATTATTTTAATTTCAGATATGCTGAACATGTTCCTCCCGTTTGGTTTTTTAATTCTAGGTCCTTGCACATTTTTGTTATATTTGGCTTTGTCTCCTCAAGCTTCCCTTTGAAATATTCTATTCAACTCTTTGATTTCCTCCTATCTTCCATTAGCTTTAGCTACTCTATGATTAAGAGCAAGCATCAGACTCTCTTCTGACATCCAATGTAATCTTTTCTTTCTTTGATGTCCTTTTAATGACCTTTGGCTTTCTTCATCAGTGATGGTCTTGATGTCCTACCTAGTGCATCAGGTCTTCTGTCATTAGTGTTCAATGTGTCAAATCTGTTCTTGAGATGTTCTTGAACTTCAGGTGGGATTATGACCTGTTCTGCAGTCAGCCCTGGTTTGGTTTTAGCTGCTGACATTGTGCCTTCTAACAGATTAGTCAATTTGATGCAGGTTATAAAGGAACAGCTGCAAAAATCTTCTAATTATTGGAACTTGGAATATTCAAAGTATGAGTGTAGGAAAATTGCAAGTGGTCAAAATGAAATGAAACACATAATAATTGATATCCTAGGCATTAGTGAGCTGATATGGACTGGTTTTGACAATTTTGAAACAGAAAACCATATAATTTACTATACAGGGAATAACACAATTAAGGGGAATAGCATGACATTCATTGTCAGAAAGGATCTTGTTAAATCCATCAAAATCTGTGATCAGATTATATCCATCTGCCATCAACGAAATCCGATAAATACAACTATTATTCAAATATATGCACCAACCACAAAAGCTAGTTCTGAAGAAATTGAAGAATTCCACCAAGAACTTCAGTCATAAATTTCTCAAACATGCAATCAAGGCACATTGATAGTTATTAGTGATTGGAATGCAGAAATTAGAAACAGGAAATTGGAAAAGAGGAAGGGAAAATAGTTGGATAATATGGACTTGGTGATAGAAATTAAGCGGGAGATCACATGGTAAAATTTTGCAAAATTGATAACTAGTTCATAAGAACCATCTTTTTTCAGCAACACAAAAAGTACACATGGACTTCCCCAGCTGGAATACAGCTTTTTTGGATGTCTCTGAATATCTAATTCTTTTTCAAATATTTCTTACCTATTTTGTCTTATCCTTCAATTTGAGGGTCTAATTATTCTCATATTTAACATTAGGATGAGAGATCAATAAATAGCTGAGGATATAGTGCAATGGTTCTCAACCTTCCTAGTGCCGCAACCCTTTAATACAGTTCCTCATGTGTATTATGTATTATGATTGGGTGACCCCCAATCATAAAATTATTTTCATTGCTACTTCTCAACTGTAATTTTTCTAATGTTATGAATCATAA
>NW_022109827.1:1993000-2000433 GCF_000313985.2 Echinops telfairi | reverse complement strand
TCTTGTTTACTGACATATTCTCCAGGTAGACCTATATATATTTTGCACCCTTGACTAATTCTGAGCTCTTCTTTTAAATGTTATTTTAATTCTGAACAAAAAGAAGTCTGAAACAGCAAGACCAAGGCTTTTCAGTAGTAGGGGTAAGATCCCCCCAAAATTTTTCTTAGGACAATCCTTACTACCCTTGAATAAACAGGTGAATTACCATAATGGTGGGGGGAAACTTAGGTGCACCTTTCTTGGCCTTTCTCTTACAAATAAATTTTTCTTAGAATTTCTTCATAAACTCCTGTGTTTTCCTGAAAATCTATGATGCCTTAGGACCCTGCAGTCACTCCCCAAACTTGATGCTCATAAAACTGTAGCCATGAGGCAGTATATGACCAAGAATCGTTATAAGAAAAGAAGAATGAATCCAGAAGGTGTGGATTTGTGCTGCCTGTCACTGTTAGCCAAGGAGCAGGGACAGAATTGAACGCTTTCACAATTGCTTTATTCAGACACTCGTGACCTGAGAAGGTGGGAGTAAAGACCCTAAGAGCTCATCTCCTGACAGGTTTATAGTGTAGAGGAGGATAGAGGGGGAAATGATTTGGGTTGGGGTTATCTTTTGTGTGGGGACACGTTTCAGCTGCCCCGGAAATAACGGAAGGTCTTGGTATTTGTTATTTCTGCTGTTCAAAGTCCCTAGAACTCAGATGCTATTTTTAGGGCACAGATGATCTATTGATTGTCTTTTCTCTGTATCGAGGAGAATAACCTAGAGTCCTTTCATGAGTCAACTGAAGCTATGTTGCCAACTCATTTCCTTCTGTTCCCCTTGGTTAATTTTAAGAAAAGGCAAGTTACAGCAGTCAGTTAGGATTAATTCTTACAGATCCTAACAAGGAGTCCAAGTAACACTGAAGGCAGTAGAGAAAAAAATTAACAAACAAAGGCTCCAGGAATTGATGGAAAAATAAATAAAATATTTCAACACAGTACTCATTGGTCTAAGACAATACATTTGATAAAAATAGCCACCTGGAAAACTGACTTGACAAGATTCATTTCTATGCCTATTCCACTGAAAGGCAACTTAACAATACAAAGATTATCAAAATATATTATTTCAACCATTTCAGGAGGTAGCAGATCCTCTCACAATACTTATTGCATAAATAAATAATCAGAGAATCTTGGTTATATGAAGAAGAATGTGGCATCAGGGCTTGAGGAAGACTTATTAATAAACTGCATTGTGCAGATGATTAATAACCTTGCTTGCTGAAAGCGAAGACTTGCTGATGAAGATCAAGGATTGCAGCCTTCAGGATGAATGACAGCTCAAGGTAAAAGCCAGCAGCCTCACAAACGGACCAATAGTTAGCAACATGATAAATGGAGAGAAGGCTGAAGTTGTCAAGAATTCCCTCTTGCTTGAGTCCTTGATCAGTGCTCACGGAAGCAGCAGTCAGATCACACAATGCACTCTATTGAGAACATCTGCTTCACAGGACCTCTCTACAGGGTAGAAAAGCAAGCATGCTAGCTGGAGGGCTGTTGCCCCTGACCCAGACCATGGGATTTTCATTTGTCTCATAGGCATGTGAAGTTGGACACTGAGCAAGGAAGGCTGAATAAGAAGAATTGATGCATTTGAATTATGGCAAAAAAATATTGAAAGTACCATGGACTTCCCAAAGAACAAAAAAATCCATCTCGGAAGAAGTTCAGCCAAAGTCAAGGGTGTCAAGAGAGACCAGTTCCTAGAGAAGAGCACCATGCTTGTTAATAGGGTCAGGGAAGAAGAGGAAGGCCTTCAAAAAGATGGATTGACACGGTGGCTGCGTTAATGGGTGCAAACTGAAGAATAATTGGTAGGATTGCACAGGCATTGCTTTCCCCTTTTGTACATAGGGTAGCTAGGAGGAGGTTTTAACAACAATAACAACAATAACAGTAATGATATCCCTTGTTCCATGTCCACTTTTGACACGAACTTGAATACCTGCCGTCTCCCAGGCAATGTACTGCTATGGCTATTGTTGAATGATCTTCAGAAAAATTTTATTTACATATGATATTAATAACTTTGTTCAATAATTTATCCATTCTGTTGAGTCACCTTTTTTGGAATGCATACAGATATTGATCACGCCCAGTTAGTTGGCCAGATATATGTATTCCAAATTTCTTGGCATAGATAAGTGAGTATTCCCATGTTTTCATAGCCGCTGAAATGTTCACGTCATTATTCTGGAGTCTTATTTTGTGCAGATGCCTTCAATGCAGCTTAGACTGATGTTACTGAAATTTAGCTCTGCCTGGAGAATATGTCAATAAACAAGAGTTTTCTATTTTTACATTTTCCTTGATAAAGGTGTCTGTAATTTTGTAGCAACACTTCGATTCTTTCAGACTGAAATGTTCTGAATGTGTTCTTCCTTATCAGATTTACAACTCTATGTCTTCACACATTGCATTCTAATACTTTCTGGTTTTGACCTGCCTTTCGAAATATTCAACTATTTTACTTTTTCATTTCCTACGTTTGCTTTAACGCTTCTACATCCAAGAGCAAGTTTCAGGCTATCTTCTTACAACCACACTTGCACTTTCTTTCTTTCTTGTCTTTTCATTACCTTTGCCTTTTTCATGTATAATGTTCTTGATGGCCTCCTACAACTCATCAGGCCTCTGTCATTAGTTTACAGTGCATTAATTCTGTTCTTGATATGCTCTCTAAATTAAGGTGAGGTATATTCAATGTTGAGATTTTGGGTCTTGTAGACATTTTAATTTTCTACAATGTCAACCTGAACTTACATGTAAGCAATTGACAGTGTGTCCCATAGTTTATGGTTGGCCTCATTTTGGCTGCTGATATTGAGTTTCTTCACCATCTCTTTCTAGAGATGAAGTCAATTTGATAACTATGCTAAGGACCATATGTACAGTTGTTGTTTATGTTGTTCAAAAAAATAATTACAATGAAAAAATTATTAGTTTTGCAAAATTATCTCATATGATCTCTACCTTCATTTCTATCCCCAAAGTCATATTTCTTTTTTATTTTCATATTTAAATCATTTAAATTATTAATGAACCTTCATTGCATGTTTTATTGATTTCAGATTGAAGAATATGTTCGTATTCCTTAATTTCTTCACCACCAGCTTTAATTCTTGGTGCTTACATTTGAATATTGTGTTGTCCTAAGGTGCCTTCAGGCATTATATGACAATGTTCTCTTGCTATCCATAAGGTTTCAGAGTCTATTCTTATTGTTATTCATAGTCTGCAGAAGTTCCATTGAAACCTGTTTCAGGGTATCTCTGTTTGTATTTAAAATACAGGTGGCATGGCTTCTCGCAGCACAGGAATACACAAGTCACAACAGTAAAACAAACTGACAGATTAATGGTGATGTGTTTTTTAGCATTATTAAAAGGTCTACAAAATTCTTTAATTTGATGATCTGGTGAGGTTTTTAAAAAATCAACTCATGCATATTGTACAATAGATAATATCATGATAAACAGAAAAAAGATTGTAGTTGTGAAGAATTTAATCTTGCTTGGATCCACAATGAATACTTACGGAAGCAGCAGCCAAAAAATGCAAATGATGTATTACAATGTATAACTATTGAAAAAGCCCTCTTTTGAGTACTGAAAAACAGGGGTAGCACTTTTAGGAATAATGTGTACCTTGCCCATGCCATGGTATTTTATGTTTTCCTTAAATTTATAGCGGTGGTGTCTCAAAGACAAACAGATCAGATAACACTGAAAGCACAGAAAGATGAGCAATGCAAAGCCCAACCCCTTACTCTGCAAATTGCACAACGTTCCGGCTGTATAGCACTGTGATGCATGCCTCTGTGACATGGGCAGCCTTGGTTAGCTCAGAAGAAAGGAGCCGAGCAAGTCATGGCAGTTTTGAATGCATAATATGCAAGGGAAAATTGGACACTGAATAAAGAAAACCAATGAAGGAATTTATGATATTTAAATTATGGTGCTGGTGAAGAATATTAAAAGTATGATAAAGTGCCAGAAGCACATGCAAGAAGAGCAACCAGAATGCTTTTCAGAACTAGGATGAGGAAAGCTTATCTCACATACTGTGGACATTTTATCAAAAGAGACTAGTCCCTGGCAAAGGACATCATTCTTGGGAAAGTAGAAAGGCAGTAAAAACTAGAAATATCCTGGATCAGATAGATTGGCACAGTGACTCGGGTAGTGGAGTCAAACATACAAACAACTCTGCGCCTGGTGCTTGACCAGGCAGGGTTTGGGTCTGCAGTACGGAGGGAAGGTCTGAATTGGAACCGACTTGATGGCCCCGAACACAATATGTATATGGTAGGCAATGATGGCCTATTAAAAAGGGGGTATAGAACTTGTGAATGTATTATATGGCAAAATTAATGTTGCATTTGCAATGAATTTAAATAATTTGAGGTGAGGAGATTATACTAGATTTCCCAGTTCGGCAATGTTTCTCAAAATACAAAAGAAAGGAAGAGAAGACAATAAAAGAAGAAATGTGGGGAAGAAACAGTGGAGTGCTGGCTTTGATGATGGAAAGAGACAAGAGGCAAATGAAATTAGAAACATTAAAGAAACAGTTCTCCTCCGAAATCGCCAGAAGGAACCAGCCCCACCAACACCTTGATTTTTTGCTCTGTTAGACTTGCTTTGGATTAATGACTTTTACAACCATAAGATAATATTTTGTAATTGTAAGCTATTGAGTTTGTGGTAATGTATTACAGCAGCAATAGAAACTAATTCAGTACATGATGGATTCATTTTATCTTTACAACATTAATGTATTTGGTATTAAAATTCTCTCAATATTGTGTTCCAAAATTAATGATTATAATAACTTCCAACACTTATTGAAAGGAATTTATTTTGGGTTCTGGATTGAATTATTGGTTTTATATCTTGTGGTATTTTAAGAACTGTTCAATTAAAATTCTTCATCACTAAATAGATGTTAACTGTGTATATGACAGTTTCTAACTCAACTTCTACAATATTGGTATTATAAACTTGCCTTTCACATGAGCACAACAACCCTAACATTTCCATCAGGAATTTGTAAATTTTATAGCACAACAAGGATTCAATAAATGTTTATTTTTTTTCTCCTTTGAAAATGTGTTTCCATTCTATAAGAGTGATGGTTGGAATTTCAAGGTGGTATAAATAGCTAAGTGATCAACTACTAGCTTAAATGTTGACAGATTAAATCCACCCAGAGGTACATTGGAAGACAGACTTGGTGATCAGCTTCTGAAAGGTCGCAGCTTTGGGAAATCCATGGAGCAATTCTATTGGGTTTATAGGTGTTTCCTATAAGTTGGAATGGATTCAAATGCAACTAACAACAAAAACAATATAGTGACTATTATAGATAAACAAAAATTATTTGTAATATATATTTTATATCTGATTAAAATAATTTTCCAATTCAATTCAAACATTATTTGTTAGTAAGAATACCAGAGTTTTCTTTATCTAAAGTATTTTGTGTACTCATATATTTTTACATGCAATAATATCTGATGGGATATACATTATGCAAAATATAAAACAAATGTTACTCCATGTCTAAAATCTTGATGATCAAGCAATAGACACAATAGAAGTAAAGCCCTCGGACTTGAAAAGGCAATGTCAGTACAAGTGGCTAACATTTGTTACTACTAAAAACTATGTAAGAAACATGAATTTTTATAACGGAATTTCGGATCTTTCTAGCAGCTTCTTGTATTTTATGTTAGATTTTATGTATTTTATTTAGATGTTAGGTATGTAAAGACTAAGATGGAAAGCCCATCAGGAATTCTTTTTTAATTCAATAGTTTTATTTTTTCTCTTTTAGAGAAAATTCCATTCTAACTATAAGAATTATAAAATGGGTAATTTTGGCACCTAATATTCACTCAACACTCAAGGGTCATAATTTTCAAATCATCATTTTACATGTAAGAACAAATTAGTAGGTCAACATCTTTTAAAGCCTTTTGGCAAAAAATGAACATCTCTCTCCAAAATTTTGTTGTGACTAAGAAGGCAATAAAGTTTCTAAAAGACTTCCCAGATATCACAATCAGGATGCTTGAACAATATGAACTTTTCATGTTTTTCAAGTTATTAGGAAATGCTTCTGTTCATTCATTCATTTTAGTTTTTCATTCTGCTTAATATCTCTCTAGTAGTCCTACTCTTCAATGTCACATTGGAAAAGAGATCTGCTAGCATCCTAAAACACACTGCGCTACAGTCATTCTGCTTGTATTTTAAATTTGATTTCTGTATCTGTGCTGCAATAAAGAAAAACACCTTTGATTTATAGTCTTCATTTTGCTGATATATAATCAATTATAAATAACAAAAAATGCAATTTAAAGTAATATATATTTTTGGAATTCAAATAAATATATACTTACAATATATATATATATTTGTAAAAAAATTAAGTATTAAGATCTATTCAGGTGAATTTTACAAAACAAAAGGACCATCACTTTTGTTAATAAGTAAAGTAATATCTATGGAGATCTCATTTTTAATAATGATGATTAAATGTAATACATGTATTTTAAGAAAGGTTTAAATCGCCATCTCTGTTTCTACAAAATCCAAAAGTATTCCTAGGAAATAATGCTGCAGGAGTCAGAAAACAGAGGAAAGCAGGCATCTTACCAATGAGTTTAAATTGCTGGGAATTTTAAATTAGAAGTGTCCCACTCTGTGAGATCTCACTATAATTGCAAATATTTTACTTCAAGTAATTTAGACTTATAGGTTTTAAACATTTAAAAATAATTACTATATTCCAGAATGGCCAAGAGGCTTATGAGATATTTAATAAACATCTTGAAACCCATTTATGCTAGCACATTTCAATAATGTGGTTTCCAATATAATAGAATGTGGTAGAATTGATTGCAGTAGTGAAAGTAAATAGCATTTCAGGTTGAAGTTAAACCTCCCATGAAAGATTAAAAACAAGCACCTTGTCAAAATTTGCTATTAGGGTTCATATTTAAAAATGTGTTTTGCATGATTTATTTTACAGAAAAGTGAATGTTGGTCTATTGTATGGCTATAAATGATATCCGTGCATACAATAAAATGTTTGCTAAATATATATAGAAAAGTCTGGCTTATTAGAAACGCATCTGAAACATTTTCTTTTCAATACATGTAAGATGCTAATATTAATTTGATGTTGGTGTTATACTGCTCATCGATTTTTTTCAAATAAAATTCCACAATTCTTGTGGGATCTTATTTCTTTCACTCAAAATTTACCATTACTTTAAGTACAAATGGCTTCTTTAGAAAAACACTTTGGTGCCAGGGCATGGTGCCCCAACAGACTGAACTGGAAAACACTCCTAAAGGCTAAGGATCCTTGAACTA
>NW_022109827.1:1978514-1991451 GCF_000313985.2 Echinops telfairi | reverse complement strand
TGTACAAATGTGCTTTATACAATTGATATATGTATGGATTGTGATAAGAGTTGTATGAACCCCTAATAAAACTATTTAAAAAAATTGTAAGGGGTCAAAAAAACCTGATTCAGTGCAGACATTATATACAACAGCATCAAATCGCAAATGCATGAAGACACTGGCAATTCAAAAAAACAATAGTATTTGCACTATGTTTTCATAGCCAATCTTGTCAATAGATTTTATATTCCTATATGTGCTGTCAATAATAAAAACAATCAGAAAAGATTAAAAAAAAAAGAAAAACACATGCACACAGCATCTCTCAAACTAAAGTAATTCCCTTGCCTTCTAATCTCCTAATGAGCTTCTAAATTTATATTTTATTTAGCTGTTATATTTGGATATAAGCAAATAGCAATTAGATGTCATCTAATTTACAAGTACCTGTCCTAGGGTGGGTCCAAATCCATGGACACTGAACTGATTGCAATTCATAGAGACCTTGTAAGTCAGAGGAAAAACTTCCTACAGAGACTGTAAATCTGTCTGGCAGTAGATGACTCATCATTCTCCTGTGAGATGGCTGTTATGTGTTAACATTTTGGTTAGCAGCCAAGTATTTAACCATTGTGATACATGCAGTACCAAAAAGTGACTTCTGAAAACTTAGAATGTGATCTTCTTTTGAGTTACGAGTGTTTGGAGCTGTAGCTAGGTTTAAAAATCTCAAAATGCGATTATCCTAGCGTTGGAGTGGTCTCTAAATTTAAGATCCAGTGTCCTTCTAAGAGAAAAGAGGGTAAATAAAATGCAATGACACAAAGGAAGCCATGTGAAGATGGAAGCAGTGTTGGAGGGATGCTGCCACACCAAAGAAGCAGGGAGGCATTGGCCTCTAGAGCTTAGAAGAAGTATGGCTCTCTGGTGACATCTCGAATTGGGATTTTTGTTCCTAGAGCTGTGATAGGATGCATTTATGTTGTTTTAATCCACCAGTGTATGGCACTATGTTATGACAGCCCTAGTTAACTTGCAGAGTAAGTTTTTATATTTTGTTTTGTTTTCTTAATTGTGGGGTTTTTTTTGGTTTGTTTTGTTTTCTTAATCATAAAACTTACAGCAACAATGACAACCTCACTGCCACTGAGTCACTTCCAACTCATAGCAACCCTATGAGACAGGTTTGAACTGCCCCTGTGAGTTTCTGAGACTGTAACTATGGTGGGAATAGAAAGCTCTCTCTCCCGCAGAAAGGCTGGTTTCAAACTGCGGATGTTGAGACTGGCAGCCCAAGATACAACCAGTACACCATCAGGGTTCCTTCTAAGCCGCAGCACTTTTGTTACAAAACTCTCTTACTGCAGACACCTGACAACTCTGTGGGTTTCTGAGGTTGTGACTACTTATGGAAGTAGAAAGCCCAGTCTTTCTTGTTTGAGCTGCTGGTGGTTTTGATGCTGACCGTGAGAAGTGGATTGCAGCCCAGAGCATAACCAGGTCATCACCAGTGCTCCTTTATAAACAGACCCAGAAAATTGTGGGACATCCTTCATTGTAACAGCATCTCAAATCAAAACCTAGCTAATTTAAAAGTAATTAAAAAATACTCTTGTGATGAATTAAGGAAAAACGTTTAAAATAACATGCGATCCCATAGACAGACACAATTCCGTGGTAAAGTAGCTGATCAGTGAAAAGGGAGACCTTCGTGAGGACAACTGACTGCAGAGCTTGCAAAAATTGGTGCAACTTACACAGCGATGCTACCATTTCTACACTGAATTAACATTAATTACATTCTTCAAGCTATTTGACAATCATTTCCGGGCTTCTCTAAAATATTCCTACCCTATTAACATGATTTCACTCCTCTCTCAACTTCCGGTCTAATATTGTAAAATGAAATTTGATTCCATATAGATAGTTATTCCAAAGAGAATGTCACTCAAGGCAAACATTGTTTATGAAAGAGGTTAACTTTCTGTTCATCTTAAAGATGACTTTAGGGGATTTTTTATTTTTTTAAGAATCTTCTCAGAACAATGGTTTCAGAGTCTATTCACCCTTAGTGGCTCCAGAAAGTCCAAATTGCATATGAATTTGGAATGTTTTTTCTCATTTTACACTTGATATTAGGATGCGTCTATAAAATCTTTGATTAAAATGTTCAGGAATGGTAGCTGGGCACCACTGCAGATGTTGTTCATGAAGGAAGTCACTCATTCCAGCTCCTCCTACTTTTGACTATCCCACTGCTGATCCAAGTGAATAGAGAACAATTCTCCCTTGGTTAGCGCCGACCGGCTTTTATGAATATTATTTTTTCCTCTATGCTCCAGATTTGATCATTGTTATGATAGGTCATTCACATCCCATACGTTTTAAATTTATATGATTGTAAAAGACCTATAATAAAGGCCCTACATTACTGTAGCTGTTCTAGAAAATCCCTAATATAATATCTATTAAAATTCTCTACCTATTCATTCTAATAATATTTAACTTAAATTCATATTTGCTGATACTTACATGTGAAAATCTGTGATTTTCTTCTGCGATTGTTTTTTTTTTTCTTTTTTTAATACTTTTATTGCGGGCTCTTAGATCTCTTATCACAATCCATGCATTCCTCCAGTGTGTCAAGCACATATGCCTCCATCATCATTTTCAAAGCATTCTCTTCCCACTTAAGGCCCTGATGTTTGCTTCCCACTTCTTCCCCCTCCCTCCCCCTCCCACACTCCCTTATAAACCCTTGATAAGTTATAGATTATTTTTTCCATATCTTACATCATCCTCCATCACCCCTCACCCACTTTTCCATTATTCATTCCCCTTGGAGAGGGTTCTAGGTTGATCCTTGTGATCGGTTCTCCCTTCCTCCCCCCACCCTCCCCTAATCCTCCTGATATCTCTATCTCCTTGTTGGCCCTGAGGAGTTTATCTATCCTGGATTCCCTGTGTTGTAGGTTCTTATCTGTAGCAGTGTGATGTTCTGGTCTAATCTGATTTGTAAGGTAGAATTGAGGTCAAGACAGTGGGGGGAAGGAAGCACCAAAGAACTAGAGGAAAGTTGTGTGTTTCATCGGTGCTATACTTCACCCTGACTGGCTCATCTCTTCCTTGTGACCCTTCTGTGCGGGGGAGGTCCAATTGTCTTCAGATGGGCATTGTGTCTCCACTCCATGTCCCCCCACCTATTGACCTTGGGTATTTTTTTTTCTGGGTCTTAGATACCTGATACCTGATCCCATCAACACCTCATGATCACACAGGCTCATGTGCTTCTTCCATGTGAGCTTTGTTGCTTCTCAGCTAGATGGCCGCTTGTTTATCTTCAAGCTTTTAAGAACCAAGACATTATATTTTGATAGCCCAGCCCCATCAGCTTTCTTCACCACATTTGCTTATGCAACTGCTTTGTCTTCAGCGATCATTTCGGGAAGGTGAGCATCACAAAATGCTGGGTTGTTAGAACAAATTTTTCTTGTGTTAAGGGAGTACTTGAGTCAAGGCCCAATGTCCATCTGCAACCTTAATTCTTAACATATAGATTTGAGTACATACTTCTGTTCCCCTCTCATTTTATATATATATACATATATATATATTTACATATGTGCATGCCTGTATTTAGGACTGTATTAATGTCCTTTGCCTCCTGTTTCTTTCCTCTATTTCCCTTTTAGTTCCCTCTTGTCCCACCATCATATTCAGCCTTCATTTGGGTTTAGTAATTCCTTTCTGCTACTTTGCCCTTGATTGACCCCTACTAGGCATCCCATGACCTTCCTTCCATTGATTTTAGTTCACTTGTTCCCTTGTTCCCTTCCTTTCTTCCACCTCCCCTTCTCCCATATCCCCCAGAACTATTGGTCCCATTCTTTTCATCTCTGAATTATTTATCCCGCCTATCTTATCTAAATAGACAAGCAGATACATTAATAATTGCAAAACCTAGGCAAAGCCAATTAAAACAACAGAGGAAGTCAAAATCAACAAAACAATAATAGCAGAAAATAAGAACAAAATAACAATAACAACAAGAAAGCCACTGATAAAAATGGAAAAGCCTATAAGTAGTTCAAGGTCTGTTTGTTGGCCTTTACAAGTGTTTTCTAGTAGGGTCTGATAGGGTGTCACACTGTCTCTGAAGTCCATATTTTTGGTATTCTCTGGGGATTTCATCAGCCTGCTCCCCCTCCTGTTCTGCTGCATACCCTCAGTGCCTCGCCCCAGAGAGAGACAGATTGTGCACTATTCCTGCATTGTGTCTCCAGTGCTGTCCCCTACAACATCATGGTTCAGTGCAGGATGCTGTGTCCCATAGTGGGGCCAGCCCTATGGTCCTCCCTGTGCATTGTCTGCTCTGAGCAGGAACATCGTCCTTCGGGCTTAGTGGACCAGGATGTCCTCTCCACCTCCCCATCCCTTGGAGTTTCTCCCGTGTGCTGTAATGGGATGCACTCCTCTCCCCAAGCAGTAGTCCCAGTGCTGTCCTCTGAAGTGCATTCTTCAGAGGGACGGGGGTGGGGTGAGGGTCCACATAGTTGGGATTAGGTCTGGCCCTGCAGATCTCCCTGTTGGTTCCCGGGTTCATGCCAGTATGTTTTATTCAGGTCTTGGTGCATCGTGTTGAAGCCTGGTCTCTCTCTCCTTCTGTGGTGATATAAACAATACCCTCCCCTTGGGTGGATTAGTGCCCTACTCCTCTCCTCCTCATGGCTTTTTTTCTCTCTTTCTTTCCCCCTATTAGTTAGTTGGCTGCTGTATGAATCCTTGAATTGTGTTTGGCCCCTGCCATAGTTGCTGGACCTCACTCCAGGGATGTATGTATATAGTAGCTTTTCCTCTATGCCCCATTTTTTGTTTGTTTTTGTTTTGTTTTGTTTTGTTTTGTTTTCAGCTTTCCTGTCAATGTGGCAAATAATACTAATGGCCTTTCATATGTTCAACAATCCCTGCATCCCTGGTATGAATACCACTTGATCATGGTGAATTATTTTTATATGCTTTTTTATTCTATTGGCTAGTATTTTGTTAAGTAATTTTGCATTGATATTTGTTAGGGATATCGGTCTGTAGTTCTCAATTTTTATGGGGTCCTTGCCTGGTTTAGGAATCAGAGTTATACTAGGTTCACAGAAAGAGTTAGGGAGTTTTCCATCTTTTTCTATGTTCTGGAAGAGTTTGTGTAGGATTGGTGTCAGTTCTCTCCTGAATACTTGGTATAATTCTCCTGTGAAGCCATCTGGCCTGGGGGATTTTTTTCGTTGGTAATCACTTGATAACCTTGTCTATTTCTTCCATTGCAATGGGTCTGTTGAGGTTCTTGACATCCATCTGGAATAGACTAGCGAGGGATTGTTTTTGCAAGTATTTGTCAATGTCTTCAAAGTTGTTTAATTCATTAGAGTACAGACCTTCATAGTACTGCACAATTATCCTTTTGATTTCATAATGGTCCGTTGTAATGTCCCCTGGTTCTTTCTTTCGTTAGATATCCCAGCGGTCTATCAATTCTGTTAATCCTTTCAAAGAGCCAACTTTTAGCTGCATTAATTTTTTTCCATAGTTTTCTTGTTTTCTCTCTCCTGTGCCTCAGTTATGGTTTTTATTATTTCTTTCCTTCTTTCTATTGGTGGGATTGTTCTTTTGACTCTGCTGTAATTGGTGTAAGTTTTGTGTCAGCACATCAACCACAAGTTTCACTTCCTTTTTCATGTGTGTAAGTATTGCTATCAGCCTTCCTCTGATAAATGCCTTTGCTGTATCCCAAAGGTTTTGATACATCGTATATTCATTCTCATTGGTTTCTAGAAACTTCCTGATTTCATCTTTGATCTGTGTCAATACCCCACTCCATTTGCAATAGAGAGTTATTCATCCTCCGGTTATTTGCCCTTGTTTCCTTCATCGTCCTTGTGTTGATTTCCAGTCTTATGGCACAGTGGTTGCAGAGAGAAAACTGTATAATCTCGATGTGCTCTAATTTACTCATGTTTGACTTGTGTCCCAGCATGTGGTCTTTCTTTAAGTCGAGAATGTGCCATGTGGGCTTGAAAAGAATGTGAATAATTTTGCATTTGGGTGGTAAGCTCTGAAAATATCTGTCAGGTTAAGTTGTCCAATTGTGCTGTTTAGATCTCTTGACTTCTTGTTGAGTTTCTTTCCCTATGATCTGTCCTATACAGAAAGTGGTGTATTAAAGACACCTACTTTAATTGTTGATCCTGTGATTTATTTTTTCATCTTTTGGAGTGTTTGAATTATGATTTTTCACAATTTTCTCACTGGGCACGTATGTATTCATTATGGTCACTCGTTTTTAGTCTACTGTTCCCTTGAACGTTATATAGTGCCCCTTCTTGTCTCTTGTTACGGCTTATACCTTGAGATCAATTTTGTCAGAGATTAATATTGCTACCCCTTCATTTTGTGCATTGCCATTTGCTTGGTATATTTTTCTCAAGACATTAATTCTCAAAATGTTTTTTTCTGCAAGCTTGAGCTGTGTCTCCCATAGGCGGCAGATCAATGGGTTATGTTTACTGGGCCAGTCTGTTACCCTCTGCCTTTTAATGCCTGAGTGCAATCCGTTGATATTCAGTGTTATTACATCCATCTGTGGTCTCTGTGATGTCATCTTGTACCTTTTGTGTTGGGTGTTTTCTTACCTACCTATCTTATCAGTTTGTGTTGCGTATGTGCATGGTTCATTCTTGCCTTCTTTCCTCTCTTGAGCTATTTGGGAGTTATTTTCTCTTTGTAGCCTTCTGGGTGGAGTTGTTCTATGTCAGGGGTCCTCAAACTTTTTAAACAGGGGGCCAGTTCACTGTCCCTCAGACTGTTGGAGGGCCGGACTATAGTTTAAAAAAAAAAAAACTTTGCACAAATTCCTATGCACACTGCACATATCTTATATTGAAGGAAAAAAACAAACAGGCCAAAACCACCCGGTGGGCCAGATAAATGTATTCTGCGGACCACATATTGCCCACAGGCTGTAGTTTGAGGACCCCAGTTCTATGTTATGGTCTCTTACTTGTGCTTGCTGAGTATTGATCTTCTGCCTATACTGGGTTGTTGGGTTTCTTTTTATGAATTCTTTGTGTTTTTCCTTGTCTCAGAATACTCTTACTTCTCCATCTATCATAATAGATAATTTGGCCGGGTATAGTATTTGTGGGTTTGTGTTGTTTTCCTTCAATTTTTGGAATATGTCACTCCATTTCCTCCTCTTCTTCACTGTGTTTGCTAACAGGTCTGAACATATTCTTATTTGGATACCTTTATGAATGACCATTTGTTTTTCCCTAGCTGCTCTTCTGGTTTTCTCCTCTTCCTAGTAGTTGGATAATTTAGCTATTATGTGTCTTGGTGACTTCTTGGGATTCTGTCTGGTTGGTGTTCTTTCAGCCTCCTGAATGGTTGCCTGGTTCTCATTTATTAAGTGTGGGAAGTTTTCCTCTAAGTTTCCCCTGCTATTTTCGCTGTGGATTTCTTTGTTGCGTCTTGTTCCGTAGTCCAATTATTCTAATATTGTTCCTCCTCATAGCACCAGACATGGCTCTCAGATTTTCTTCAGCTTCTCTGATTGTCTTATTTGACTGCTTTTCCCATTTGTTGAGGTCTTTTTGGTTATCCTCTCGGTCATTGGTGCAATTCTCTGCCTCTTCAAGTCTGTTAATTTGCTACTGAATTTTGTTATTTCATTCCTTAAGTCTTGTATTTCCCTTTGGTGTGTTGCTCTAATCTCCTCTATTGTTTCATCCTTTTTCTGTATTGCTTCCTTCATATCCTGTATGACTCCAAATAGCACTCTGAAAATTTCTTTCTGTGGCAGGTCAATGTCTGCTTCTTCTATGAACGTTGTTAGGTTCATGGCTTCTTCCAGCATTGTCTTCTGTTTTTCCTGATTTTTCATTGAGACTGTTGGGGCTGGTTGCTGCTTACATGTTTTTTTTAAAGGAGGCTTGTGCCATCTCCCCTGCTGATTCTTTTCAAAAATTCTTTCTGATATATATCATGCAGTGTTTCATATATAAGAAAAATATCTGTGGAAGATATAATTTTACACTCAGAATGAAAGCCAATTTCTCTTTATCAGAACATTTAGAGGGAAATGTCCCTTCAAGCTGTAAATTTATTTGGGCGTGGTTTTGGTTGAAATTTTTATTAATTTCAGTTGATCACTAGTTTCCCACAAAACTATCCCAATATCTGTCCCCTGC
Organism: Echinops telfairi; assembly: GCF_000313985.2. Classification (NCBI taxonomy): domain Eukaryota; kingdom Metazoa; phylum Chordata; class Mammalia; order Afrosoricida; family Tenrecidae; genus Echinops; species Echinops telfairi. The sequence goes on along the minus strand of NW_022109827.1, from coordinate 1,983,232 downwards.
GCAGTATTATGACTGTGTTAGACAGGGTTCTCTAGAGAGATAAAACCAGATTGCTGATAATTTTATATATTTATTTATAAAGATAACTAGATATATAATACAAGAAATGAACTTTTAAATTATATAGACAGATATATACATAATACAAGAAATGAACAGTTAAATTATAAAGCAGTACAAATGGCTCAGTGCAACTCATTCCCGTGACAGAGAGAGTTGTGAGAGACTAGCAGTCCTTCGAGTCTAGTCTGTTGCCAGATCTTCCTCTATTTATAGAGAGAGCTAGGCTATCTCAGCACAGCAGCCAATAACAAGGCAGATCCAACTGTCAACCAACCACCAGTCCCAACCGCCAGTCCCCAGCTACAGAGATGTCTTAAAGGGACCTCAACTTACAGCGACACAGTCCACAGGGAGTCCCACAGGTATTGTAGCCTCTAAATTGAGGCACAGAACAAGCAAGACAACCACACTGGTCCGATTGATCAAAGAGCGAGAGACAAGAAAGGCGAGGCTTACCGAGCCATTTATCTCTCCGCCCTTCAGTTATCCCACTTGTGTTTATCGGCCAGGCTGGCACAATAAACTATCTCAATGACTTTAAGGACTTTGGATTTAAACACTGAGAGGGAGTAAGCTCTTTGTGCTTTTTCATTTGATCTCGGCTCCTCCTGCATCTCACAGTGTCATACTCAGCTGAAGCCCAGGGCAGAGAATCCATGAACAGGGCGAATGAGTTCTGAGTTTGGATTTTCTTCATATACTCTTTGTCATATTACTCTGAGTGGATATTATAGTCTCTGTTTAGTTCTAAATACCACTCAATAATCCCATCCCCAATTCAAAGCACAATTGTTAAGTTCTAGACTTAACTGAAAGGTCAGTGGTTCATGACCATAAATTGCCCCACAAGAGAAAGGTATGGTTGCCTGTGATAGTTACATAATCTCCTGACAACTTGAGCAAAGGGGTGGGTGGTGTCTAGCCTGTCAATCATATCACCGCTTGATGTCCTCATTTTGAGGCACTACAGAGATAAATAGCTCACTGGAATCCAGACCCAGTATCTTTGCCTTTCCTTTCCTGCTTTTAAGAAACTCAGAGAGCTGGAGGAGACCCATGGAGACCCACACCAGTATAGAAATGCTTCCATGGCCACTAGATACACAAGACCTTCTACACACTGGCTGGTGATCCTCTTGCATTTGGCATTATTGCATGTGCTGCATGAATCTAAAGAGGAATTTATGAACTAGTATCAGACATATGGGCTAATATCAGATTTACGGACTTGATCTGGACTGGGCTGGGCTATTTTCTAAATATAAAATTGCTCTATTGTATAAAATACTTTCTTATACACATATGAGTGTCTGTGAATGCTTTACTCTAGTCCATTTGAAGCAAGACACTGTCTTCTTTAGTAAAGATTGCAGGCTGATGACCCTAAGGTGCAATTATACTACATCATATGGCTGCTATAAGTCAACTAAATGTAAACAAAGGATTTATTTCAGGCACAATTTCTTATTTGTATTTGAAGAAGGACTTATGGACTAGCACCACAATTCTGGATTTGAGTTGGACTGGGTTGGAATGCTTTCTTCATATATAATTACTTCTTGATATAAAGCTCTTTCTTATAAATAGATGTGTGTCACTGAATTTGTTTCTCTAGACTATCCAGCCTAACACATATTTGATTGTTGAAGAATATTAGATATATAGGGATTTGATAGAAAAATAAACAAATCTATTTTGTAAGAATTACAACCAGAATGGTGCTAGTGTCTTTCATGAACTTTAACATTATAATGAGAAACCAGTCCTGGGAAAAGGACACCATGTTTGGTAAGTTAGAAGGTCAGTGAAAAAGTGGAAGATCATCAACAAGATCGATTGTTATAATGGCTCCCATGAGCTCAATCATCACAACAATTCTGAGGATGGTGCAGAACCAGGGAATGTTTCATTCTGTTGTACTTGTTGTCCATTTTTCTAGGTGCCAGTGAGTTAGTTCAGACTCAGTAACCCTATGTATTTTACTAAACATGATGACATTTTTTTCCTGGTACTGGTCTCTTCTGATTATATAGAACCTGATACAAAATCTCATCACTCTCACTTCTAAGGAGCATGACGGCTGTACTTCTTTTGTTAGGTGTACTTCTATCTACTTTCAATCCATACAGACTGAAGGGTGCAGTCTTTGATTTTAACAGCAAATACATAAAATTGTCCTCCTTTTTAGGTAAACAAGGCCATGTGATCTGCATATGGCAGATTATTGATAAGCCTTTCTCTAATTCTTATGCTATTGTACATATGATTAAGAACTGACTTGATGGTGTCTAACAAAAACAATTCCTTATCATTATAGTTATTTTAACAATATAACTAAATTTCAACAAAATATAGTAGAAACTGTGAATATTGGAACCCATTGGATTTTTAAAGTTGAGTTTTAAAGTCACCTGTCAGAGAAGGAAAACAGAAACAATTTCTGATAAGTTAGAGCAATAGATTAGTGGTGACTGCACCTTGTCAAAAAACAACTTGTGAGACGCTGAAGGACTGTTGAGTGCTGGCTCTATGCTTTTGATTTTGAGGATATCACTGAAGAGGGTGGGAGAAAAGGATTCGTGAACAACATTCCAGGGATGAGGAACTGTGTTTGAACTCCCTTATTTATTTTTTTAAAAATTCCTTCTAGATCCAATACTTCATCTAATTGTATTGTTAATAATTATGGGAAATGTAGAAAAACAAATGTCAAAGCCATTTCCATGGAATGAACTAGATTTTTCAAATAATGGTAAACAGCAAAGGCAACCTTAGGCTATGGCCTCATGTCTGAGAGTGAGTCAGAAATGAAGCAATTGATTCAGTGCTCTGCTGAACTAAAGCACCCCCAGGCATGCACATGTACTACTAAGTGGACTTCTGGACTCAGGAAAGAGAAAGGCCTTCAGGCCCAAACTTATTTTCGCTAGGATCATATAGATCAGGTTAATAATCAGAAGGAGCTATTCAGCTTCAGGGCAAGTTTTTAGGTTGTTAATCATTGTGTTGTTTTTATTCTGCAGAACTGTCACATTTATCATTTGGGGTAAATCTCGTGCATTGATGAGTTTCTGCTTCCTTGGGAGAAGGGATTTAGAAAAAGCCTATCCAGCATGTTACTGGGTAGAAATGTATTTTGGTTCTTTAAAGAACATTTGTTTAGCTTCAATTTTGTCAGGTACAGCATGTTAGGATGACACAGATACAATATATATTTTTGTTGTTCATTATAATTATATCCACATGTGTTCTTGAAATAATGTACAGAAAGTCATAAAGCAACAAATTCAATTTTTTGTTAACCCATTACAAAGTAGAGATATGAGGGGGAAAAATAGTTATTTGCATTTTAGGTGATGAAATCAGAAGAAGGCAAACCATAAGCTGGATTTTAAAAGAGGTATTTGAGGGAATACAAAAGCCAGAAAGAGTTAGATTTGATTATAGTTTCACAACAACACAGCCTATTGCTCAGCCCTGCCTTGTGACCCTTCTCGGATGGTATGTCCCATTGTCTACAGATGGGGTTTGGGTCTCTGCTCTGACACCCCTCATTCTCAACAGTATGTGTTTGTTTTGTTTGGGGTCCTCGGGATGAGTCAACTGGGGCACAGTATAGCACTGAAGAAACACGCAATATTCCTCTGTTTCTCTGAGGCTTCTTCTCTCCCTACTATCAAGCCTTTCACTTCTAGCTGGACCGGAGCACATTTACTGGTACAAATAAGAGCTCATGACACATGAAATCCAGGTTAGATAAACTCCTCAGGAACAGAAATGGAAGTACCGATACCAAGAGGGTAGAGGGAAAGTGCGGGTGGGAAGGGAGGGAAGGAGGAACCTATCACAATGATTGTAGCATAACACACACACACACACACACACACACACACACACCCGGGGCACAAACATGGGTAAAGGGAGACAGCTGTCAGTGAAAGATATGAAAGCAATAATAATAACTTATAATTTTTAAAGGGGTCAAAAGGGTGGAACAGGGAAGGGGAGGGAGGGAAGAAAGAAGAGCGCACACCAAGGGCTCAAATATAAATAGATGGTAAGAAAACGATGATGGCAACATATGTACAAATACCCTTAATACAACTGATGTATGGAATGTTATGAGCTGTAAGATACCCCATTTAAATGGTTTTGAAAAAAACAGAACAAGAAACTATTGCTATGAGTCAAATTCTGATCACAGAAATCTTATAGGGCAGAGTAGAATTGACCCCTAAGTTTTCCGATGCCATGATATTTTATGGCAGCAGAGTGTAACATCTTTCTTCCATGGAGTGACTGGTCGTTTTGAACCAATGGGTCTTCCATTAGCATCCAATCATTTAACCACTCCCTGTGACACCAATAAACATGTCTAAATAGCACATTTCTTAACTTTCAGAAATGTCTTCAAACTATTGACATTTTTTCTTCATTGACATTTTTATTAACAAAATTGAGACTAAACTAAGACTAGGTTGTATCACAGTAAAGTGTTTGCTAACTAACAGAGAGTTCAAAGCTTCAAATCTAACAGAAAGTACTTAGGAGAAAATACCTGAGGATCTACTGCCTTACATATTATAACTCAGGGAACCCTCTCTGGCAATTTCACTTTGTTTTATATGGTTACCATAGGGACACTACCAGTCAGA
>NW_022109827.1:1977500-1978414 GCF_000313985.2 Echinops telfairi | reverse complement strand
GAATCTGACTTAAAACAACCTTACAGATAGTAAAATAATATGTTGTCTGGTCCTGTGACATATTTATAATGGTGGGAGTGGTAATAGCGGGAGGGCGGAGAGAAGGTGGGGCAGAAAGAGAGAAACTTCCTCCCTGGGGGACGGATAACAGAAAAGCGGGTGAAGGAAGATGTGGGACAGTGTAAGACATGACAAAATAATAATAAATTAGAAATTATCAAGGGTTCATGAGGGAGGGAGGGGGAAAACGAGTAGCCAATACCAAGGGCTCAAGTAGAAAGCAAATGTTTTGAGAATGGTGATAACAAAAAATGTATAAATGTTCTTGACACAATGGAGGTATGTGTGGATTGTGATGAGAGGCAGGGGGCCCCAAGAAAATGATTAAAACAAATAGTGCCTAGGGTTTCTGAAAGTATAAATCTTTATTGAAGCCAGGAGCTTCCTCTTGTGCCCCAGGAGCAGATGCTGGGTTTGAATCATCCATTTTGAGGTGAGCAGCCCAACTCTCAACCTACTGTTCCAACAGGGCACCTGGAGCCTCTCCAGAACCAAACTCGCTGCCCTTGAGTCAATTCTGACTCCTGTCAACCAACCCGCACAGGACAGCGCAGAACTGCTCCTGTGTGTTTCTTAGGCTGTAACTCTTTACAGTCATGAAAAGTCCTGTCATTCTCCCACGGAGGGGTCTCCAGATTTCAAACTGCTCACCTTGAGGTTAATAGCCTGAATTTGTAACCACAACACCGTAAAGGGATCCTCATTTATTCTCCAGATCAGGGGTGTCAAAATTGCAGCCTGTGGGCCTCGTGGGGTAATTTTTTGTAGCCCACGATGTGCTGACATAAAATGTAATGCAGGAACTTTGTGTAGGGTATTGGCTTGATCACACTTAAGCAATATTTTCTTCATAA
>NW_022109827.1:1949773-1965446 GCF_000313985.2 Echinops telfairi | reverse complement strand
CTAGTTGGTTCCAACTCATAGCAACCTTCTACGTAACAGAAGAAACATTGACCAGGCCTCACCATCTGCACAAATGTGGCCATGCATGTGCCCACTGTTGCAGCCACTGTGTCAGTCCATCTCATTGAGGGTTTTCCTCTTTTTCACCATCCTTTGCCCAGCCTGCTATCCTTTCCAATGACTGTCCTCTCCTGTGAAAATGTCCAAAGTGTATGAGATGAAATCTCCCCATCCTCACTTTTAAAGATAATTCTGGTTGTACTTCCACCAAGACAGATTGGTTTGTTCTTCTGGTAGTCGATGTGATTTTCAGTATTCTTCATCAGCACCGTAATTCAACTGTATCTGTTCTTTTCTTATCTGCCTTATTCATTATCTAGCTTTCATAAGCATGTCTGAGTCTCAGAGGTCATGGTGCCAATCAGGCACAACTTGGTTCTCAAAGTGACATGTTAACTTTTTTACAGCAATTTTCCCCAATCAAGGAGCACTGGGGTTGCTATCAACTAAGTGTTGAACTGCTAATCACAAGGTGTGCAGTTCAAACCCACCAGCCACTCAGCAAGAGAATTATGAGGCTATCTCCATTCGAGATTTATAGCCTCTGAAACCCTATGTAGTGCTGATATAAGGTGGAATTGATTAGATGGCAGTGGATTTGGGGGTTGTCAATGTAATACATTTTTTTGATGCCTGACTGAGACTTTTATGACCATTAATTATAGATCCATATAGTGAATCATCAACAAATATTTCATATCACATGTCAATGATAAAGAATTCAGAGGAATTATTGTAAAACTTTAACAAGAAATATTGTTAGTTTATGGCTAACAATTATGGAAGCATTTTCTAAAGATTCAATGTTGATGAAATATAAATACAGATATGTATTTATTCATTTGCTATGAAATCTGATGAAAATCATTGAAAGCATGTAAGATCGAAGTAACACGTAACACTCAGTTTACTCATGCGTCACTCATGGCTATTGAGTCGATTCTGATTTGTAGCGACCCTAGATGACAGGGTAGAAATGCCCCTGGGGATTACCTAACTTTTTATAGGAGTAGAAGTTCTCATCTTTTTTCTCAATTGCAGCTGGTGGTTTTGAACTACTGACCTTTCGATTAGCAGCCCAATCAGTAGGGTTAGTAAAAAAGCATTGCCACTAAGGTTCCAGTTCAATGCACATATATATTACAAACAAAATATGTCTAAGCAAGCCTCTGAAATCAGTGGACGGCTACAGACAAGTTCTCTCAGTAATACTACCACACTTGTTTTAGTATTGCATTGGGGGGTGGGGAGAGGGCCGGCGAGTATACATTATGTGCCATGCAGTGAGGTAGGGGAGTGACTTTGTTGCTAGAGCTAATATCAAATTATCAAAGTTATTCTAGTATACTTCTTTCTAAATAACATGGAAGCCATATCTGATTTCCTCTGGCTATACAAAGGAGTAGGAGAATCTAATATCTCATCAATATAAAACCATTAAACAGAGGCCAGACATATCTCCACTCTCCATCCTCCTTTTACCTTATTCTAACACTATACTCTTACGTTTGATATAAGACGTTGCAATGGCTATACAGAACACATAAACAACACTCATGATTAAGGGGGTTTATTGGGGTAGTTAACAGGTTACTACAAATCAAATCAGAAATCATTGAAGCTATAGTCATTACTCCACAAAAACACCTCTCCTCAGTTAGCACCCAAGTCTCTCTCTAGTTCTTAGCCTCTCAGTCACGTGGTCCTTTGGCCTCTGCTGCAGTGGGCAAGCCTGCTGCTTTGCCTCAGACTTGCATAGTCTAGGCACTGCTTCTCTGTTCTGTCTCATCATCTCTGCCTCCACCTCTGTTCTTAGTCTGATTCCTTTGTCTCATCCCAGGGTCTCCATGCTGCAGCTGCTGGTGCCACTCTTAATGGGCTCCTCCCTTTCAAATAGATATCTTGAGCATGTTCCCCTGGGGACTCTTCTTCCTTGGGGCCTTTGTTATTTTTCTCACTTCCTGATTCAGAGGTAGATCTCTTCTAAGGAAGGCCTTTTTGTGTCTTTCCCGGGACCATCCTCCCAAGAACACAAAGCATGGTGATTTGGTTCACATTCTTTTATTAGAGATTGAGAATACATTCCCACCTAAATCCTGTCCATTAGTACAAATAACTCCTATAATTCCTTCCAAAAGTGTATTATTGCCACAGGCATAGAAGCTGGAATTTAAAACACATCACAAAGTAGATTATGGCTAGAAGGGCCATGCTAATTGACTGTAACTCAACTGCTAACTGCAAGGGCAACAACTCAAACCCAAGAGCTGCTTCTTGGGAAAAAACGATGACAGCCTTGGCCATACTATGAAGCAGGTTCCCACACAGCTACAGGTTCACTATGCGCAGAATCAACTGGATGGTAATCCATTTAATCTTATCTGAGTATATGAGAATAAAATAACTGTTGAGTGAATTATGAATACTAAAGTTTTAAAAGTTATTAATTTAATATGTCATTCGTTTATCACATTCTAGAGCATAATATTAGTGTGATGACAAAGTAGAAAATTCATTACTAGGTGAATAGAATATTACCATATATGAACAATAATCCACATTTCTTCAGCTCGGTAAGTCATAAAATTGATTTTTGTCAATCTTTTTAAAATAAAGGGAGCGTTCTGTCACAAAAGTTAACAAAATGATCATTTTTAAAAATCATAAATATATGTAGAAAGCATGTGTATTTTGTGGCGAGCCACACAACCTTGACAAAATGAAAGGATATTTTCTAATAATTCCAAATCCAATTATTTTGCCCACCTTGTCATTAAACTAGAAATTCAATTTCACAATCCTGAAATGGTCTTAAATAACACAACTAATTAGGATGTTTTCGACAAGTGTCAATGATTAAAAAATCCATCTATTTAATCTGTTGCTTTAGCATGCTCTTTTCTGAAACTTACATATAAGTATGTTCCAAAGAAGTCTAGTCCAGCTCTTCGTTAATAACCCTGCAATAGCCTTCTAGGCATTGTTACTACTGCATTTTGATGTATTTATTAATAATGTTTTGATATATGCTTTGGTTTAACTGCGCATTGTTAGAGGTGACCTTTTGATTTGATTGTTCAGCTGACTTTGGTGCTAATAAGATAAAGAATGAGGTGCCTAATGAACCTTGTGTATGGAAATAATGATAGATGGCTTATTTGGAATTCTACAGACGCAGCACCGCCAAGCCTGCTGAAGAGTCTTTGGAACCTAACTAATTTTAGAGAGAGGTTTTATTGATTACACAGAGACAAGGCACATTTTAATCATTTTTACAGCACTGTATGGCCTGAGGTACCAAAATCCATTAAACAAGGATTATAAACTTTGTTTTAAACTAGATTCTAAATTGTTTCTTGATGTATAGTCAACAACAGCTCTATAAGATCAATCACAGTTACTAAGGCATATTAAAATCAACTTGTTTAATTTTAATTGCTCATATGCCTGACCCTCTGAGGTACAGCTGTTCATGAAGCTAAATTACTTTTCTCCCAGATAGGAGTTCAATTTTGGTTTACATTGCAATCACTTTTTTTTTCCTAAGGCCACCAACATGTTCTCATTTTTTTACATTTTTATTTTTAATTTCCTCTTCCTATGCTAAAAGTGTTCTCTGAAATGACACCTAGGTATTTTTATCATTCTCTGTATCTTTTCCTGGGAGTAATGTATTTAAATGATTATTTCAGCTGAGTGTTAAAAATATATGCCCATATATAGACACATACACACACAAGTTACATGTGCATATTTAATTACAGAGTTTTAATAGTTTAACTAGAAGCATGTACCCCGGAGAAAAAAATATTTAGTTTGCTTAATAGTATGTAATTGTCTTCTTTTAAATGGATACTTTATGCATTCGAAGTATTGCATAATTATAACAATTGCTTTTACAGTCAAGCAATTTATTAACACATAAAATATTTTAAATTATTGGTAGTGTTCTGTAATATATGAGAAAAACTAGGAAATAGACCAGTGAGAAGATCTGCTTTCCTCTCCTGTAATGAAGGGGCCTTAACAATTATTAGACCTGGATAAGAGATCAAGATATAACACAAATTGTGTGAGTAGCAAATGACTTATTTTGTTGTCAGATTCTGCATCTTTAAAATAAAAATAAAGTAAAGATATATAAATTTAAATTTCATTATCATAATATAACTGACAATGTTTTGTAATTTCCAATATCCACAATTATATACATGTGTACATAGGCACATTTGTTGGCTCATATATATGATCTATTCAATTTGGCAAAAGTTAAGCAAATACACAAATAACTCTGCTGAGGAAAAGAAGAAGGTAGAAGATAGTGCAGTATGGGGGAGGATTAGTCCACTATTTTTATAATTACACATTTCATTTTTTAAAGCCTTCTTGAATTTCCAAATGAGGTCTCTCTTCATGCACTACCATTGAGTCAACACAAACTTACAGCAACCTGAGAGGGTGGGTAAAACTGTCCTTGTGGGTTTCTGAGATTGCAACTCTTTATGGGAGTAGGAAGCACCCTCTTTCTTGTACTAGTGTGGCTGGTGGTTTCAAACTGCTAACCTAATGGATCTCAGTCAAATTCATAATCACTAAACCAAAGCTCAAATTCCAATTTTGCAAATTTAACTATGAGTCAACACTAAAATTGCATTATCAAAAGATGTATCAATCACATGTTTATATACTCAATCTTAATTAACTTAATTATTCTTTAACTGTAGCTTCAAAAGAATAAAAATATGTTTAAAATTAACTTTAATGTTTTAGATTCCCAAAAAAGTTGAATATCATTGCTCATTACATGTACTTAATCATAAAATGACTGTAAAAATGCTAGCATTATCATAAGTAGTGGCATGCATGTTACTTTACTACTTAAATATACAAACTTGCTCATTGATGCAATTATGATCATGGACCACCAACTATTTTGATGAAACTATTCCAGATGCAGGAATGAGATATCAGTGCTAGATTGTGATTTTGAAGGGCTAGAAGAAACTGAGCATTCTCTCCTTTATAAAACTCTTAATGGTACTAAAAATCACTATCAGTGAACTGCGCTTGCAGTTTCCTAAGGGAAATGTAAGTATTACATAACATGGTATATCTGTGTTGTTATGTAATTAGGCACACCAAAGAGCATGGGTCAAATACAACAAAACATTTTGTATTCACAATACGTCTTACAGTTGCTTGAGTTCTTCTCATTGGAGCCAGCTAGAGTGCGGTCAGATGTTTATGATCACCTTCACTTGCCTGAGGATTCAGGTGTTGGGAACTGTCAACATAGTCTTTCATCCACCAGCAGGAACAGTATTCCAAGGACCAAGAGCAGGCAATTCCCAAAGTTCAGGTTTTCAAACTTCTATAGAAAGCCACTGCTACTATTGTCCCATTTAGGAAGTCACATGGACAACCCCCATAATTGTGCTCAAAAGAAGGCCTGAATTGGGAACATTTATAATGCAGTCTGTCATACACAGCAGAGAGCACTGTTACAACTGTTAAAATATTCATTTGTAATAAACACTGTCAGAGTCCATTCCAATTTTCTGTGGATTAAATCAGTGTCTTTAATCCCAACTATAATGACTCATACCTATTAATAGGTATGCTTAGGGAGCTTTCAGCAAAAAGGCAGGCTAGGAAGACAGATATGCTACACTGACAATCTGTAACAAATACATGAGAGAACAGACACAGAAGGAAATCTGAAACCAGCAATTCCTCTATTTCAGTTATACCCTAAAGAAATAAGAAACCTAGCGCACATGGATGTAGTCACACCCACGTTCCACAGCATCATTTGCAATAGGAAAAAGATGGAAAGAACCTGAGTGCCCACCAATAAAAGAATAGATCAATAACTCTGGTACATACAGACAATTGAATAATACACACCACTGTAGAATGATGAATCTGAGGTACTCCTTCTAGATGGAATTGCAAGATTATACTGGTTGAATCACAAATGGACAAATATTGTATGAAACCCCTGTTATTAAACAAACAAGAAATGGTTTTCACACTTCACACTAAAATGCATAGGCTTTTATGTCTACCAGGGTGGGCATGGGAGGAGGAAATCAGAAGTGGTAGGCTAGGGGCTAAACTGGTCCCCAGGAAGACCATATCCAACAAAAGGAAGATATGCAAGAAAGATTGGAGCCAGTGATTTAGGGGTTTGATCAATTAGTGAATACAAAAATGATGATCTTTTTGTGAACCCTCACCTAATACACAATAAGAAGTTAAATTGAACAAAAAAAGAAGCAGCAGCAGCTTGCGCTTTGGATATAAGCTTTTAGTTCGAGTTTATAGACTATTAAAAATATGTGACGAAAACAATTCTCATTAACACTGTATTATTAATACAGAGAATATAATCAGAGAAGCCAGATTCTATGAAGAATTCAGCTTTAGGACTAGAGAAAGGCTTAATAACAACCTATGATATGCAAATAGCATGCAAATGATATGCTCACTGCAAGTAAAGAGGACTTGAAGCACTTGCTGAAGATCAAGGATTGCAGTCTTCAGTGTGGTTTACAACTCAAAGTAAAAAAAAAACAAACAAAATCCTTAAAACTGCACCAAAGGATAATATCATGATAAACAGAGAAAAGATTGAAGTTATCATGGTTTTGTCTTGCTTGGATCCACAATCAATGCTCATAGAAGCAGCAGTCAATCTACTGCACAAGACTCCTTAAAGTGTTGAAAAGCAAGGATGTTATTTTGAGGGTACCCCCCCAAAACGGTTTCCCCCCCAAAGCTATATATATATATATATTTTTTTTTTAAATAAAACAACCTTATCATCTTTAAAGTACTCTCCATTCCACTTAATACATATCTCAAATCTGCAAATCCATTCTTGGAAACATTTTTCAAACTCATCTGTTTGGACGGCTGACAGGACCTCCCTCATTTTTTCCTTCACCTCATCTACGTCATCCAATTGCTAACCTTTCAAGTCCTTCTTCATTTGCAGAAACAAAACCTCACATGGAGCAAGGTCAGGTGAGTAAGGTCTATGGGGCAAGAGAGGCATGCTGTTTGGGGCCAAAAACTGGCAAACTGAGATGGCTTGAACAATTTCTTTTACGAAAAATTTAATTGTAAGCAGAGAGAACTTTCGCAGTCAATGCCACTGGGGGCATAACTCAGAGTAAGCTGCTTGATGCTCACCTAGTGGGAAAATGTGTGCTACAAAAGCTCCGCCTAGAGGAGTTTTTTGTGTTTTTTTCCGTTTTTTTTTGCAGGTACCCCCTCATATGGTATATCTGACTTTAATTGCCTCATATGCCTATGAAAGTTGAACATTGCTATTTATGAAGAAAAAGGAGAATCGGTGCATTTGAATACAGTTCTGGCAAAGAATATTGAAGGTACTGTGGACTACAAACTGACAAACAAATCTGTTTTGGAAAAAGTACAGCCAGAATGTTCTTTAGGGCAAGAATGGCAAGACTTTGTCTTACAGACTTTAGACACGTTATCAGGAGAGAACAGTCCTTAGCGAAGGACGCTGTGCTGGGTAAAATAGGGCAGTGAACAGCAGGGAGCCCCTCAAAGAGATGGAGTGATAGAGTAGCTGCAACAATGGCCTAAAACATAACAGCAGTGAGGAGGATGGTGCAGGACCAGGAGCGGTTTCAACTGCTGTACCTAGCATCACTATTAGCTGGCCATGAACTCACTCCACAGCACCTGGCAACAACTCTATTATTATTTCTTCTAAATTCCCTTATGAACAATAAAACACCATCACAGCAAACCAAGTGTCTATAAAGCACTTGGTATTTGCTCGGGCTTCAATTTTGATTCATGGGGTTATCTGATAAATACTCTTGATTTACTCATTATGGAAGCAGATTGCCAGGTATTTTCTTTCATGGTAAGAAGTACTCCGGGGCCTCAAACCATCAACTTTCATGTTAGCAAGTGAGGGCAAACTGTACAAGCTACCAGAAATGTCATTTACGATATCTTTACACTGAAGTTATGTATATATTCTGTCATTTTCTCTTCCTCTTTTTTTATTAGCTAAGTTATTCAACACATTGTGGATCATATTGGTTGTAATTTTGACAGATCAGGAGAGTCAGAGCAAAATACATGCCAAGTGAAACTTTTGATAAAAATTGAATCAATAACAATTGATATCATATTTAATTTTAATACAATAATTCAGAAAAAATCCATACAAGTTTGAAAGTAGAAATGTTGGCACTTTTCTATAGTTAGATAAAGTGAAGAAAAATCAGATAATTTTAAACATTATACATTTTTATATACTTTTCTTTTTATAATAAATATGTTTGGAATTAAAGGAAAAATAAAATGACAAGAAGCAGTTTCATTTCTCAGCTGTAAATGGAAAGAATGAACAAAAAAATGACTTTATAATAATAAAGTCCACTCCCTGCTTGTATTTTGCTATCTTCAGAGTGTATGTGGCTCACAATTTATCTGTCTTTCCCATATATTTATTCAATTCAGGTATCTTTATTTATTCAATTTAGGTATGCTCGTATACATTGGTGTTTGAAACACTGGTATTATATCTTTCATCATCACAGTAACATACAAATCACCATAGTGCATAAGAAATTGATAGATAATTGATAGTTGTCTTTCCCTTCCTAGATGTAAGAATAATGTGACAGTGGTGCAGAAGCAAATGGTGTTTCCTTCTAATGTATGTATGGTTGCTATGAGTTGGAATCAACTAGATGGCACTTAACAACTGCAAGCAGACAACTTAAAAAGGATACCAGTGGAGATATGTTTAGGGAAAAGCTCAACATAATAATGCTGCTTTTTAAAAAGATATTGTTTTACATAATGCATAAACATTTATCATTGCATCCTGTGTTTTCCAGTCTGAGAAACAATTGCACATCTTTAGGTAACTTTCAGGGTTTTCCTACAAATACAGCAAATTTTATTCACCATCTTAAGACCCGTTCTTGCCTAATCTGATATAGGGGAACTTGAATTTGAGCTCTCATATTCCTCATCCAATGCATCTCAAATACAAGGGGGCTCCGTAAAGTTTGTGAATAGATTAAATTAAGAGATAATGAAATGTTTCCACTATTTTCTTGAAGCTCCCTCATATATCATGATATTTGATGGGGTTAATGAAGTTCAAATCCAACACACATCTCAGTAGCATTTCTTTCTGTTGAATATTCTGTCCTTCTTGAAACATTCTCTTCCTTTGACTTCCCGATCACCGCTTAGGCACCATTTGCTCATTATCTCTCCCAGGGAGGCCCGTCATCCTTGAAAATTATTACATTTGGCCTTCCTAGAGGTTTCATATACTTTTTTTTTCTCTGAAGGGGCTTCAAAGTGTTAAGAAAAAAAGATGGAATTGAAAGATAATGAAAATTTTCCAGGAAATATTTGAAGCTCCTTGTATTGCTTCTTTTTAGACAATTCCCAATTATTTGAAATAGCATCTATTAATCGCCTTAATTTTTCACATTTCATCTAGATATTTCATCTAAAATCTAGAACCATATAATCAGACTGCTTCTTCAATGATGACCTATAAATTCCAGAAGGTAGAGACTATGTTCTGACTTAGCTTAATATCTCCAGCAAACAACATTGTTCCTGGCTCATATTATGTAGGCATTCCTAAGGATATAGTTAGGAATGGATTATGAATAAATTACTACATTGTTGTAATTTTAAAAAGATTAATCTAATATCTGTATACAATTTTTTGAATGTTCTGACTCTGGTTTTACTTAAACCTCAATGATTCCACTGTGAAGTGATGGGGATCTTCAATAGTGTAAGAAATGCTAGACTAAAAGATTGCTAAAGAGACTTCACAAATCCCTGAGTGTGCAAATGGCTTGTCCATGTTTATTAAAGGTAAGGTGGGTTGTTGAAACTCACCCAGCAGCTCTGTAAAGAAATCAGTCCATGAAATGTTACGGATCAGGTGTACTCCATACAGAAAAGACTTGACAAAAATGAGTTTGGTTTTAGTTTTTTAGGAGTCATTATTTAGAAGAGTGTTTGCACACATAGTTCGAGGCATTTGCTTATGCCACTACTCTGATCTAGGAGCAGCCATCTCTTTCCCACTGTCTGAATTATTCTCGGTTCTGGAAAAAGAGAGGGAAACTCAGTTATCCCATTACACTCTCTCTATCTGCCATATCTCACGTGAATTATTCCATCTCCGTATTTTTACAAGAAAATTAAAGTTGCAAAGATAATAGTACTAATGTTAAAGAACAGTGCTCTAGGTTAAAACTCTGACTTGTCAATCAATACCTGTCTGGCTGTACACAATTTTTTAATACTTCTAAGATTCATATTTCTCATAACCCATAGGATTATTAAGAAAAATATTATTTTTCACTAACATTGAATCATTTCTACTATATTTAAAATGAAATTCATACACATTGATATTTAATTTGTTCTCTAATAATTTAATTTTGTAACATTTAACAAGAGTTGGATATTTAATGACAGTTGCCTTTGTAGACTCCATGGCATTTAATTTTATTTAATATTTAATATATTCTGGGATAATAATTAAATTTATGTGTAGCTCTACATTCTTATAAATTTTTATTTTAGACTATTTGTTGGTTAACTAAAAATTTTCTGATAATGATTCCAGATATATGAGATTAAATTGGGGGATGATTAAAATAACCATGAATTGATTCAAACCTACCAAAATAAATTATACTTGGTATTTTATCATGCTAAAAGGAAATATTAGAATTCTGCATAATTGGGATTATTGTCAAGGTTTTGATTAATATATTAGAAAGTAAATTTTAGGTAATTCTTCTCTAGGTTGTTTTTAAATTAAAGGTAAATTAAAAGTTGACATTGGTTATCAAATATCAATATTCTTCTATCTTAGAAGCATGCCTTCTAACTGTTATTTTATAGCTAACATAACACTACCCAATGCTTTTAACCATAAAACCATGTGCTCGATTCTATAATAAAGATGTTAAATATTGAAAAGCATATACAGAATCAAATAACTGAATATTTTTCAAAGCTTTTGGTGAACTTACTGTTTCAATTATATATTCTGACAGTACTCAAAGATATTTCAAGCATTTTATCAAACACCAAAATCACGATCATGTTTTGATATGCATTATAATTTTTTCGAACACCTGAAAGTTTCTGATTTTTCCAGCTGTCATTATGCACCTATTTATCTCCTGTTATCTTAAATGTAAGCATATAAGAACTATAGTTACAGTGAATTTAAACACATATTCAGCTGCATTATTTTATATTTCTCATTGCTAAAACATCTACAGGGGACTGTATGGGGACAAATTACCAATTTGACACATTAGCAGAAGTGAAGGATTAAAATTGGATGTACTATGGACAATATTTCATGCAAACACAAACCTTGGTGAATTTTTATTTTATATTCGTACTTAAATTTGCTTTTAGGATCTCTAGTGGCATCGTACTTTATGAGTTGAGCTGCTAAGCAAAAGGTTGACAGTTTGAAACTACTCTGAACTCTTTGGGAAGAAGATAAGGTTTTTTACTCCCATAAAACACCAGTCTCAGAAACCCCCTGGGGCAGCTATGAGTCAGACTCAACTCACTGGCAGTGGGTGAGATTTATATTTAATCAGGAAAAAATAACAATTATTATATTGAGTAAAGCATGGCATTCTGTATTGTTTTACAATTTACACTTTGATAGAGAAATCATCCACGTGAAAAATCGCACCACTTGTTATCATCAAATGGATTTCAATTGGCCACTAACCTATACTCTCCTAGATTGAACATGTTCATTTCCATGGCACCTAACAACAACATTTCTATACATTTCATGTTACATTTTGCAAAGCATTTTTGTCTCTCCTCATATTAAATTATATTTGTGGTAAAGAAGGTCTTAAAATAATTTTGAGTATCAGGAGAGTGCTGTCAATACGAAGGAGGTGGCAGATTGCTCCGTGCTCCTTCCCAGGCCGGCCAGACTCCTTTACCCCACTTCTACATTCCAAAGCTCAGTCACCGTGCAGACCAGAGGATGAGAAGCCCAAACATAGAGGAAAAAATGAAAAGTAAGATGTTTATATATTTTTACATACAATAAATTTTTAATACTTTGAAAATTTATTAAAATTTAGTTTAAAAGATGAAAACTATTCTTCAAATAGTCTCTAAATTCAGGTGGAATTTCTCAAGATCATATTTGGGTTCTTCAGTACCTGTTATAATTTTCTTCAACTTAATTTACATGTTCTATAATCAACCCCTGGTCTTGTTTTGATTGCTGATATTGAGTTTCTCCTTCGTGTCTTCTCAGAGATGTAGTTAATTTCATGCCCATGTGCTCCATGGAGCGAGGTTCATGTGTGTGGTTGTCATATACATTATTGAAAAGGGTATTTGCCTTGAAGTTTTTGGTCCTGTGAAATTCGACCATGTATTCACCAGTTTCGTTTCTATCAGCAAAGCCATATTTCCCAAACAACGATCTTTCCTGCTGGTTTTCAGCTCTTACCTTCCAGTTAACAGTAATCATCAATGCCTCTTGATTGTGTGTTTGCTCAACTTTAAATTGAGAAAATTGGTAGAATTCTTAAAATTCTTCAATACTAGCTGTGTGTAAATTTGAATAATAGTTTATTAACTGGAGTCTTTATAGGAATATAGATATTTTGGTATCACCACTACTTCAGAGCAGATCTTGGATTGTGCTATTTGAAAGTGAATGACTCCATTCCTCTTACATTTATCATTTCCATTATGAAAAGCAATACAACTGCTCAATTCAAAATAGCCAATCCCAGTACATTTCACCTTAATAATTCTTAATATATCCATCGTTATGCATTCTTTAAATTAATTTTTGATAGCTTCCAATTTTCCAAGATTCATATTGTGCATGTTCCACCTATGAACGTTTGCAAATGAAGATATACAGAAAGCCTTATTACATCCATATCATTTAAGTTCAACTCTACTTTGAATCTTGAATGATCTGCATCAAAGCTGTATCCTTTTACCATATTTATTAAATCTGCATGCTGATCAAATCATCAGAGAAACTAGATTATATAAAGAAGACACAAAATCAGGATAGGTGGAATACTTAAAAACAAGCTGTTATATGCAGAGGAGTGACACACACTTTTGTCAAATTTTTCTATCCTATGTAGTCAATGATCCTTTATTTTCTTCAAAATAGTACGCTCTGGATGTCCTACACAGTCATTTGTTATCAATGCATGCAGTCTGTCTTGAGATGGTCTTGGGATTGAGGAGGAATATAGTCAAGGTCCTGCTTTGGCCTTTGTGAACTTGTTTTAATTTTTCTCAGCTCCAAATTGAGCTTATATGCCAATTGATGGTGCATTTCAGTAAGCCTCAGACCTTGTTTTGGCTGATAAGTTTAAACTTCTCCATAGTCTCTTCTTACATATTCAGGTAGTCAAAAACAAAGTCTTGGAATGTGTCATAGGAGGAGGAAAATAAAGAATACTCTGACTTTCAGAGTAAGAAAAGCATAACCATGGCATGAAAATTTTCTTCACAAATAGGGCAAATAAGAGAGGCATGGGGTGACAATTCAACCATGGATTAATAAAATGTTAATCCATTAGCAACCACAAGGAGGTAGACTAGAAAGAAGGAGGAAGACCAAGACTGGATCTTCCAGAAATACTAGCGAGCAAAGCAGAGCAAGTTGTACTTCAACATAATATTTTCAGTTAAGATGCAGTAATACCCCGTCTGCTCCCAGTTAATATTACATAAATTTAAGATACTACTAGTGGTGGTATAGTGAAATTTAAGTTGGGCTGTTAACCCTAAGGTCAGTAATTCAAAACAATCAGAGTAATTCAAAGCCATCAGTTGCTTCAAGAGAGAATGATGAGGTTTTCTTTTCCCATGAGGATTTAGAGTCTCAGAAACCCACAGGTCAGTTCTACTCTGAAATATAAGGTTAGCGTTAACTGGATAACAGTGAGTTTGGTTTTTGAGTTGGATACTCCCTCATTTAATCATTAAAGTTGTTTTAAAAAAAAGTCATATCAAGTTGGTGTCCACTCATAGCAACCCGATAGGACAGGGTAGAACTGCCTCTGTGAGTTTCTGAGACTGTAACTCTTTATGGGAATAGACAGCCCAGTCTTTCTCCCTGAGCGACTGGTAGTATCGAACTCCTGACCTTGCAAATTGACGCCATAGAGGCTCCTCCAAAGATTAAAACTGAATATCAATTGGACAGAATATATCCTCTTTAAAATTAGTGCTACTACAAACTCAAAAAAGTAAATCTTTGCTGTCTTCCTAGCTGGGTTCTTGACAGAACCCAGAACCAGAAGCAAAACCAGTGAAGCATGTGTGTGTTTCATGTGCGTGCATGTGTCTGTCCATTTATTTCAAGAAAACAACACAGACATCTGTAGACGGTGTCAATTTCAAAGTCTATGGGTCTGAAAGTTTTTCCCAACCAAAAAAGGAAAAGCAACGATGAGTCCAAGATGGGCAGATCCAATGGCAGACTGAAGACTACTGAAGCAAATGACCACAGCTAATAAGTCAGATGGTCAGATGGCAGGCTTCCAGGATCAAGTTCAATAAACTGGATATCAGATGACAAGCCATAGGCAGGAACCAGATTCAGTAAGAAACATACAAGCTTTGCCAAAACAGAGTATTCATATACATTGAAAGCTGCCCACACCCCAAAGAAAGTTCCATTTCAAATGATGGACTGCTTAAAACAGCTCTTGACTTGGAGGTGATTACTTTATATCAGATTTGCCACTTTGTTATAGTCCCAGCTTCACTTCACCATCTTTCCCTTGGCTCTCCTCCCCCAACTCCTTCCCCCTTCCCACACTTGGCAGACGTGTCTCTGTTACATTTAAGCCAAGGAACCGGTAGCCCTGACCCAGGCCAAGGGCATGTTTTTGCTCCTCAGCTTTTGCATTTTATTGTAAACAGATCGATTACTCTTTTTGGCTCCCATGTCCTCTCTTCTTAAGGCTCTACTCGTGCCTGCAGCCACGAGCACTGTCCAGGCAGACATAAGCAAATCACATGCACCCTAGCTAGTTTTTCTTTCAGAATTCACCAGTATCTCCTGTCCTGATAAATGACCTGAGACCTTGACTGCCCCAGAGCACACACCTCAGCAAGAACTAGGCCATCCCAAACCACACAGCCAAGCCCCATACCTATACCTTCCTGGCTCCTGGGAACCCTGTGTGGGCAGCGAACTTCCAGTGATGCCTGCAGCACACTCCCCCTATAGGCCAAGCAGACCAAGTCACTGAGGACACAGACCCAAACAGATTCATGCTACCTTACGGACAGAACTCTGTCACTATGGGTCTATCCTTGCTTCCAAGCTTTTGCATTCTACTTTAATTTTCCTTAAACTAACCCATATCCCTTCTGGCTCCCAAGGCCTCTCTTTATAGCCCTACCTATCTCACTACTTTGTGTGCTCCCAGGCACACCCCTGCAAGCCACACCCACAGCAAACAGACTCCTGTCTTTCAAGTTGGAGTTCACCCCCATATCCTTCCCCAACCACTGAGCAGCCACCCTA
>NW_022109827.1:1947884-1949313 GCF_000313985.2 Echinops telfairi | reverse complement strand
ATACAGTCAAACCCAGATCCATAGCAACAGAACCCTACCTAAGACATAGCATCTTTTTTTTTTTATTCTCCCAACTGCCCCTCTTTTTTCTCTGGTCTCCCTCACCTTCTCATTCTTCCCTTCCCTGCTCTCCTTCCTTTCTCTTTCTCTTCCGTGCTTCAACTAGACTTCTTATTTAGTGTGTATAGACATAATCCTCTTCTCTGGGCTGATGACTTGCTTATACTTTTCTCCTGCCCACCCACCATTTCCTGCCACATTTGCTCTCCACCTAACAAAATGTACTTCCACATTAATGATGGTCTGATCACATTTTTATAACTCCTCTTTCCAATATTTTGCAATCAATCTTCCTGGTCTGTCCAGAAGGCCACTTACTGTTGCTACTATGATACTCTCTCATTTCTTTTCCCCTACTTTCTGGACCTAACCCTCTCTCTCCTTCTCCTTCATCCCCCTGCTGTATCAAAAGAGTCAACCACAGTACACCAGCCAAAAATCAGGAAGGACAAATTCTAACAACTGAAAATCAGCCAAACCCAATCAAATACTCCTGTAAAAGAGGCCCTTGAACTACCAGAAAAATAATTTAAAACAGTGGCATTTAGGACCATTCAATAGACATGAGAGACACTCATGAGAACAACAGAAGAAATGAAGAAATTAAAAACCTTACATCTACAAAGTTCCCAGAAGATCAACAATGAGATAGCAGAAATAAGCAACTTGATAATGGATCTGATTAATAGAATGGAAGATGCTAAGCTTCCTGACATGATCACTGAAGACAATCACTGAAGGCAAAGTGGGGGCATAAGGAAATGTGGTGAAGAAAGCTGATGGTACCTGGCTACCAAAAGATATAGTGTCTGAGGTCTTAAAGGCTTGAAGAGAAACAAGGGGCCATCTAGCCAAGAAGCAACAACGCCCACTTGGAAGAAGCACAGCCTGTGTGATCATGAGGTGTCGATGGGATCAGGTATCCGGCATCAAAGACACAGAACAAAAAATCATATCATTGTGAATGAGGGGGAGTACAGAGTGGAGACCCAAACCCCATCTCTAGGCAATTGGACATCCCCTTACAGAAGGGTCACAAGAGATGACGAGCCAGTCAGGGTGCAGTATAGCACCAATAAAACATATAACTTTCCTCTGGTTCTTAAATGCTTCCTCCCCATTCACTATCATGACTCCAATTCTACCTTAAAAATCTGGCTAGACCAGAGCATATACATATGTACAGATAAGAGCTGGAAACACAGAGAATCCAGGACAGATAAACCCCTCAGGACCAATATTGTGAGTAGTCATACCAGGAGGGGAAGGAGAAGATAGGGGGAGAAAGAGAGAACCAGCAACAATGTTCTACATATAACCGCCTCCCAGGGGGATGGACAACAGAGAAGTGGGCAAAGGGAGACTTCGG
>NW_022109827.1:1944054-1946620 GCF_000313985.2 Echinops telfairi | reverse complement strand
TTTGGGTTATAATGTTCCTAACTGGGCTCTTTGACCTCGTTCCTAAGCAACCCCTTGTGACCTAGGCAACATGTTATAGACAACACAGACATGAGACTCTGTTCTTCCGAATACACAACACTCCACATAGATCACATCAGAAGAGCCCGAATTGGAAATTCCATTAAGCAAACTGGGCTGTACCTTAAACTTATAGCAGAAATAAGGAATGCAAACATTCCCTTGACCTATAAACTGAAGTGCCCTGGCGGAAGAAAAAGCAGATGATTGGGATCCGAAGCTTAGGGAATCCATGGTCTTTAGACTTCGAGTGGCTTTGGACGTATTGCTCTGAAGGGAGCCCAGTGAATGATGATCTGGGACCAACATATATTTGCTTATCTCATGCTCTCTCTGCCTTTATGTCATGTGTATTAGTCTGTTAGGCACATTTCTGCCTTCATAAATGAGGGTTACTGACAATATTGCCATCTCTCTCACTGCATGTATTGCTAGTGTCCAATCACCCACGTTTTGAAAATATACGAGTTAACAATTCACATATTGGAGTTTAATAAGAAGGCCTACTAGACAGGTATAAAATCCTTTACTCAACAGTGCTTTGCTATTGACAATACAAATGTTACTATCAATAAAATTACCTTGATCCCCAAAGGGGTTATTTATGTTATACTACAATAAAATGATGATGATATCTCTAAAAGTGAACCAGGAACCACAATTATATGAATAAAATTTAAGCTCTCACTTGATCATGGTAGTACTAATATAAAACAGTCCATTCTTATTTTTTATCTCATGGTCCTGCCTGCTAATCGCCTTCATGAGGAGTTCACTGAAGACTTCGGTGCCATAGCAAAGTGTGGTGAAACAGTTATATGGTGGTAGTTACATAACCTATTGTCAAGTTGAGAAGATTAAGAGTGAAGGGGTGGAGTTTAGACTGTCAATCAGCTGGTAGTTTGATGACTTCATTTGGAGGTGCTAAGGAGATTAAATAGCTCACTGGAGGCAGAAGTCAGGCTCACTCCCTGGGAAACATTGCTAACAAGACACATGGAATCCTGCTACAGCCCTGAGCTGGAGGAGCCAGGTGGAGACCCCTGTCAGTGTTGAGATGCTTACAACATCACTGGATCCACAAACCTTCCCACCCACTGGCCTGTGATCTTCTTGCATTTGGCATCATTGAATGTTTTGTGAGTCTGAAGAGGACTTCATAGATTGGTACTGGACATATGGGCTAATATCAGACTTATGGACTTGATCTGGACTTGGCTGGAATATTTTCTTAAGATACAATTACTCTTTATATAAAGCTCTTTCTTATACACATATGAGTGTTTATGAATTTGTTTCTTTGGCCAACCCAGACTAACACACATATGATGCCCAACTATCATGAAAAATAGTGTCTGGGGTCTAAAATGCTTGTGTCAAAACAGGTAGCCATCTAAGATTTACTTGAGAAAGCACACCACCTGTTTGATCCAAGTATTGAAAATAACAAGATCCTACCCAGAAGAGGAAATAGTACCAGTTCCTAAATTCTAAACATCTGGTTTATGGAAAGCCTTGGATGATTATGGTAGGACCAGATGTGTTTGCAGGATCCCTATATGGGCTTGAGTCCTGCTGAATCCCCAGTATACATGTCGGGGATGTTGGAATGTTGGCAGCCCTAATATCAGACAAAGAGCATTGTAAAGTATATTTTAGCAATTATATGACGGGGTACTCAAAAAAAACAAACAGAATAAAGGTCCATTTGGCAGATTTTTAATAGTACACATTTTTCCTGCTAGGCAAACATTAAGCAACTTGCTCTGAGTTAGTGCAGCCAGTGGTGTCACCTGGGAAGGTTCTGTCTGGTCACAGTGAATTTTTTTTGTAAAAGCAGTTTCGTTTGAACCTAGTTTTTGTGATGTCTAATTTTAAGAGAACAGCATAGGGCTGGGAAATTTAGTTTCTTCCTCCAGAAAACTACTGCAGAAACTGTTGGGATGTTGAACATAGCTTACAAGGAAAGCTTTTGGGGGAACGACTCAAGTGGGAAATGGTTTTCTCATTTCAAAAGGGTGAAATGTAATGTCGATTGATGACAAACCTCGTTCTGGACATCCGTCAACTTCCTAAATGGATGAAAATGCTGACAAAATCCGTGACCGATGATAAACCGTTGAAGAGATGGGGAAGTTATCTGAACAATCTTAGAGCTCGCTTGAGCAAATATTAACGGGACATTTGGAAATGAGAAGGTTCACTGCAAAATTTGTTCCTCAGGTTCTGACTTACCAGGAAAAAGAGCGTCGACTAGAAACATCCCGGACTTTAAAAGAACTGCTCAGAATCAACCCAGACATTTTTCCTAAAGTCATTCCTGGTGACGAGACATGGTCCTATTGCTACAACTCCAAAAGCAAACATCAATCAAGCCAGTGGAAGATGCCATGGTCACCTCACCCATAAAAACCTAGTCAAGTGAAAACAAAGATCAAGATGATGCTCATTTGTTTTGGGGATGTGAGGGAAATAGTGTATTTGGACTTCATTCCACCAGGTCATA
>NW_022109827.1:1942378-1943467 GCF_000313985.2 Echinops telfairi | reverse complement strand
ATTAATCACAAGGATCCATCTAGAACCCCCTCCCAGGGGGACAAATAACAGAAAAGTGGGTGAGGGGTGACAGAGGATCATATAAGATATGGAAAAATAATCTATAACTTATCAAGGGTTCCTGAGGGAGGGTGGGCGAGGGAGGGAGGAGGAAAAAATGGGGAACTGATATTAGGGGCTCAAGTGGAAAGAGAATGCTTTGAAAATGATGATGGTGGCATATGTGCAAATGTGCTTGACACACTGGATAAATAAATGTATAGATTGTGATAAGAGATGTAAGAGCTCCCAATAAAAGTTTGTTTTTTTAAAGAAGAATGGAACCACAGATTGGACAAATTTATTAAGTGTAATGGAGAGTACTTTGAAGGTGATAAGGTTGTTTTGTAAATAAATAAATACATACATACGTACATACATAGCTTTAGGAAAAAAATCCGGGTTTTTTGGGGTACCCCTAAATATGTAGGCTGGAATGTAACAGCTTGTCATTTGATCTCCCTCTGAACTCAATGTGAATTTATTCTAAATGTTTCATATTCTCTGGTTTCTCTTATATTAAAGTATTTCCACCATTGTTAGTGGGTCTCGATCCTTGTTGGTCGTTTGTCTGTGTTTTTTCTGTTTCTCTCTATAGGGAAACCAGGATTGGAAGATGTATGAAGATGGTAACTGTGCTCATGATTGCCTGGAGGTATGAAGGAGTGGTGAATGCAAAGTCAACATCAATGGGTATAAGAAGAAAGGAAAGGTTTCAAATTGATTGTGCCTTTGATTGCACAACCCTTCTTGGTATGAGTGAAACCTTTAATTTTATGATATTTTAATTAAATTTTAATTTAAAAAATTAAATGTAACTTATTTCTTTAAAGGAATCATTGTGAGGCTGTTGCAGGACCAAGCAGTGTTTCACTGCTGCATATAGTGTAGCAATGTGTCCAAACCAACTCGATGGCACCTGTGTTAGTCTGGGTACTGTAGAGAATTCAGCGAGTGTGTAAGCATCTCAGCCTGGCAGGGGTCTCCACACGGCTGCTCCAGCACCCAGGGCTGCATCGGGGTAGGTCCATGCAGCTTCTCCTTGGGGAT
>NW_022109827.1:1938850-1940488 GCF_000313985.2 Echinops telfairi | reverse complement strand
CAAATGCTGAAGACGAACATGTGCATAAGTAAGTGTGGTGAAGAAGGCTGATGGTGCCCAGCTATTGAGAGATATAGCATCTGGGGTCTTAAAGGCTTGAAAGTAAACAAGAGGCCATCTAGTCCAGAAGCAACAAAGCCCACATGCATGCAGCACACCAACATGTGTGATTAGTATTTACATTTTTAACAAATAATAACCATAAAAATCCCACTTAATGTGGGCTCCTTCTTTTAGAGAATATTGATGTGTCAATATTCTGGAAAGTTATTTTTCAATGTATATTATTGGTCATCATTTTGCTGGTAATTTTATATATAATACATTGCATTTACTTATTTGTATCTTATTGAAACAACCAGAAATACACACAAATATGTATACACAGTAGCAGTCAAATAAAATGGCAAACATGTTTAAACAACTGAAATGTTCAATAATATGAAATAAGTTTAAAGTAGTACATCTATTAGACAATGTTTTGCTGCTATACGAAAGCTTTTTTGGAGATTAAAAAAAATTTTTTTTTTTCCTAAAGGAGATCACACAATTTGTCCTACATATCTGTCTTCATCTGGAAGCTACATCGACAACCTGTCCATTTTGGATTTCTCTGTTGGTATTTGGAATACTGGTAACATAGTTTCTAACAACACAATATACAACACAAGCCAACAATATAACAAATTGACCAACAAGTGCTATTCCATCAATACGTGGCGCTTTGTTTTTGGCTAATGCTTTCAGTGCAACTTGAATTTCTGCCTTCAGTGCCAGTGGCTCTGGCTCTATGGAGCTCCTGAAATGGTTGGAGATTGACCAGTACTTGTGACTAGTAGTCTGTGTATTCTTTTCCTTCTCACAGATTTTGGCAAATAGATTATGCGTATTTATTTGGAAAATAATATACAATATTTTAGGAGTTTAATCTGTACAAATCAACAATTTATGTATTACAGTCTTAGCTGGCCTATACTTGTATAATTTCTTTTCTCAACAATGCTTTAAATTCAATACAATTTGCTTATGGAAA
Organism: Echinops telfairi; assembly: GCF_000313985.2. Taxonomy (NCBI): domain Eukaryota; kingdom Metazoa; phylum Chordata; class Mammalia; order Afrosoricida; family Tenrecidae; genus Echinops; species Echinops telfairi. The sequence continues at coordinate 1,939,455 of NW_022109827.1, read as the reverse complement.
GAGCAGTCAAGAGTTCAAAATACATGTTGCATGTGGTAAATTTGCCACACAAGATCATTTTGAAATATTGGAAAGAAAGGATGGTACTTTAAGCACTACGGGCACTGGACGCCACCAAAGGATTTTCCATTATCTCATATGCATGTGAAAGTTGGACATTAATAAGGAGGGCTGCAGAAGAACAGATGCATTTGAATTGTGGTGCAGAAAGAATATTGAAAGCACCATGGACCGTTGAAAAGACAAACATCTTGGAAGAAGTGCAGCAGAGTATTCCTTAGATGCATGGATGGCAAGGCTTTGTTTTACATACTCTGGATATACTGTCAGGAGAGGCCAGTCCCTCGACAAAGATGTCGTGCTTGATAAAGTCAAGGGGCAGCAAACAAGAGGAAGCCCTCAATAAGACAGGTTGATACTGTGGCTAGAGCAATGGGCTCAGGCACAGGAACAATTGCAAGGATGGTGCAGGACCAGGCAGTGTTTCATTCTGTTGTACAGAAGGTCACTATGGGTCAAAACTAACCCAATGACATCTAACAACAAAAACAACGTCATTAGCATTTACCTAATGTCCCAGGGGGATGATCGTAATGTTCTCTAAC
>NW_022109827.1:1928894-1937590 GCF_000313985.2 Echinops telfairi | reverse complement strand
TGGAATCCAGGATTTATAAATCTATAGAGAAATTAATTGTATTAATGGTTTCTTGGAGGTCTCACAGGGGGGTTGTTGTAGGGAAATGAGGAGCTAATACTGATGGCTATAAAACTGAAGAGAATTGTTCTAAAATTGATTGTTGTGATGACGGCACATCTTATTAATATTATTTAACTATTGAATTGCATGATTTGTTAAATGTATTCCAATAAAATTGTTAAACAAAAAAGAAACCACACTGCTATTGAATTGACTGCAGTTCATAATGAACTGATAGGACAATGTAAAACTACTTTTAAGTGGATCACAAACTATAAATCTCTAAGGCAACAGATAGTCTCATCTTCCTCCTGTACAGAAGATGGTAGATTGGAGTGTCTGGTGGAGTTAAACTGACCACCTTGAGGTTGCAAACTGATGAGGTTGCAAAACCCCCTGCACCACCATTGTGCTTTAAAGCCTGGTCAGAGTTGTTTTAATGAGAAGTCTAATAGTAAAATTAGATACTAATCATGCACTTATTAAATATATACTATTATACTCAAAGCATATAGCAATGTTAAATGCAGCAATATAGCATAATATAAGATATTTCTATAAAATACTGAGGTAGTTAATTTATTGTGCCAACTGGCCAATAAACACATGTGGGGTTAATTGAAGGGCTGAGGGATAATTGGCTCTGTGAGACTCGCCTTTCTAGTTCTCAGGTCTCTTGCTTTCTGATGGTTGGGCCAGGGTGCAGCTGCCTTAGCAGTTCCCTACTTCAGCTTGCAAGGCTGACTTCCTGCAAGACAGCTCCAAGGAGAGGCCTCATGGACCTACCCCAATGCAGTCCTGTGTGCTGGAGCAGCCATGTGTATTTCCTTGAAGGTGGATATAGTCCCACCACAAAAAGCATTGTCCTGCATGATTGATTTTGCAATGCCCTTTTAGACAATGAATGTCATGCCATTCCTCTTGATTGTGCTACTCCCAGCACAGAAAATCATAGGAAATCAATGGATTTAAAAATGCCATTACCAGTGCATTTCAGCTCACTAATACCTAGAATATCAATCATTATGCATTCCATTTCATTTGTGATGATTTCCAATTTTCCTAGATTCACACGTTGTACATTCCGATTTCAGATCAGAAGCAGATTTTTGCAGCTCTTTCTCCTTACTTTGAGTTGGCCCCATCAGAAAATGAAGATCCCAAAGATCCACTCCTGAGAGCTGTATGAGACTCACATGACCATGGTTAACTCCACCCTGAGAAATCTGGTCCTCCTCAGTGACAATCGGAGTGCCTGTGGACCCGAGCGGCCCATCGCCTGGCAGATCTGACAATGTTCTGCTTCCATTGTCTAGGCCTTCCGGGTCTGATAATGTTTCAAAGCGATTCTTGTGATCTTTCGCAGCTGCTTCCTTCAAAGTGAGTAGCCCAGTCCATCTTCATTGTCTGTTCTTAATCTAGGAGCCCCATTAAAACCTATTCATTTTGGGTGACCCTGCTGGCATTTGAAATAACAGTGATATAAACTCCAGCATCACAGCAACACACAAGCCACCATAGTATGGCAGACTGAAGATAAGTGGTGGGACAAAGTATTACAAAGGGTTCATAGCTACATTGTATAAGTCTGTTAAATGATGGTAACCTGCCTTAAAGTATTTTATAATCATATTATATTTAACTAATGGAGGCCTGGTGGTGTTATTGGGCTGCGAATCACAACAGCAGCAGTTTCAAACCACCAGCCAGTCCAAGGGAGAAAGATGAGGCTTTCTGATCCCATAAGGATTTGCAGCGATGGAAACCCATAGAGGCATTTCTACTCTGTCCTGTACGGTCGCTGTGAGTTTGAACCGACTCAAGAGCAGCGAATTTGACCTTTGTTTTAGTTTTTGAATGATAAGCAAAGATGATACTGTAGAGATCGCGCCTGTACTGTCTGCTCTAAATATAGCCATTTAATGGATAACTCAGCTGCTTTATTTTAATATATTATCAATGAATTGTTGTACATTATATCTGAACTGAGTTGATGACAGTGGACTAAAGTTTAGAAACTAATTGTAATGGAAACTGAATACTCTAGATAACTCAAAACCAAACCAAACTCACTGACATCGAGTCAATTCTGAATTGCGGTGACCACGTGCATTTCTGAGTTTGTAAATCAGCACAGGAGTAAAGCCTCATCCTTCTCAGGTAACACATCAGGTGGTTTTCCACTCCTGGCCTTATGGTCAACCCCTCAACAGGTAAGCTACCACACCACGTGAATACACAAGGAGAAAATCCTACAAGTCAGACAATTTAGAAGTTCTGGTTTGCAGTGTAATTGGGTATCAACTTTTCAATTCCTTAATTTGAAATTCAGTGAAATAAATATCAGTTAAAGAGAAATTATCTTCACAGACCTCCTGAGGATCTATTTACCTCACTTTACATTCTAATGTTACAGTCTCTTAAACTTCTTTTAAAAATTATGATCTTTATTATTCTTTTTAAATTTAGGCAACTGGTCAATAATCAGTGCCAATTTATAAAATTGTTTAGAGATAAATTGGCAGTCAAAGGAGTACTGGAAAATAATGTTTTTCTAACCAAGCTAGCCAATTAAACAAAGATTTGAGATTTTAATCAAATGTATTGTCTCTTTGCCTGCAGGAAGAATGGAACAATGAACAAATGAAGATTTAGTTCATAATTTTAATTCAGATTTTTACCAAGGCCCATAAGACTCCACAGCCCATCAATTTTTCTACATCAAACTAACACTAGGCAGGTTGTTGAGATATTGAATTCATTTGGTTGGTTTATATGATATCAAAAGTGAAAAATAAGCCTATCAGAGACAAAACTTTAAAGCAAGATGTAAATCACCTTGACGTGTGCTTATAATTTTAAAAATAGAATTACTTTAAACCAAGTTTTCAATAAAGTATGAAATGCATCTATGAGAATGGAAACTTTTTTTTTTGGATGAGCTTTTGCGTGTTTTTTACCTGTATCAGGACCAAGCACGTAGAAGTGCTTCAGTTACGACTAACCACAAAAGTCAAGTAATACCAATCCAGAATTTAATGTTTTCTGCTAAAAATTGCTTTTGATTTATATATTTTGGCATCTACCTTATTAAAATTCTGGTCTTTTATAGTCACCAGGAATCTGCCCAATCATATTAAAAGGCTTTCTGTTGTGCACTTGCCCCCAAAACAGAGACTCAAGCCCTAAAAAATTACTGAGTCTCAGGCTCATCAATCATTTTGACAGGCATTGGGCTGGATCAGAGACCCATAAAAATGTGGGCTTTGGAAGAAAACAAACTCACCAGAAAACCTTCTATCACATAAAAAGATTTTCCATCCTTTTCAGAGTCTACCAACTATATTTTTAGGGTGCTCATGAAAAGAGATTAAAATGGCAAATATAGTAATGGGAAATGACATTAAAAGGTGAAAGCCTATATATTTTTACTCTTATTAGAAACAAAGTTTTAAACATTTATCTGTCCTGTCTTAACCTGGTATTTCAAGACTATTTAACAGTTATTATTATTTAGATGCTTACAGGATAAATGTTTTAATATACTCATATATTTCTTCTAAAAACTCAGGTAGAAAATTGCTTTAAAATGCTGTTTTGCTGCCCACCCCATTGAATACCCATCATTGCCACTGCCTTTATAACTTACAAAATTCACAATGTGAAAATTTTAAATAATATACATTTTTATAATAATCACTTTTTTCAGAAAAATATAATATTTTCCTAATAATGGCTTTTTTCTGAAAAAATATATTTAAACAAGGTGCAAAGTATTACATTAATTGAGACACACCATTGGGTTTTATTCCCCATCACCACAAACTACTCCTATGTGAAGGGCGGATTTGCACATTTCCCTTAAAAAAAATAACTGATATTCTGGGTATACCTTTTAATTTCTATCCACATAGAAGATATATTTTCTTCACTAATGCCATGACAGAATTTCTTTCTTTTGTATAATATTCAGATTCAAAATTATTTTTTAAATTGGTGTAAGGAACTTGACCATTATATCACATGAAGAGAACTTTTCAATATTCCTTTTATGTATGATTGCATTTTATTATAGAAATTACTATTATTTAGAGTATTTTTAAGTTTTTCATTGTTTCCCTTTGTTTATCAAGCTCCTTAAAGCACTGTGTTGATTTAAAATAATTTTTATGGTTATAAACTTATTTGGAGCTACTTAGGCATACATTTTTAAAACAATGTTTTATACTGATAAAATCTAACCGTGACTCATGACATTGAATTTCTCTAATTAATTTCAACCTTGACTTAAAGATTTCAAACCAAGATTCCAAGATTTAGCCAGAAGCACATTTTTAATGACTGAGCAAAGTTCATGATGTGTGCATGTAAGAAAGAAGGATCCTGATTCTACATATTTCACTTTTATAACTTTAAATGGATAGAATGTCAGATAGTGTTACATGAATAAACTTATCTAAATTTTTTTAATCTTATAGCATTCTTTGATGGGTAAGGCAATAAGGAGAGTTCTTTTTCAAAATAATCATCTCTAAAAGTACAGTTTGAAATAATCCTCGGAGTATAAAAAGCAATGGAATGTATTTAATAGTCATAACTAAAGAACACAGAACTTCTTAAAAAGCTCATTTTAGCTACATATGTAATTTGTTTGATAACCCCTTAAAATAATGCAAGTAGCGCTTGTTTGTGGGAGAAACACAATTTCCTGACTGTTCTGTTTCAGTCATTGCTCATGGGCTTTATCTATTAATAGAGTTACTTTGGTTTCTCTCATCGTGTCTTCCGGAGCTTTGACTTTGCCAACAAATATCAATCTGATATGGGCTGTCCAAGGACAATAGCTCCATTAATTTCTAAGTGATCTGAAAAGCAAACAGGGACCTCCCGGCTCATGTACAAGTGGAGAAACAGAGCCAACGACTTCATCAGACACGGTTATGTCTGCCTACGAAACAGTTGGACTCCCCGGACATTCTCTCCACATCTGTCACTTCCCCGCTTCTCACAAGGAGCACACGCCCATCCTGGTAGTTCTGAAGTCTTATTGCAAGAAATCTGTGTCTATACATGTAGTGTCAACATAGACCTTCACAGAGAGCTCAATTAAAAGCCAGTCTCAGAGTAAATCATAAAAAATGCATGAGTAAAACAAACAAACCTGAGTATGACAAAGGGCCCGGTGTCCATTGGTGTTGAAATTAATAAGGCAATAACAAAATAAAACATTTATTCAAATGTCATACATGGTTATTATGATGATATATTAGGATTATATATACAGTTATTATTAAACAAAAAAAAATCACTATCGTTGAATCGACCCTGACTCATAACAACTCAGCAACTCTGTAAGACAATAGAACTGCACTTGTGGGTGTTTGAAACTATAACCCTTTACAGGAGTAGCAAGCCTCATCTTTCTCCCATAGAGCATCTGGTGGTTTAGAATTGCCAACCCTGCAGTTAGCAACGGAATGAGTAACCCACTATGCCAGCACATAGCCGGTGTAAACTGAGTGCACACTACATTATAATTCTGCTTACCCTCCATTTCCTCTTGTGCAAAAACACACAAGACATAATTAACTCTTAAAAATACAAGAGTCTTTTGTAAAATTTTTTATAATTTCAAAGCATTGTGTTTACAACTTTGGAATTATCGTGCATAAATACGGTAAATAATGACTGTGAAGTTAGCTTCTTTCTGTATCATGGATACAAGTTTTTAACATAAATGGCAAATGATAATTCATTCATATATGTGTATGTATGTGTGTGTATATGTACATGTCTAAGTCTAGGTATATCTAGCTCTATCCGTGTATGTCTTTTCACATATACACATGCATACACGTTTACATTCAAATACACATGCACATGCAAATACAGCTGAGGGTGCTAGGTGCCATTGAGTTGATTCTGGTTTTTGCCAGCTCTAAGTACACAACAGAAGGAAACACTGCCCTGTCTTGGACCATCCTCAGAATCATTGCCACGGTTGAGCCCATTGCTGTAATCACTGTGACAACCCCTTCGATGACAGCCATTAACCTTCTACTTCACTAAGCACGATGCCCCTCCTGAAGACTCTTGATAACATGTGTAACTGTCCATTTTCCTAGATTCCTATTTTGTACATTCCACATTCCAGCTTCTCATTATTTCTTCTCATTGAGTAATGGTACCTCATCAAATGAAGGTTCTAAAAGTTTTATTCCATCCACACCATTAAAATTGACTACTTTGAGGAATGAGTTCCACCCCAAATTGTATTTTGAGTGCTTTCAACCTGAAGGACTCAAATTCTAGCACTGTATTGGACCAAGTTCCACTGCTATTCAATAGATTTTCATTAGATTCCCCTACCCCCGCCCCCAGACCTTTTACAGTAGTTCTCCAGGTCTCTGTTCCTAATCTATCAAAGTCTGGGTGCTCTGCTGAACCGGCAAACATGGGTTTCCTTGCTGTCATTTAAATACTAGTGGCATAGTTTCCGATAGCACTGCTACACACAAGCTACCACGGCAGCTGACAGATGAGTGAGTGGTGGCTCATGCATCCTTTTAAACTGCAGATGGAATTTTTAGTATTTTCAAATGGCGTTAGCTTGAATCCATTCCTTGGACTTGAAAAGTGTTTGTTTAGCAAATATTAGAATATGTCCTCTTTTATTATAATCTTTTCCTATTACTTCATCAGTGATTAATACAGAGGCATAGCTAAGAGAGACTGAGGAGCCTTGGGGGTGTAGTGACTATGAGGCAGATTGCAACCTCAAGGTCAGCAGTTCAAAAATACCTGCCGCTTCTGGGAAGAGAAGAGGCTTTCTATTCCTGCAAAAAATGACAGTCACAGAAACCCACAGGGAAGTCGACCCTGTCCTATAGGGCTGCTGCATGTTGGAACCGACTCCATGGTAGTGAGTTAGGAGTTGGGGGAAGACATGAAGGGTTCGGTGCAGACCACTGCAGAAAAAGTGAATATCAAAGCAAATCTAGTCATTTGACTTTTCCTGGATTTCCAGTGCATACGAAGCTTATGTTTATAATACACTGTTCTCTATTGATGCAGTGTAGCGCAAAGTTTCCATTTGTAAAACATGCATTATCTACACAGGACAGTAAAGCAAGGACTTCCTGCATTTGCCTTGCAAACTAAACTTTAGCACAATAGAAGAATCACTTTATTAATGCTAATAATAATATATGATACAAAATAAATGAAAAAAAAACAGATACATCATTTATCCAACAAATATTTATTACATACTAAATTAAGGTTGGGTTCAGTACAGGCCTAGAGACACCAATAATCAATAATATGTTCTAGTCTCAGATCTGATCAAATGAGATGAACACAAATGAAAAAACAAATATATGCAATTTGCTATATTTTGTTCCTGTCAATCCATAACTTCCATTTTGAATCAAAAGATGTGGTATACAAAATGCCTATGGTTTGGGGAACCTGGGTTTAAGGAACTGGATATCTTATCCCTGATCCTGATGAGTGGTTTAACATGGAAAGAATGATTTACGCTATCTGTGTCTACCCTCAAGATCTCCCTACCCCCATGTAGTTTGTCATGTGTTTTCCCATAATGCCCTTGCTCTTGCGTACTGACCTCCAGACCCCCAGTTTATAGGGACAGAGACACTGAAAATGCATATTACTTTTCTGTTTCCCTGTTTCCCTGTGTCCAAGCAGAAAATAAAGATATCAATGAAGGTCTCTGAACTTGACACATTTATAGGTAAAATATGAATTTGCAACAAATACTCTTCATGTGAAGTTACAGTTATTGGTTTTAGAATGAGTTTTATGAGAATAAAATTGGCAGTCGATATACATATAGTCTGTCTCAAAGCCAGGTGTTATTCTATGTGCTTCACTTGATTATATCTCCTTTAATACCCTTGACAGTGATAGTTTTACAACGTACTTACTTAGGTACAGGGCGAAGATCCATCCACAGAATTTAGAACACACCTTCAGTTAACCTAAGTGCTTCCCTTGTGAAGTCCTCTCTATAACATGACTAATTGAGACCTATATTTGCTTGTCTTTTTAAATGAAAATTATCAGACAGATAAAATGTGTAAAAAATAAATACATAAAAATAAAATGTACAAAAACCAGGTTGCTATGTGTCTGAATCCATTTGATGGCAGTGAGTTTTTTATTATATGTATATGAACCCTGGTAGTTAGTGCCCTGCTAACCACAAGTTCAGCAGTTCCTAACCATCAGCCACTCAGTGGGAGAAATTAAAGACATTCAATTCCCTTATAGATTAGTCTTAGAAACGCACAGAGGCTGTTCTTCTCAGTCCTGTGCATGTGTTAGAATCACCTAGATGGCAGTGAGTTATATATATGCAGCCCTGGCTAACTTCTCTCCATCTCTCCAATAAACTAGTCAGAAGCAAATCCTACACAGCGTAGCATTCCCTTATATTTAGATTTCTGCAAATATTGAATTTCACATATAAAGGAAAAAAAACCTTATAACATCATTAAGTAGATATCAACCAAGGATTGACCTAAAATTTTCTCATTCCCTTATCTCACACTTCAAATCACTGATATTTTTTCATCTTTTCCCCTCCCTCCCTCACGAACCCTTGATGATTTATAAATTATTATTACTTT
>NW_022109827.1:1924770-1925644 GCF_000313985.2 Echinops telfairi | reverse complement strand
TTCATGAGGGAGGGTAGGGGAGAGAGGGTGGAAAATGAGGAGCTGATACCCTTGATACCAAGGGCTCAAGTAGAAAGAAAATGTTTTGAGAATGTTAATGGCAACAAATGTACAAATGTGCTTGACACAATGGATGGATGGATGGATTGTCATAAGAGTTGTACGAGTCCCAATAAAATGATATTTTTAAAATGCACCCTAAAATGTGGATCATGAGGTCAAACTCGGGATTCAAAAGTAACTATTTCTAAACTCTAGTTTTATTAGTTTTATGATCTTTAAATCTTAAATTATGAGATCAGTTTACCTACAGGCATACATACACATATACACAAACACACACTCAAACAAAACAATAATAATTGTACTGTTAGGTGACATCCAGTGGGTTTCAGCTCATTGCAGCCCTATACACAACAGAACTTCCTGGTCACGTACCACTCTCAACTAGGTTGCAATGTTTGAGCCTATTGGAGTAGCCACTGGTGAGCCCTAGCACCTCAAGGGTCTTCTTTATCTTCGGTCCTCTAATGTACCCAGTAGGTTGTTCTTCTCCAGGGAGTAGACTCTCTTGTTAATATGTACAGTGCCCATGAGACGAAGAATGGCTATACTTTCTTCCAAGGAGCATTATGTTTATATTTCTTCTAAGACAAGTTTGTTTCTGCTTCTGGCAGTTGATTCAGTGACACCAAAGTTCAAAGGCATCAACTATCATTCAGTCTTTCTTATTCATTATCTAGCTTTTGCATATGGAAAAGAGGTGGGGGTTGGGAACCATTGCAATGGGAAAATTCAGACTTATCATGACCACAAGGCCAGAAGAGGACTGTTGTTGTGGGTTTTGAGAATGTAAATCTTTCACAGAGTAGAA
>NW_022109827.1:1921915-1922678 GCF_000313985.2 Echinops telfairi | reverse complement strand
CCTTTTTAATTACCTTTCCATCTCTCCATGTAAGATACCCTTAACATTATTCCTAACTTGTAATGTTCAATAGGCCTATTGCATCACAGCTACTAAGATGGTCTCGAGTAAAGCTGTATATACTTCAGGACTTACATCGACTCTTGTTGACTTGTTGTCATTTACTTCAGCTTCAACTTGAACTTGCAAATAAGCAACTGGTAGTCCATGTTGCAGTCAGACCCTAGTCCTATTCTGATTGAATATACTGAGTTTTCTATCAACATTTTGTACTGGTGGAGTAGATTTGGTTTTGGTCTAGTCCATTTACTGCAGCCCATGTGTCTTTACCAGTTATGTTGCTGAAAAAAATATATTTGCAATATACAAATCTTAGGTTTTGCAAAATCCTATCATGGGGCATTTTCTATTACCAAGCACTTATTTTCCAACCACTGATCTTTCCCCGTTGTTTTCAGTTTTCACATTCCAATCACAGTAATTACCAATGCATTATGAATGCATTTAGATTGCTTGCTTAATCAATTTTATATTGAGGATGTTGGTAAAATTCATCAATTTCTTCATCTTTGCCATCAATAGCTGGAACTTAAATTGTAATGATAATCTTATGAATTCACCTTCCTTATAAGTGCATGGATATTGTTCTGTCACTGGCCACATTGTCTTTCTAGATGTATTTTGAAATGTTCTTTGTGATAATGAATATGGCATTTATTTTCAATTTGCTATTTCTAATATAATATGTTGTCATATGATTGTG
>NW_022109827.1:1920552-1921815 GCF_000313985.2 Echinops telfairi | reverse complement strand
TGTTTCTTCTAATTTTTAATCATGCCACACTACCAAATGGAGGTCACAAAAGCAACACTCATAATTTGGGTGCCTTACCACTTGAGGGGCTCATCTTCTGGTCCTATATCAGACAATGCTCGGCAGTTAGATATAAGATTTTATTGGTCAGTTTTTCACTCCACAGCAATACACAAACCATCACAATGTTTGAGAATAATAGTCCTTATATTATTGGGCAGTTCTGTTATTCTCCTTTTTAAAAGATGTTGTATGGCAGTTATAAACTTCAATCCAGGAATCACTATTTATTAACAGAAAATTTTATATCTTCTAAGTCAGTTTCATCTCTTGCAAAGTGGAATTGTTAAAGGAAGTAAATAGATATATTGTGAAGGATTTGAGAAAGTCTGTGGCAATGGGAAAAAAAAGAACAGAAAATATATCTTAACAGGAAAATCTCACTTAATGACACCTTTTCTTATAACGCTCTGATTAGTTAGCAGTTTGAAAATAGCAACTACTTCATAGGAGATAGAGGAGCTTTCTACTAGATAAATAGATACAGTCCCAGACTTCTGGGAAGATGGCCACAAGGTAGAGGTAACTGCATCAGAAGCTCCACAATACCCTATACTTGTGGATTGGTACTCAATATTGTAAAGACGTAATCCTACCTAAGGTATTATATAGGGTCAATGCAATCCCGACACAAATATCAGCATCACTTTTCAAAGACATAGAAAAACTGACTACCAACTTCCTTTGGAAATGGAGAAGCCAAGAATTGACAAAGAACTCCTCAAGAAGAAGAATAAAGTGGGCAGGCTTGCATTACCTGACTTTAAAACTTATTATACAGTACAGTTTTCACAACAGCATGGTACTTGTATAATGATAGATAGCCGGATAAACTGATAAGAACGGAAAGTCCAATAATAAAAACTGCAGAACAGGGACAACTGAAGGAGCCCCCAAAATTGAAATGGGAAGCAGATGCCCATTTTAACAAATGGTGCTGGAAAAACTGGATATCAACCTGCAGAAGAATGAACCAAGACCCTTACCTCACCTCATACACAAGGACAAATGCAAGGTGGATCAAGACCTCGAGGGAAAACCCCAAACCATCAGGCTCATCAATGAAAAATAGGGACAAAGCTTAGAAACTTAATGCAGGGGATACAGCAGGGCTATAAACAATAATGAAGGGTATCCACCCAGTGGAAGAGAACATAGACATGTGGAACATACTAAATATACAACACCTGTTTGCCTCAAAAG
>NW_022109827.1:1918405-1919489 GCF_000313985.2 Echinops telfairi | reverse complement strand
CAGCCTTGAGCATGATGACCCTGCTTGGAGTAGCTCATCGACAGAGAGGATTGCAGGGCTGGTCCTAGCTCGCAACATGACATCCCCTCCCTAGAAGACAGCGCTACAAAGGACAACACTGAAGATACAGTTCAGGGAGAGGATCTGGCCTGACCAGCACACATGGTAGAAAATCAAGAGGGGAGTGCAACAGATCAGCAAAGGGGGCAAAGACAGGAAGTTCCTGGGGAATCTTGGTAGCAGACATCTGACTCAGGTAGGGGACATTGCTTGGCACCTCATCTGAACTAGTTTGGGGACATTCACAAGGTGGCTGACTGAAACTTAAAGGTATATGGGGTAGGGGGTGTGGCACTAGACTGTTCCATGCTTAACTGCAGGAAGAACAACAGGGTCTTGCAGAAGGCACACCCCTCCCACACGAATGCTTAGGTCTAAAAGGGTGTAAGTGCTGTTAGGTAAGCAAGTCCTGGCAGATGGATCCCCAAAAGAAAAGGGGAATGGACCGATAGATTTTACCGGGGTCTGCTCACTATTTAACAGAGGGATACTCATCTGCTTGGGGACAGAACAACAGTTAGACATGGAACTATTTTCATGGGCTTTTTTGTTTCCTTTGTTTCTTTTGGTGTGTATCTATATAACATAGGCAATCCCAAGAACACAGCAATGGGACAGAAGGTTGTGTTGGGGGTCGGGGTGTGGGAGTATGGGAAAGATAGACTTGAGCCTCTACTTTAATATTACCTCAGTACAAGAACCATTTGTTCTACCAATGTGGCGATGTATGATGTATGATACTCACCTTCTGACATGATCACTGAAGACAAAATGGGTGCATAAGCAAATGTGGTGAAGAAATATGATGGTGTCTTGCTATTAAAAGATATAACATCTGGGATTTTAAAGGCTTAAAGTTAAAACAAGTGGCAAACTAGCAGGGAAGCAAAAAAGTCTACATGGAGGAAGCACACCAACCTGTGTGATCCTGAGGTGTTGATGAGAATAGGTATCAGAAGTTCAAAAACAAGCAACCAACACATCAGACAAAGGCCTTATTACTAAAATCTACAATACTTTGCAA
>NW_022109827.1:1912706-1915140 GCF_000313985.2 Echinops telfairi | reverse complement strand
ATGGGGGAAAGGGGAAACTGAGAGCAATGATGACTATATTATCCCACTTGAGGGCAACAAATAACAGAATGGTAGGTAAATGGATACATTAGTTTGTGTAAGATATGGCAAAAAACAAAACAAAACAATATGTGGTGTTACATAATCGGTTGTCAATTTGAAACTGAAGAGTGAAGGTGTGGAGTTTAGCCTGTCAATCATGTCACAGCTTGATGCCCTCATTTAGAGGTGCTAAGGAAATAAATAGCGTGCTGGAGGTGGGACACACACCCACTCTCTGCGAGAGATTACTAACGATGAGCCTGATGCAGCCAGAGCCCAGAGAAAGAGGAGCCATGTGGAGACCCATGCCAGCACTGAGATGCCCTACTGCCACTGGATCCACAAGACATTCCATCCACTGGACTGTGTTCTTCCTGCACTCGGTGTCATTGCATGTGTTTCGTGAGTCTGAAGAGGAATTTTTACATCAGACATATGGGCTAATATTGGATTTATGGACTTGATCTGGACTGGCTGGGATGTTTTCTCAATATCCAATTGCTCTTGTATATAAAGCTTTTTCTTATACACATATGAATGTCTCTGGATTTGTTTCTCTAGGCAACCCAGACTAACAAAGAATCACAATAATAATATTTAATATACTAAGAAGGTTCCCCCAGGTAAGGGAGGGCAGGGAGAAAAGGGAACTGATATCAAAGAGTGCAAGAAGAAAGAAAATGATGGAGCTGCAACTGTGCAGTCATGCTTGATCTAATTGAACTATGGACTGTTATATTGTCTGTAAGAACTCAAAATAAAATCGGGGAAAAAAAGAGAGAGAGAGAGAGACTATCTCAGAAACCCACAGAGGCAGTTCTCCCTGTCATATACTGTTGCTCTGATTCAGAATCAGCTTGAAGGCATTGCGTTTGTTAGGATTGGTTATCTAATTTGAAATACCTTAAGAGCTATTACTTCAATGAGATTGTCGATTAAGCTATGAATACAGATGCAAGTCAAAAAGACAAAGAGCTCCTCTTCCTAAGGCTTCACTTTACATTTAAATATTTTTAGTCAAGCTAGTAATCAAATTGACTTACTAAAATATGCTCGGTGACATACATCAGCTATGAAAGAATTTCTACACATTTAACTAGTGGATATAAACAGACTTCTCTTAATTCTTGAAGCTATCTAGGAATAATAGAATAGTTAGCTTTTTGCACAATTCCTAGTTACTTTTGGACTTACATACATATGGTATTTTCTGTCCTATATGGCACAAAATAGTAGCATCCTCTCCTCCCACAAACAACAAAAATAAATAGTCTAGTTTTTATTTTTATTAAGCTGATGCATGGAAAAATACTACCTTCAGAACAGAATTAATAAATCCACAATGGTATTTTTTGTCTGTAATAACTATATGTATAGTTATATATATATTTGTGTGTGTGTCTCTCTCTATATATATATATCACAACTTTACACAAAATATTTCCATGATATTTACTTGAAGAGTTTTTGCAACAAAAGTTCTGTTATAGTCAACTGATTTTATGTGAAATCTAGGTAGGAAAACAGAAACATTATTTAAATAAATTTAAAAGTGCTCCAGAAAACTCATACAAAACATTTCAAGGTAGAAATTAAAATGCACTGAAGTAAAAGAAAAATAAGACTACAACTACAAAAAGCAATTAAAACTCACAGGAAAGAGAATTCATGAAGACCCCAGGGGAAGGCCCGGTATGACACCTCGAAGCTCCATCAATACATTTGTAACACAGGAGGCTCCTCAGAGATTTAGCACAGCATTTCGAATCACTGACTTTACCCTTTTGACAGCCACTATTTTGAAATTTAGTCCTAGAATGTTTCCACGCTACAACATAATATTAGTTATATTCATTATGATACATAATAAAGTATTTTAAATCAATTATACTGTGAAACATAAGAAAGGGAAGTATATAGGTATCTGGTTGGCTGAAAGGGTTTGCAATTGGATACTAAGCTAAAAGCTGGTGCTTAATGCCCATTCAGTAGTTCCTTATAAGAAAAGCCTGTAGAACTGTTTCCATAAGATTACAGCCAAGAACAACGTATGGGCAGTCCTCCAATACAAAATGCCGGGTTTCCGTGCGTCAGCTGTAGAAGTGATGGAAGCTGAGAATGATGACAGCTATGCATCTAGAGCATTTAAACAATATCTTGAAATTATGCCCATCTGGCCCAAGATTAAAGGAAATAAAGTCCAACATATGTGGATCTGAATATATGAAACAAGCCAGACAAGTGAATCATCCAAAAGACAGAAGATATTAGGTATAGTAGTTGAAATGAAAAGAAAATATTGCTTATTTGGTATTATCTTTGTGGCAGTTACATAATCTCCGGTCAACTTGAGTGAAGGGGTGGGGTCTAGCCTATCAACCAGGTCACAAGG
>NW_022109827.1:1905763-1911755 GCF_000313985.2 Echinops telfairi | reverse complement strand
ATGTCATCCCACAATCCGTCTAGTCGGTCAGTCATTAGTATTCAATGTGTCAATTCTGCTCTTGAGTTGTTCCCTAATCTCAGGTGAGATATACACAAGTTTGAACTATGGCTCTGGCAAATTTGTTTAATATTCAATTTTCATATAAGTAATTGATGATCCCTTCCATAGTTGGCCTCTGGAGTTTTCTTAGAGATGATCATAAGCTTCTCCGTCATTTCCATACAGAGGTGCAGTCAGTTTGACTTTTTTGTATTTAATCTGCTGAGGTCTAACTATGTAAGCAACATTGATGTTGTGGAGAAAAAAATAATTTGCTTTGAAAATTTCATTAGTCTTGAAAAATTATATCATGCAACCTACTACTTACTGTGTGTCACCAAAGCCATATTTTCAAGTACTGATCCTTCCTCTTTGTTGCAAACTTTTACATTCCAGCCACCAATAATTATCAACACATCTTCATTGAAGTTTTGATCAATTTCAGGAGACTTTAATTCTTCACAGAAACAGACCAACTCATCTTTCTCTCAAAGAAAGTTGGTGCGTCCCAGCAAGTGACCTTGTGCTAGCAGACCAGAGCACGGCTCACTATGATACTATCCTACTCACTTCATCCCTTTGTACTCAGCAGAGCCACTTTCTTTTTATCAATAACCACATAGCCTTTTACTGTGAATTTTCATAGTATATATAAGCTACCAGATAGTAAAATAAATACAATGTGCTAGCTAGAAAGTCAAACACGTCTTAATTTTAATTGCACACCTTTTAGTGTGAAATCTCATGGAATTCATTTTTCCTCTCTGAAAATTAGTTCCTTTATCTGACAAAAGAAGAATAATAATTATATCTTGGGGATTTTGGAAAAATTAAAGAAACTGTTGTACCTATTATAAAAAAATTATTTAATTTCATTTTATTCACTGTGATAATAGTAAAAATAGCAATCTTAGTAATAAAAATATATATAGCATATATTTGGTGAACGGTAATGTTTTGAATCTAACTACTCTCCATCGGCTTGCCATACAGGAGCGGGGAATGCCCAGCCTGTGGCCATATAAGGTTTGTGAAATCGTCAATACCAGCTAATATCACATATCTCACCAAAGAAAAGAGGTACTATAAATATGCAAATGGTCCTTGGTAGAAATAAATATTCCCCACCTGGCTATGGTAGCTTACGCACTAATATGGCACTACAAGCTATACCACAGATATTTCAAATACTAACAGATTCATTCATAATAGACAGTTTCTGCAGATCTCCCAGACAAAGACAAACTTAAAAGAAAGAACAAAATCAGCCAGTGAGACCCTTATGAACTTCAATGTCACATTTCCCAATTTAACCAATTTGCTTTGTATCTTCCATCAGTAAAAGCCAATAGCTGGAGGAATGGGATCAAACATGACAGAGATTAGGACCAAGAAATATTTTGTGCTATTTCATATTAGGTCTCTAAGTGTTAGAGTCATGGTATCTGTCTGTCGACCATCCATCTATCTACTATTTTACATATTTTTCCTGAAGTTTTTATGTGCTTTAATATATTCAATACTAACAGAATTTCTACATAATTATTATCATTTTTCTCATTTTATATATGATAAATCAAATATATAAAGCTTAATTAGTCTGTCCAATGTTACAAAGCTACAAAATGGCAAAGGCAAAATTTCAACTCAGTATATCTGGCTAATAAATATGATTATGAAACTTCTTTAGCATTCGTGATAATTTCCCAAGCCCCTCCATTTCAGTTTTGCAAATTGGTCTGTTCCCAGGTGCATCTCTGTTTGGATTCTGACCTGTTGTTGTGATTAGGGCCCACACAGTTAGTTCTAACTGATATCGACCCCATACACAAAAAAATGAAACACTGCCTGGTCCTGTGCCAGCCTCACAGTTGTTATATTTGTGTCTGTTGGGCAGACACTATGTAAATTGGTTTCTTGGGGGTCTTTCTCTTTTTCAATGCCCTTTGACTTCACCAAGCAGGATGTCCCATTCCAGGGACTGATCTCTCCAGGCAGTATGTCCAAAGAAATTTAAACAAATTATCATCATCTTCACTTTTAAAGAGTGGGGTACTTCTTGTAAGCCTTTGTTCCTTAGGCAGTCCATGATACCTTTAATCTTCTTCACTAGTGCCTAATTCTCATGCATCGGTCATATGTGCTATTTATTATTCAATGTCAACCTTGTGCAGACATATGAGGCAATTGGAAATGTTATGGCTTGGGTCAAGAGCACTTTAGTCTTCAAAGTGACACTCCTGTTCTTCAACACTTCAAGGAGGTCTTGTTCAGCAGATTTACCCAATGTGTTGAGTCTTTTGATTTATTGATTGGGCCTCCCATGAACATTAATTGTGGATCAAAGATGAAATCCTTGATAATTTAAATCTTTCTCAGTTAAAAATGATGTTGTCTATTGGTCCAGTTGACAGGATTTTGTTGTACTTTACATTTGTTGAGTTGAAATCCATAATGAAGGCTGCAATTCTTGACCTTCATCGCAATCCTTTCAAGTCTTATTCACTTTCAGCAAGCAAGGTTGTATTAACTGCATGACACAAATTATTTATAAACTTTCCTCCAATCCTGATGTCATATTATTCATATAGACCAGCTTCTCATATTATTTGCTTAGCATACAGATTAAATAAGTATGGGGAAAGGATACTGTTAATCTGCATAAACTAGAGAAACAAATCTGTAGACTGTCATATGTGTATAAGAAAGAGTTTTATATACAAGAGTAGTTGAATATTGAGGAAACATCCAAGCCCAGCCCAGAATAAGTCCAAAGTCCTGTATTAGCCCATATGTCTGATACCAATCTATACCGTCCTCTACAGACTCATGAAACACACGCAATGACTCTGAATGCAGGAAGATCACAGGCCAGTGGGTGGGTAGTCTTGTGGATCCACGTGACAGGGGTATCCACGTGGCTTCTCCGGCTCCAGAGAACTGGCTCCATCAGCCTCTCTCCACGTGTCTTCTCCACAGAGATGTCTTGCAGGGAGTGAGCTGAGTGAGAGAGTGTCTTCTGCCTCAAAGCAGGAAATACAGGTGTTCCCAGAATCCTCCGAGAAGGCCATACCCACATAGAGGCTTCATTGGCTATACCCTGATTGACAGGATAGATTCCACACCTACACTATTAATCCTCAAATTGTAATCAGATTATGTAACCACCACAGATATAATCCTGGCACACAATTTTCTTGATTTTATGGTTTTATTCAAGCAACTACCTCTTGATCCATAGGTTCTACATGAGTACAATGAAGTGTTCTGTAATTTCCATTCTTCCCAAGGCTATCCATAATTTGCTATATTCCAAAATGTCAAAAACATTTGCATAATCTATAAATCACAAACAAACATCTGTCTGGCATTCTCTGTTTTCAGCCAAGCTCCATCTGGCATCAGCAATGATATCCCTTATTACATAGCCTCTTCTGAATCCAACTTGAATTTTTGCAGTTCCCTGTTAGTATATGCTTAAGCTGTTATGAATGATCTTTAGCAATGTTTGGCTTGCATGCAACATTAATGATACTGTTTAATGTGTTTTGCATTCTCTTGGTTATTTTTCTGAAATGGGTACAACATTTCTTCCAGTCAGTTGGCCAAGTAGCTGCCTTCCAAACTTTTTGGCACAGACAAATAAATGCTTCCCGTGCTTAATCAGCTTATTGAAATTTCAATTTGTATTCTGACAATTCCTGGAGCCTTGTTTTTGGCTAATCCCTTCAGTGCAGTTTGGATGTCCTTCCTTCAATATTATCTGTTACTCATCATATACTAGCTCTTGAAATGTTTAAAGTTGGATTTATTTTTTTTGTTACAATGGCTCTGTATTTTTCCATCTCAGTTTGATGCTTCCTGCATTGTTCAATATTTTGCTTTTAGAATATATTAATACTGAAAATCAGTCTTGAAGTTCTTGTTCGGGTCTTTCAGTTTGATACATGCTGAGCATGTTCTTCCTTTTCGGTCTTCTAATTCTAGGTGTCTACATATTTAATTATAATACTTTATGTCCTGTCAGATATTTATTTTGCTTTTTGAATTGTAGATTTGGTCACTCCATTATTTGAACACTTCATTGTTCATCATTCCCCTGCAGATATTATATTTTCTGATCCTTGGACATTTCTCACATACTCCTATGCCTCCCTACCCTGACTATTACCATTGATTTCTCGCAAAGCCAGTAACCTACTCCATTTTTATCAATCCTGACTGAGATTTCTTGGTCATAATTTCTAAAAGATTGTCAATTTCAAGTAAAGGAGTATTTTGATAGTTCTTTAACAAAATAATCCAAATATGACTAATGGAATGTTTTAATAAGAAAAAAAAACACAACTCAATTTTATTATCCTAACATGCTTAATAAGGGACCTCAGTCAAATAATTGCTGCTTGTATGTGATTTCCTTTTGTGAGGTTCACAAAATTCAGTGCCTTCTCCTTTTCTCAATATAGCCCTCCCACTTAAAGTGTCCATGGCTTCTATATTTGCATCTTCATATTAAATTCTCTGATCTATAATAGTCTTGAAAATATGCAAAACTTATAACCAACAGCCCTTAGTACTATAGTAATTGTCTTAAAGAATTTTATTTACATACATATTTATTTTTATTTCTAATTATTTGGGATAGTAAATTTACAAGATAAAAATCATTTGGATTTTTATCTCAAGCTATTCTGGTTACAAGAATGTTCCTGTTATAGTAAGAGCTATTAAATCACTGAAAATACAAAGACTATGAAGAATAAATGGGTACAGGTGTCTTAAGATATTTGATTTTCCTTTATGTATAATGAAAATAGAAGCAGTAGAAGTCATTTATATAGCCATTCAAATAATAATATTGAAGAAGTTATAAACTTAGATATGTATTAAGCTTTAAGGACACTCACAGAAAAAGCAATTGTTTTCTTAGAGATATACTGAGGGAAAAATATTAAAAGCTACAGAAGGAATTTAGGAGGTACACATGTCAACACACCTTAGCAAATATGTCCTATGCTCTAAAAAGTATACCCAAAACTCCATTATAAACAAGTCAGTTTCTACTTACAGTAAATCTACCTCATAGAATAAGGAGCCCTGGTTACGTGTTTGGCTGAAGTTTGAAAGGTCTACCTCCACGAATAGTTTCAGTCATGGAGACTCAAAGAGGCAGTTCCACATTGCCCTGCAGGGTCTCTATGAGTCAACATTGACTTGATGCTAGTGCATATGGCTTTCTTATAGGACAGAGTCATCTTGCCTACAGGTGTTTCAATGTTGTAAATCTTTAAAAACAACTGAAGAATAATTAATGCAGATGAAATTTCACAGTGGCAAAGAACAGTGACAGTATCATGGACTTATATAAGAACAAATAAATCTGTTTTGGAAGAAGTATAATTAGAGTATTCTTTTAAAAATGAGGTTGAGGAGATTACATGTCACATACTTTAGACATGTTATCAGGGAAGACCAGTCCCTATAAAAGGATGTCATGCCTGGAAAATTAAAAACTCAGGGGAAAAGGAAGACCCTCAAAGAGATGAAACTATGTAGTTGCTACAACAATGTGGTCAAACTTAATAACAATTGTGACAATGATGCATGACCAGGACGTGTTGTATGATCTTGTATACAGGGTTGCTATGAACATGAATTGACTTGATGGCATTTAACAAATCTATAAATAAGCTGCCACAACATTCTCCCAATGAGCAGCTTGTGAATTTGAATCACCACCCTTATGTTTGCCCCAGGTAATTAGCCAACGTACCACTAAAGCATCCAGAAATAATCACATGGTCTAAGGCAAACCAAAGAAAATCAATCTGTTATTATTTTTTTAATTGGGGAGGTTTGAATGTGAGTATTGCCTAGGTGTCTATTTCCAAATCGTTTAGCAAAACAAAAAGTGAAACAAATATGGGACTCGGAAACATTAAATTGATTC
>NW_022109827.1:1900936-1904677 GCF_000313985.2 Echinops telfairi | reverse complement strand
TGTGCCAGTGGGGTTTTTCCAACTGCTGCCGGGCCCCACCCCTCCTGTTGCAACAGGGTACTTCTCGTATTCACCAGCACCCCCACCCACAGCAATGAGGTTTTCCCCGTGGTAGCCTGGCATCTCCGCCAAGAGCAGTGGGGCTTTCCCCTGACTGTGGCAGTGGGGTTTTCCCCACCATTATCTGGCACCACCACACACAGAGCTACCCTTGCTGTCTGCAACCACCCTACTTTTGTGCCCGGAGAGTCCCATGAGACCTGCCCTCCAAATAGAGAATCCCAGCTGTCTACAGAGAGTAAAACCTTAATAAGATAAAGAACTAGTCCAACCCTCCAGTGAAGTTGGCTTCAGGCAGCCCGAATACACATTCCCACAAGACCCAAAAAGAGAAAGCCCAGAGGTATTTGAATCCCTGGAAAATGGTTCGAAGCTCCCCCAAAACAACATGCATACAGCAACCATCTACAACAACCTCAACAAAAAAACAGGAGAAACAAAACTCATTGTCAGAGGAAGCTCTTGATCTAGCGATACGCATAGAACAAGTAGAACTTGAGCTACTCCAGAAAGAAATCTTCAGAATGCTGTTTGGAGGCACACATGACATGAGAGAAGCAATACAGAAAAAGTATTAAATGACAGAGGAGATAAAGGCCACACACCAAAGGGAAATACAAGAACTAAGGAACAAGCTCCAAAGAGAAATGCAAGAGTTAAGGAACGAGGTAACAAAAGCAAATGACAAGTTAACAGGCTTCGGTGACCTTGAGGATAACCAGGCAGACTCTAAAAAGCAGGAAAGTGAGTCAAACATGATAATTAAAGAAACAGAAGAACACCTAAGAACAATGTCAGATGCTATGAATAGGAACATTATTAGAATAATTGGATTACCTGAACAAGACACAACAAAGAATTCAACAGCAAAAATAGAGAGAGAGTTCCAAGAGGAAAATTTCCCCAGCTAAATGAATGAGAATCAGGTACCATGCAGAAAGCACAGAGAACACCATCTAGACTGAATCCAAGGAAGAATTTGACAAGGCATATGCTGGTTAAACTATCCAACTTTGTGGAATAGAAGAAAATCATGAGATCAGCTACAGGAAAAAAGGCAGTCACTTATAAAGGTACCAAAAGAAGAATATGCTCAGACCTATCAGCAGAAACCATGAAAAAGAGGAGAGAGTAGAACATCTTCTGAAAGTCAAAGGAAAACAATGCAAATCCAAGAAACCTCTATCCAGTCAAATTATCTAACAAGATAGATGGTAAAGTAAGAGTCTTCCCGGCCAAAGAAATACTCAAAAAAATGCATTAAAACTAAGCTCTACAAAAAATCTTTGCCAACCCAGTGTGGTCAGAACAACACCCACCATGCACACATAGGAGACCATCACATAGGGCAACTCCACCATAGGTCAACACATTGAAAACAGCCTCCAACATAACATGGCCTCGATGGCAAAAAGAAGGCAAGAATGCACCACACACTTATTCACACAATGATAAATAGGGAGGTAGGAAAACACCCAACACAAAAGGTATGAGATGTCATCACAGAGTCAACTGATGGGTGTCATAATTCTGAATATATCAGTGGAGTGCACTCACCCATTAAAAGCAGCAGATCAATGGGTTGTGTTTTCTAAGCCAATTGCAGATAAAGTTGATCTCAAGAGGCAAGACATAACAAGAGATAAGTAAGGGCAGTATATATTGCTCAAGGGATCAATAGACCAAGAACCAGTGAGCATAATAAACATTTATTCACCCAACGCGAGACCCACAAAATTTGGCAATCAAATGCCCCAAAAGATAAAAAAGAAATCACAGGCTCAATGATCCTAATAGGTGACTTAAATATCCTGCTCTCTGAGAAAGATAGATCACAGGGAAAGAAGTTTAATAAGGAAGCTACAGACCTAAACTCTACAATTAGGCGACTTAACCTGATAGACATTTTCAGAGCTCCCCACTTAAAAGCAAAGCAATTTACATTCTTTTCCAGTCCACATGGCACATATTCAAAGATAGACTGCATACTTGGATACAAGTTGAGCCTATGTAAACTCAAGCACATAGAAGTCACTCAGAATTTCTTCTCAAACCAACTACTCCACATGGGTGAAAATCAACAAAAGGAGGATTAAGAAAACAAGGGTAAACAACTGGAGGATGAATCACTCTCTATTGCAAATCAGTGGCTATTGACCCAGGTCAGAGATGAAATTGTTATGTTTCTAGAAGCCAATGACAATGACAACAGTACCAAAACCTTCAGGACACAGCAAAGGCAGTTATCAGAGGAAGTATTGTAGCGATAAATGCACACATTAAAATGGAGGAGATACTTGTTACTGGTATGCTGACACAAAACCTCCTCCAATTAGAGTGGAGTCAACAGTACAATCCTACAAATAGCAAAAAAAAAAACAAATAATAAAAATTAAGGCAGAAATAAATGGGTGGGAAAACAAGAAATCAATGTAAAATGCAATGCAGCATAAAAACTGGTAAGTTGAAAGGATTAACAGAATCCATAGACCCCTGACAAACTGAACCAAAGAAATAAAGGGACAAACATTAATAGTCTGGATGAGGGATGACACAGGGGAAGCTACAACAGGCCCCAGTGAAATTAAAATACGAATATAGTACACAGTACTATAAATCCCTGTACATGGACAAATACTTGGAAAAACAATCCCTCCCTAGACTTCCAAATGGATGTCAAGCAACTCAACAGACCCATAACCATAGATGAAATACACAAAGTTATCAAGGAAATACCAACTAAAAATTCCCCAACGCCAGATGGCTTCACAGGATAATGCTACCAAGCATTCAGGGAAGATCTGATACCAATCCTACAAAATCTCTTTCAGAGCACAGAAAAAGATGACAAACTCCCAAACTGTATGAAGCTTGCATATCTCTGATACCTAAGGGATCCCACAAGAATTGAGAATTATAGACCGATATCTCTAATGAACATCGATACAAAATCCTTAACCAAATATTGGCCAATAGAATACAAAAGTTTATAAAATGAATAATTCACCATGACCAAGTGGGATTCATTCCAGCGATGCAAGGATGATTCAGCATCAGAAAGTTCATCAGCATTTTCAGCACATTGATAAGAAAAAGGATAAAAACCACATGATAATATCAATAATTGGAAAAGAACATTCGACAGCATCCAACACCCATTCCTGTTAAAGACACTCATGAAGATAGGAATGGAAGGAAAATTCCTGAATATAATATAAGCTCTACGTGAAATACAAACAGCCAACATGTTAGTCAGTGGAGAAAAGACAATCTCACTAAAAAAAGGGACCAGACAAGGTTGCCCCTTGTCCCCACTTTTATTAACATTATACTGGAGGACTTAGCTATCAACATAAGGCAAAGGAAAGACATCAAAGGTATGTGTCTGGGCAAAGTAAAAGTGAAACTATCATTATTCACAGATTATATGATTTCATATGTGGAAAACCCCAAACACTCCACAAGAGGAGTGCTGGAAGTGATAGAGGAATATGGCAGAATGGTAGTATACAAGATCAACAAATTGAAGTCTATTGGACTGTTATATACATTGGACAAGGCCACAGAAGAGGAGACCAAAATAGTAGTATCCTTCAAAATCACCAAGCACAAATTGAAATATCTAGGGATATACCTAACCAAAAGTCAAAAGATTTGTGTGAGGAAAACTACAGAACACTA
>NW_022109827.1:1897826-1900103 GCF_000313985.2 Echinops telfairi | reverse complement strand
ATGGGGGGAAAAAATCCATCGAAGAGATGGGCAAAGACCTGAACAGAAGTTTCACAAGGGTTGAAGTCCAAATGGCCAACAAACATTAAAAAATGTTCCTGATCATTAGCCATAAGGGAAATGCAAATGAAAACAACTATGAGAACCACCTAACACCCTCAAAGATAGCCCAATTCAATAAATCAGATAGCAACAAATGTTGGAGGGGATGTAGCGAGAAAGGAAGTCTCATCCACTGCTAGTAGTTCTGTAGATATGTTCAGCCATTGTGGAACTCGATATGGTGATACTTAAAAAAAAATGGAAATTGAGCTACCATATGACCCAGTAACCCCCCTACTGGGCATATATCCAGAAAGCGTAAGAAATAGTCTATGACCATACACCTGTACTTCATTGTTCATCACAGCGCAGTTCACAATCACAATGAATTAGAAGCTGCCTATATGAATGGATTAAAAGCTATGAATGGATTAAAAATCCCTGGTATATAGATACAATAGAAAACTATGCAACCCTAAAAAGCAGCAATGAATGCATGAAGTCCATTAACACATGGGAAGACTTGGAAGAAATTATGCTAAGCAAAGTATGTCAAGTACGAAAGGACAAGTACAACATGAGCCTACTGAGGTAAGCTTTAAAAGCACAAGGGTCATAAGAGAAAAGCCATCAAGTGCATAAATTCCTGGGACAAGGCCCAGGCACCCTAGCTGGGGTCAGCCCCAACTCAGGAATGTCTTGGAAGCCAACTAAAAAGGAGGGGAAAAGGGGGGAGGTGGGCATAAAATGGAGGATGAGTATGGTGGGGAAACAGGACACTAACCCACACATGGGGAGTGTATTGTTCATGTCTCCACAGGAAAGTGAGAATGGGACCAGACCTCAACATGGGGTGCCAAGCCTCAAGACAACAGACCACCATGAAGCACTGGTCTAACAGAAATGTCTGCGGGTCTGGTCTCAGTACCACCTTCCTCGATTCCATCCCCAGAAGAATGCACTACAGAGAACACTGAAGATACAACACTGAAGAGTGACAGGTCTGCCCAGGCCACATGGGAGCAAATTAAGAGAGAAAGAGAGAAAGAATAGACCCCATCCTGGCCCACCAAGCACCAAGAACGACATTCCCACTTGGAGCAGCCAATGCACAGACAGGACTATGGGGCTGGCCCCACCCTAACACATGACACCCCATCACTGACCCACAGGGCTACAGGGGGCAACACTGGAGTCACAGAGTGGGAATTGTGCCCCATCTGACCGTTCCACATCAGAGTGAAACATGAAGGAAGCTCAGCAGAATAAGGGAAGCAAAACAACGCAGTACTTGAAGAATCCTGAAAATAGACCTTGAAATTGGTGGGCAGGGCATAGCAGTTCACCACACCAGTTTGGAAAACATTCAGAAGGGTCAGGAGATAGACCTGGAACTATGTATAGGGTTGGGTTTTTTGGTAGGTGTGTGTGTGTGTTTCTCTTTTTCTCATGTTTATCCATACAAGATAGGTAGGATAACTGATCCTGAGGAAAAAACAACAGGTCTGACAGCTCTAGGGGGACATGGGAGAGGAGGAGGTGGGAGAAAGGGAAGGGGGAGGCAACAAACCCAGGACAAGAGAGCAATATAGTAAGGAGGGTGTCAAATGCCTGATGGGGTTTGATCAAGTGCAATATAGCTGAAAGTACTGAGAGTCTAATGAAGGTTGAACATGATAGTGGGACAGGAGGAAAGTAAAAGAAATAGAAGAAAGAACTAAGAGGCAAAAGACATTTATAGAGGTATAAATTTAGGCATGCACATATGTAAATACAGTAATATATAATGATAGGGATATAATTATACATTAATCTTATTAACCATGTTTTTATTGGGCGCTCGTACAGCTCTTATAACAATGCACACATCAATTGTATCAGGCACATTTTTACATATGTTGCCATCATCATTTTCAAAACATTTTCTTTCTGTTTGAGCCCTTGGCTTCAGCTCCTATTTTTTCCCTCCCTTCCATAAGGGGATGTCCAATTGCCTACAGATGGGCTTTGGGTCTCCACTCTGCATTCCTCCTTATTCCCAATGATATGATTTTTTGTTCTGATGATACCTGATACCTGATCCTTTCAACACCTTGTGATCACACAAGCTGGTGGGCTTCTTCCATGTGGGCTTTGTTGCTTCTGAGTTAGATGGCCACTTGTTTACTTTCAAGCCTTTAAGATCCCAGATGCTATATCTTTTGATAGCCGGACACCATCAGCTTTCTTCACCAC
>NW_022109827.1:1891850-1896948 GCF_000313985.2 Echinops telfairi | reverse complement strand
TAAAGTAATACAACAACAAAAGGATGTGTATTGTGTAGCCTCACTGTATATAAGATAAATTTTATATAACCTCACCTGTATAAAAAGACCAAAAAAATAATATGTGTAGAGGCTAGTGTTTATTAGTGTCACCAAAGCATGGGATGAAGGGGGAAAGGGAGAGGTCAAAGTGACAGGGAAGTTGAGGAGTTACTTATAGAACAGCTCCAAGGTTTTTCTCGGCTATAGTGTTTATAGACGAGATGATTATACGTTTTCTTCCATGGTACCAGTGGGAGAGTTCTAACTACCATCATTTAGGTTAGCACAAACTGACTGCGTCACCTAGAGGCCATTCAGAAAATAACAGTAGTTGACCTCTGTAAAAGGTGAACAGTGAAAGGTCAGCAGCAGAAGTCTTACGTAGTAGATTTGCCCAATATACCACTTAACTTAATTTCTTGACTGCCTCTTCCATGAACAGAGTGTGCACACAATCAAGATGAACGCCTTGACAACTTTAATTCTTTCTCAATTTATCATGCTGTTGTCTATTAGTCCAGTAGTGAGGATTTCTGATTTCTTTACATTGAATGGAAGTAATAATAATAATTCTTTGATTTTCATCAGCAAGTGCTTCAAGTCCTCCTTCCTTTCAGCAAACAAGGGTGTGTTACCTCCATCTCACAGCTTGTCCCTCCACTCCGATGCCATTTTTCATATAGTAGAGATTCTTAGATTATTCTATCAGCATGCAGACCAAATAAATATGGTGAATGGATACAATCCTGGCGCATAATTTTCTTGATCTTATCTCAACCAGTGTTTCCTTATTCTGCTCAAAGGACTGCTTCTTGGTCCATAGAAACATTTTGCATCCAATGTCCCTAATCAGTGGGGATTCAGCGGCTTGGGTTTTGCGAACCATTTGTTAAAATGGCACTTGTAATCAGTGTTTCCTCTGTGGTGAGCTACTGGGAGCTGCCCAAGGTAGAGATCGTAATACATTCCTTACTTTTTTAAACCTTTCTCTACACAACAGCATAGTCTCAGCACACATCGTAATGCTCATTCCCTTCATATGTATAAAAAATTCAACAGAACTATGCTTGTTGTATTTATTTACTCATTTCATAAAAGTTGTTATACTTGTGATGAAACACTACATTTTCATCCCCTCTGTTACTTCAGTAAGCACCCATCTAATGTAGAGTGAAAAGGGGCCAAACAACCAGAGGGTGATGCACTGTCATCTGTTGCAGCTTTGTGTTACCCCTCAAATGCCGATGAGATACTATGAGTGAATTATGAAATTCCTGAAACTTTTAAAAGAGCTAAAACGTATTTTCAGAACAGCTGTTTTAAGTTCCGCAGAAGTGGAAAGGGATTTCTAAAAGATGAGCAGAGTGTGTGCAGAGAAAAGAAGTCACCAGCTTCTAACCCAGCAACCACGATGACTACTGTCTAACTGGCCTGCCTCTCAAGGAACGGGACCCTACTCCTACAGCAAGAAGATGGTCAAGGACGAATCACACAGCCGATGATGTTCCAATAAATGAGAAGAATATTGCAAGGGAGGACACCAATCAAGAAGTAGTATGGAAATAACAGTTTTATTGCTCTTTTGTCAGATGTTAAAAGCCTGTCTTACAATCTATTTTTGTGTACTTCTTCTGCTATTCTTCAGTTTTAACTACATGAAATCATAATTTGCCTTTTCTTTATATTTAAAAGTCATGAGGACAATGAACTGGTTGTGAAATTAGTGGAATCTTATGACTGTCCTAAATCCAATCATAGCCTCGATCTGATTTAAGGAGAGTGCCTCTGATGTGTGGTCTCCTATACTTTCTATTTGACAACAGATCAAGAGAGAAGTGACGAAAGAGGGGTCCATATTGCCAAGGTTCCAAGAAAGGAGATCCATGAGTTGAACCCTATCCTTTGGACACAGGGTTCCTGAGCTTTGCACCTCCTGGAGTCAGGGGAAAATGCCACGACAGAAGGTGATCTGTCACTAAGGGACACCGTGCCCACAGGTGTTGAAATAGTACAAAGACATTTTCCTAGAGCCAAAGAAAGAGAGCCCTTTCCCGAAAGCTGGCACTCTGCATTTGAACTTGGAACCTAGTAAAGTGACAAAATAAATGTGTTTTTTAGAGCCATCCACTTAAAATATTCTAGCAGTAATATATGACTGAGACAAAGACTGACACATTTACCCAGTCCAAGTCCCCACTGATTAATTACAGACGAGAAATGAATAGCACCATCTCAGTGTTCTCTTTCCTCTTACTCATTTTATCCCCAAATATGTGGAATTAATCCAGGTAGATTTTCTAAAAAATGTTCTATTTTAAATAAACATCCCTAATTCTTTAATTCATATTTATTCCAAGGGTAGGTGTTAAATAATCACTTACAGCCTTTAATTAAAGACACATTCCTTTTCTCCCTAGGGTGAGTCAAAATCTAATAAAAGATAAAGAAACATTATATAAAATGTTATTCAGAAAATATAAAAAAGTTTTGGAGATTAGAAAATAAAAAGAGTGCCTATAGAGTAGTAAATGTTTTACTGTTTATTGTTAGCTTCAGAATGGAAGAAAATATCCTTCTTATAAAGTTCTTCTCTTGAGGGATTATATGATAGAAAGTAACATCTACAAAAGCATTGTTGATTATATTACAAAATGCTAGATCACAGGACTTTTAAAGGGAGATTTGTATCCATAAAATCCTTGTTAGATGTATCCTAATTTCTGGATTTAAGTAACAAACTTAACAGATACTTAATTAGTATTTTTAACAGATATTCTAGACACACTTCCCGGTGGTATTTGTCAGGGCTATCAGTAAACTACGGAACCCTGGTTTCACAGGGAAGTAGCCTCAGAAACCCCATGGCAGTTCTACTCTGCGCTATAATTAAGAGTCTGCTTAATGGCCGTGGGTTTATCGTCAATAACTTGAAATAGACCAGCTAGCAAAGAGATTATAGCCTGTAGGAAAAAATAAGCAGCATTTATGACACAGATTCAGTCAGATGCACATCTACGACACACAGAGTTAAATCTGATCATTATAAAATATTTGGATGGAAAAATTGATGTGAAAAAAATCTATGAGTAGTACATGTTTAAGTCACCCACATGCAAACTAGAACATTGCCATTATAATGTGTGATCTAATGTAGAATTTCTACAATCTATTCTAGATTTTATTATTTTTTGCTTTTGGTTACAAGGATGTAAAATGTTCCTCCTGCCATTGTAGTGTTATCTACAAGCCAGGAACTTCACATACAAAACACCGTAGTGAGTGAAAAAATTTCCATTTTCATATATTTCACATTTGAGATGTTTCAAAGTTTGAGGTTTGAAAACTTCCAATTATAAACTAAGACTGTCATGAAGTTATTAGGCATAAAATATATGTATCATTTTATATTTTCCATCTATTCTCCCAATTTTGTGGCCTCCCAACCCTTAAAGTCAAACGTAAGTCTTTGTTTTCAAATGAGAAACAACAGGGAATTTTATTTGATAATACTACCTCATCGAATAAAAATAGCATAGTACATGATGAATAAAGATTAAAATAAAAAATTCTAACACCCCATGCCCATGTGCTTGCTGTCAACAAAACTGCTTTTCTATTCCTTCTCTACTCTGCTCAATGCTCATGTGGACATAGGTCCTGAATCATTGGTAATAATTCCCTGTACCAGTAATTGATATTGAATAGAATGGGTCATTATGAACCAAATTAAGGAGTCTATTTTTAGCCACTATTATACCAAATACATACTTACACAGAGAAAATGAACAAGTAAGCTGCCACCGTTGCTTCTGTGTGCTGAAAAGAATGTATAATTCTCAGGAATAGAGAATACTACTTAAGGGAGAGACACAGGCTGGGTAGATTGCTCAAGTGACAAAGGGTGACCAGAGTTCCAAATTCTGGAAGGAAAGACCTCCATACAGAGCATTTGACAAAAATCAGACACCTGAAGATTTAATTTAACAGAGAAACAAAGAAACGATTAAGATTGTTTCGTGATTGTTAATAATGACTTGAAAGTAAGAAACTGGTATTCTAACTCATAAAATATACTGAAGAAAAGAGAACCGCAGAACATGTAAAAAGATAATGGAGACCCTACAAACTAAACCATCAGTCATTCAGGTTAAGAATTAACGTGTTCCATTTGAACAAAATATTGTCCATCTACCCTAAAAACCATATTTAAATGTATCTTCTGACTTACCCCTGCCCCCAAACAAAAGCATATTACATAATTATATATATAAGCTCAATGGATGGGAAGATATAAAAACATTGTTGGATATAGACAATTATTACAGTTACAATAGTAGTACTCAGTAAAGCTAAAAATGAGTCAACTGACTTCCTTTCTTAAAGAAACCCTAAGAAACCGGGGAAGAGAAATTTTCAATCCGATGAAGGATGTTTACAAAAACCCCATGGCAAACATCTTACTTATGGTGAAAGGCTCCAGGCTACCCTCAGATCTGAACAACTCAAGCATGTCTGTGATCACTACTTCTATGCAACACTGTATTGGAGAGTCTAGTCAAAGCAAAAAGCACAAAAATGAAATAAAATACAGCACATTTATCCACAGTAAAACTGTTATAGAGTAGCATTCTGGTTGTGCGCGTAAAATATTATATTGTTTCTTTTTCTCCAGAAGACATCTGACGCTCAAATTGATGAGCAAAGCTCACAACATTAACATTTGAGCTGCTTTTACAAGTCAGACTTATTTACAGTCATCAGCGTGTGTAAACGCGCTTATGATCTTCCAAGTATTTGGTTATGACGATAGTTAAAATATAATGCTTGTATATTTACTTTTATAAATCTAAACACACCATATGGATGTTTTAATATTGACCCATAATTCCCACGTGAATTAGATGTGAAATCATATGTTTTCTGCAAAAATAAGCCACCAGCACATACTGAAAAAAAGAATTGTCCAGAGTCCCAAATCACTAATATATTTTTGTATTTCATCCTAATGTTACTATTAGATTATGCTATACTACCCATGTGATTGGGTGTACATCTTTAAATAATCTATTTGTCTTAA
>NW_022109827.1:1889417-1890886 GCF_000313985.2 Echinops telfairi | reverse complement strand
GCTTAACCAAGCATGATGTCCTTCTCCAGGGACTGGTCTCTCAGGTAAAGGTTTATTTTGTCAAGAATTGTCCTTAATTTTAAAAGATGATATTCATTAATCTATCTTAAACTGTTTCTATAATCATTTACTATATTTAACACTTATATTGCACTGGAGAAACGTTCCGCATAGCAGCTCTTTAAAGTTAATGAGCAAGGATGTTCCTTTGGAAAAGAAGGTTTTTCTGATCTGAGCCATGATACTTTCAATCACCTCATATGCATGTGAAATTAATAAATTAATTAATAAATTAATAAATAAATTAATAAAGAAAACCACAGAAAATTTGATGGTTTGAATTGAGAAATTGATGAATAATATTAAATTAATAAATCTGTCTTGGAAGAAATATAGCAAGAACGCTCCTTGCAATCCTGGATGGAGAGACACTGTTTTATGTTCTTTGGGCACATTATTGGAAGGGACCAATCCCTGGAGAAGGATATTAGGCTTGTAAAGTAGTTGTTTTTCCTTGTTAGTTGTCCTCAAGTCGATTGCAACCCATAGCGACTTCATGCACAACAGAACGGAACACTGTCCAGGCCTGTGCCATCCTCACAATTGTTCCTAAGCTTGAGCCCACTGTTTGTCATGGTGGCAATCTTTCTTTTTGAAGACCTTCCTATGTTGTATTATATTTATGAATATAGTTTAGAATTTGTAAATACATACAAAGAAATATCCTCTATAATACATATGGGTATATATATGTACATTCTCCTTTCACATTTGTTCAGCTTGGATGTCCATGTGTCCTCTACTACTACTACTGCTGTTACAACTACTACAACTCACTGTCCTCAAATCGATGCCAACTCAAAGTGACCCTATAGGGCAGAGTAGAACTGCCCTTCTGAGTTCCCAAGCTTGCAACTCTTAGAAATAGAAAGCCTTATCTTCCTTCTGTATGCATTCACTACTAGATTATTATTATTATTACTATTTTGCAGGATTGTGTATTTAATAGCATTTCCTGTGTAGCACATAACTCTTGTACTTCTCCCAGTGTCTTCCTTTCTTTAATCATTTTACTGAGTTCCCAATTATTTTATATTGCCTTCCTTTCACCCAAGTTAATATGTGTCTATACTCTTGCTAGTGATTTAAATTCCTAGACCCTGTAACCATCCAAAAATGTTTCATGTTGCTCACCTTCATATATCAGGCATCAAAGAACAAAAAAATCATATCATTGTGAATGAGGAGGAGTGCAGAATGGGGACCCACAGCCCACCTGTATGCAACTGGATATCCCCTTACGAAAGGGTCTCTGGGAGGAGACAAGCCAGTCAGGGTACAGTGCAGCACCACTGACGTATACAACCTTTCTTTAGTATTTTAATGCTTCCCACCCACTCACCCACCCACTATCATGTTCCCAGTTCTATGTACAATAGTATAGATAGGAACTGGAAACACAGGGAATC
>NW_022109827.1:1886875-1888917 GCF_000313985.2 Echinops telfairi | reverse complement strand
TCAGTCATGTGATGAGATAGTTGGCAGCTTCTTTATTATTCTTCAGCATTGCATAGTATTACATGAAAATCCCATTCAGGGACCAGTCCTAGATCAGGACAGCATGACTGAGAATGCAGAGGGGCAGAGAAAAGGAGAAGCTCCTTGGCACGATGGATTGCCACACTGGCTGCAACAGTGGACACAAATACATGAACACTTTAAGGATAGTGCAGGACAGCACTGTTCTCTTCTGCTGTACACAGGGTCACTATGAGTTGGAACTGGCTCAACATCACCTAACAAAAACAACACCACAGTATTCCATTGTGTATCCATATATATATCTATACATATATATGGACACACACTGTTTATTTGTTATTTCGTTGTACATACAATGTTTAATTTGTTTATCCATTTTCCTGTTGATGGGCATTTAGAATTTCTCCAGATTTTTCCTATTGTGAATAGTGCTGCAGTAAACATGAATATGCATCTATCTTTTTGTGTCAATACTCTTATTTTTCTAGAATAAATACCTAGTAAAATTGCTGGATCACATAGTGTTTCAATTTTGAACAGTTTAGTAAGTGTCATCCTGTCTTCCACATTATTTTTGCCATCTGTAATCTCCCTGTCAGTGTGTGAGGTTTCCATCTCACCACACCTTGCCAGCATTTTGTTTGTTTGTTCTGATTTTAACTTTGCTATCAATGCTGGAGTGTGAAGATATCACATCACTGTTTTGAGTTGCATCCCTCTAATAGCTAAGGGTCAGAAGCATTTCTTCATGGGATTTTGGTAACCTGAAATGTCTTCTCTGGTGAAGTGTCTGTTCATGTCCTTTACCCATTTTTCCACTGGATTTTCATTTTGTTGTTAAAGTATTGAAGTTTTCTCTAAACATGATATTTTTGTAAGCATTCTTTGCCCCGTATATGATTGCCAAGGTATTTTTCCAGGTCCGCACTTCTTTTATTCTTTACGTGAAACTTTTTGATGCCCGTAAATTGGCATTAGTCATCTCATTTTTCTTTTGCTCTTTGTGTGTTTTAAATTACATTTTATAACATATGTATGCTATTTACTAGAACTCTTTAATTTACCTAATATTTAATTGTATTTATAGTTTTAGGTTTTGCATTTGGTCTTTCATCCATCTTCAGTTCATTTTTATGTTTTCTATGAGATATGAGTCTAATTTAAATTTTCTACCAATGGCTATCCAGGGAGTTTTTCAGCATATGTTAAAGATATTACCTCTTCCCTATTCAATAAATTTCAGCCCTCTTTAAAAGATCAGCCCCCTATTTGTTTTATGTGTCTGTTTTATGAGTACTATATTGTTTTGACTACCATAGTCCTGTAGGTGTTTGACATAGGGAAATATGAGGTCTCCTACTTTATTCTCTTCTAATAGGGCTCATTCCCTTTCTGCATAAAGTTGGGTTTACTGTTTTCCTTTCTTTAAGGATAGTGGAATCTGGATTGAGATTGTAATATATATATATATATATATATACACACATACATACATATATAAAGCGCCATGTATTATAGACATTTTAACAATCCTTGAGCATATTCTTCCATGTATGTACAATTCTTCCTTGTACACAGAGGTCTTCCATGTAAAAGTCTATTATCTGGATTGAGATTGTAATATATATATATATATATATATATATATATACATACATATATAAAGCGCCATGCATTATAGACATTTTAACAATCCTTGAGCATATTCTTCCATGTATGTACAATTCTACCTTGTACACAGAGGTCTTCCATGTAAAAGTCTATTCTTGAAAATGTTTCCTGTGCCCTGGTAAAGAATGCATATTGTGCTGCTGTTGGATGGAGTGTTCTATGTATGCCTATGTATGTATTCATGTTGGTTGATTGGGTGAGTTAATTTTTCTGTCTGTTGAGTTTCTTTTAACGGTCTGTCCTTCATCAAACGTGATTTATTAAAGACTCCTATTATTATTTTAGAGTTGTCTATTTCCATTTTCAATGCTGATTAAGTTTTCTTTATTTACTTCTGGATCTTTACT
>NW_022109827.1:1871658-1886775 GCF_000313985.2 Echinops telfairi | reverse complement strand
TGTTTTATATAAAAGGTAATTTATTATAGAAAGAGTAAGTGAACATTAAGAAAGCATCCCAACCCAGTGCTGACCAAGTCCATAAGTCCAACATTAGCCCATATGTCTGACACCGATTTACAAAGTCCTGTTGATCTCACAAAACACACAATGATGCTGACTGCAGGAGGAAAGCTGAGTCAGTGAATGTGTAAACATCTCAGCGCTGGCAGGGGCCTCCACAAGGCTGCTTCAGCACCCAGGGCTGCATCGGGGTAGGTCCATGTGGCTTCTCCTCAGAGATGTCTCACAGGAAGTGACCCTTGCAAGCTGAAGCAGGGACCTGGCTAAGGCAGCTTCAGCCTGGTCTGACCATCAGAGAGCAAGAGACCTGAGAACTAGAAAGGCTTATGGAGCCATTTATCTCTCCGCCCTTCAATTAATTCCATGTGTTTATCGGCCGGGTTGGCACAATATACCTTAACTATTTCAATGTCTACATTCGCTTGTATGCAATTGATCCATTTACACAAAGTATAATTGTCAAGAGATATTTATTATTTTCACTTTCCTGTAGGCTATTTTGTTATCCTGCTGGTTAATTTGTTTCATATAATTTTCTGTACTGAATTAATTTTGTTTAAAGATTACTTTATAACTTTTTCATTAATATTTTCCAGTGTTTGCTACATATTTATTTTTCCCCTCATTTTTATTTTGATGAGAATGCTTATAAATTTTATTTGAGGTTAACCTGTAATATATTACTTTCCAAGTTTAAAATTGTCTGTTTTATCTTGAAATTATTTTAACTTCAACTCCATTGGAAGTTCTATAACAGTATTATTTATCTTTCTGCTTTGTAGATATAATTATTTAAAAATTGATATCTCTATCTTTACTTTTAGTATTGTAGGTTTATTTTACATTAGAAACTGCAGCATCTGGGTAGGTGTCAGAGAGGTGTTATTAGATGTGCTAATCTTTGGTTACTGTTTACAATTATTGTTATTCTTTCTTTTTTTCTAAATTTAAATTTAGAAGCTGTTTATTAACCAGCTCTTACAGATATTATAACTATCCATAATTCAATTAAATCAAGCATAGTTGTACAGTTTCAAAACCTTTTACATCTTCTTGAAAATCAGCTCCCCTTTATCCCCTCCCTCTCCTGCCCTATCCCCCAGGAGCTCTTATTATTATATTATATTATATTATATTATTATTATTTGTCATATCTTACACCATCAATGTATCTGTTCACCTACAATTCTACTATTCATTCCCCTCACATGAAATTATACAGTCATCATTGCTATATTCTCCCCCTTCCACTCCTTCCCACTCCCTTCTCTTCCTATCCCATGAAGGAATGATTACTCTCATTACTGTTTCTGTTTCTGATGGATTATATATCTTGGCTTTCATTCATGTAACAGTCTTAATTATACAAATGAATATACACCAGTCTAACAATTAATAAGGTAAAACCATAATAGTAAGGGGAGGAAATACTAAAGAACTAGAGAATAGCTATGTGTTTCATCAGTGCTATACCACACCCTGATCATATCATCCCTTCTGAGAGGTGGAATGGAGGCGCAGAACAGATAGAATTTAGCCAGGAACATGTAGTTGAGAGAGATTTTATTGAGACAAGGAAAGAACTCCTGGGAGGGAAGGGAGAGCAGAGAAAGGGACGGGGGTATCTTGAGCCCCTGGGAAGGGTTTCATGACTCAAGTTAGGTCAGGGAAGTCACACCTGGTACTGGGGCGCTGGGATATATATAGGGTATGAGCTTAAAGGCATATGGGCTTGTAAGGGGAAGGGAGGTTCTTTGTGCTGCAGTTGCAAGTTTCAGGTCAGTAAATCATTTTGTTCTCAGCAAACTTGCTTCCTGGAATGCCAGGGAGAGGAGGCTGTGTTCTGTCCCGGAAGGTAAGCTTTGTGAAATGCTGAAGGCAGGTGCTTTGAAGTTCAGCCAGGTCATTTGTCTTCTTAAGAAGCTGGTACAAGGGGCTGCGTTGGTCCCGATCTGGCCCAAACACTTTCCATGTGGCCTTTCTGGGGGGGACTGTCCAATTACCTTCCATGTGGGTTTTGGGTCTCCACTTTGTCCCTGCTCCTTCCCATCAGTTTAACTATTGGTTCTCTCTCTGAAGAACTCCATTAAGAAGTCCTTAAGGAGTTGGTTTTCATAAACTCCCTCAATTTCTGTTAATCTGGAAATATCACATTTTCACTATTATATTTGAAGAATAAGGATCCTTTATGGCATAGTGGTTACAAGTTGGGCTGCTAACCACAGCAGTTCAAAACCACTACCTGCTTCTAGGGAGAAAAATGAGGCTTTCCACTCCCATAAACGGTTATAGTCTCAGAAAACCCACAGCAGTTCACCCTATGCATTTTAATATTATATGTGATTTGGGGTGGGATGGGGTCTACTGTGGTTTCATTGAGCTTCTTGAATGCTTATCTTCTTATTTTTAATAATTTAGAGAAGTTTTCTTCCAACAAATTTTTGATAACTTTCTCTTTTTAGTTTGTCTCTTCAAGTTCTGGAATTTCTACAATGCATAAGTCTTGATGATGTCCCACACAATTTTTAGACTTTCTTGGTTTGTATTGTTTATTTGTCTTACATTCTTTTCTCTGATTCTTCCTCCAACCAACTAAAGATTTGTCTTTATTCTGGCTAATTCTGTCTTCCATTGAATTAGTTGTATCCCTTTTTCCTTTCAATGTCCTATTTATATTTAAAATATGTGCATGAATATTCAGGACTTCTATTTGCTTATTTGTATGGTTTTTAATTTTGTATTTATTTTGTCAACTTGTCCTTGTAGTATTTTTTTTCTTTTTTTCAGCTTTGGCTTTGCTTTCCTTGATTTTTGTCTTTGTTTCCTCAATCTTTCTCTCAACCCACTGAAGGTACCTAAATATCATTTTTTTGAACTCCTTAACAGGTATTCTAATATCATTTACTCCTCCAAATGTTTTGTGATTCTATATTTTAGTCACATGTTTGAGTCATTTTGTCTTGGTTATTTGTTTGAAGGGATTTTTCTATTATCTTTGAAATATTGAAGTGTCATTATAATTATACTGTTAGTAATTGCATGCTTCTGTGTTTTCCCAGGTTTTATGGCTTTTCTTGATTTATTATTACTTATTTTTCTTTCTTTCTTCTTTTGTATATCCGAGCAATCAGAATAAGTATGCTACTCTGCTCATTAGATTGACAGCACTTACCCACTCAATATCTTTCCTGTAATATGTGTGATAGAAGATGGGGAGATATATACAGTTCTCTTCTTAATGTTTGTGTAGAGCAGTTGAAGGTTGCTTGAATTGGTGTTGGCCATCATTGATCAGGTGATACAGGAGTAGATGGTGGCCCTTACCCATTTGGGGTAGGATCAGAAAGTGCTGATAGGGCTATGGACTTTGGGCACAGTTACTTTCTGGTCATCAGCTAAAACATAAGAATAGTGTGGTTCTAGGTGAGTGGAACTAGTTGTCTGGTCAGAACACAGCTTGCAAAAATTCAAAATAGCCACACTATATCAGACCTGTTGACAATTCATCATTCCATTAGTTGCTTTATTTTCTGGTTTGGGGTATTATCTCCTTCTGGTCAGTATTATATCTACATTTTTATCCTTTCCTTTGAAGCTGTAGTTTCCAGAATTGTCATTGATCTGCTTCATTTGCTTTCTTGTATCTGTTGTAGATGGTCTGGAGCAGTTTGTCTTCCCAGTCTGCCATCTTGCTTTAAGTCGTGTATATAACTTTTTTCTTAAGGTGTTTTATTTGAAACAAAGCAGAACACTGTTTCAGCCAGCATTGTCCCATCACTAAATATCTTCAGATATCTTGTGGTGTCCAAGAACCATTGTGTGTGAATGAAGTTATAAAATTGAAATCTGACACTGTGTGGCAAAACTTTGTGGGTTTTGTTTGTCTTTTGTTAAAAAGGATTTAGGCTCCTTTTTGGAAAGAGAAAATATTTTAATTCGTCAGACTCCACTAAAAAATAAATATTTATTTGAAGATCTAATTGCATATGCATGCTTTCTACCATTGCATTTGCTTTATTCAGTGAGGAAGCTATCACTTTCAATTCCTAAGTTATTTTTCTGGAAAACATTGACTGCTGCAGTTATTTGCTGCACACACACACACACACTCATCCCTACCATGTAGTGACTTTTCCCATTGAAAAACATACGAGAAGAAAAATAGAACAAAAGATCTACAAACATCCATGCATAATTCTAATGTTTGTGTTTTCCCTCAGAAGAAATGAACAGATATGTGAGGAGCAATTAAAAATACAGAAAATCACTTCTAAGAACAACATCTGGCTCCAAGAAAATAGTACCCAGCCTAGTTAATATTAGAGCATTTCTTAGTATGAAAAAAATTTAAAGACTTTTAGAGAACACTCAAGATCTTCTTTGGGTCAGTTCTTATGAAAGTCTTGTCAGCAGGTACCTTTCCATGGGATCAAAGACAAGCTGATGTGTCTCAAGGGAAAGAAACCACATGCTATTTCTCAACAGCATTATCAGTCGTTAGGGACCCTATTCTCTACTGACAGTAAGCACAACATTGATTAGATCTTTAAATTACACTCATTCAGTGGTGAGAAGCATTTTAGTTAATCAGAGCGAAGAAAGAATTTATTGAAATTGAGGAAATGATGAAATAAAGGAATTCAAAACATAGCAGAGCAATCAACACGCTGCCATGTTCCCATTGACCTTGAATCCATGTGACTCTGTGCTCAGCAGCCTGTGATCCTCCTGCTTCCTGGCTCGTCTTTCTGCATCACCGGCCCATGGCTACATGAGTCTGAAGAATGACTTATAGACTGCCATTGGATTTATGGATTTAGACAGGTCTACAGTGCCTTCTTGATAGGCAAATATTTCTTGATATGAAGTTCTTTCTTATACATCTATGAGTGTCACTGGCTTTATTTCTCTAAATAATCTGACCCAACACCCATTCAAACAAGATACGGATTGATCCTACATTATCCTCACAACCACGATGATGTTTGAACCCGACTGTGCCCTCTCTATCACTCTATCTCCTTTCAGTCGTGCCTCTTTGTTACTGACCCTTCGCTTTATCCTACATTATCCTCACAACCACGATGATGTTTGAACCCAAGACTGCGCCCTTTCTATCCCTCTATCTCCTTTCAGCCATGCCTCTTTGTTACTGACCCTTCGCTTTATCAAGCAGGATGTCTTTCTCCAACAACCAGGTTCTCCTGATAATACGTCCAAAGCAATGAGACAGTCTCGCCATCCTCACGTATTGAAAATAGTTCTGTTAGCATATAATTAGCATATCATGCCATTTAATCTTTCAATCATAGCAAGAAGAGTTGTGCAGTTATTACCATAGTCATGCTCAGAACATTTTCTTCTCATGCTTACTGTTCTTTGCTCTCACTTCTTAGCGCCTAACTCAGTCCAACCTGACATGTCCTGAGGAAATATTAATCCAATTGCTGTTTATGCAGATGTACCTATCTACCTATCCTGGATTTCAGATACAGAAAATCATGCCCAACACAGCAGAAAGAAAACAAACAAAATAAACAACAATGACCAAACAAATCAGAGAAAACCCTCACTTAGAAAGAAAGCAAAGCAGGAAGAGCGAGGATCCCAGTACCATCAAGAAAGAACAGTGACCAGCGAGCGAGTTGGAAATCCCCGTCTGAAGTGGTGGAGGCAGCAGAGGACTCATGGAAGATCATGAGACAGAGCAAATGAGTCATGCCAAGGCAGAGAAGAGACACTAAGACCAAGCAGCCTGGGGGCTTCCTGAACCACAGAGACAGAGGCTGAGGGACCACGTCCCTGAGAGGGTAAGGACCAGAGGGAGACTTGCCTGCTGGCTGAGAGATGTTGCTGTGGACCAAGGACTATCTGAGTTTTCTTATCCTGACTTGTGGTAACCTGTTAACTTCCCTGATAAAACAGCATAATCATGAAAAAAAAAAGAAAGCAGAATATTAAAGGCAAGCTTTATAATGAGTCAAAAGGGAGATCATAAAATAAGGTATTACATTTTAACCTGACTACATCTGCTATAATTCACTTTGTTCTCTATCTGATAACAAGGCTATTCACATCCCTCCACTATGGTCAGAGAGAATTCACTGGAGGCTTAATCCATGTGGGCACCTTACAAATGGATTTTGTATTTTTCACTATCATCCATAACCTTATGCAAATCAGGCATTCACAATTTAAGGTCTGATACTGTTCCCTCTTTCAGACTTGAATTTTACTATTTATAGTAAAAGCTTGTGTGCTTCTTCAATGTGGGCT
Source organism: Echinops telfairi (assembly GCF_000313985.2). Lineage (NCBI taxonomy): Eukaryota > Metazoa > Chordata > Mammalia > Afrosoricida > Tenrecidae > Echinops > Echinops telfairi. The sequence continues at coordinate 1,880,436 of NW_022109827.1, read as the reverse complement.
TAGTTGATGCTTTACTCAGATGGCTGCTCATTTTAAGGCAAACCTTTAAAACTCCAGTGCCATTCTTGCTGATAGCAGGGCACCCTCTGTTTTCTTCACCACACTTTGCTATATAATACACATATTTTCAGTGATCTCTTCATGAGGGGAAAAATAAAGAAAGCCATGTCAAAAGTACATATTGTTCTTAGATTGGGGCTAGAATTAATTTTGAGCCTAAAATCCATTCCAATATCCATGATTTAAATATACCTTTGCTTCATTTTAGATACATCATTATCATTACCCCCTGGGGCATAAGGTAATTCTATAGATAGTGCTATTAATTTAGTCAATGGTATAGAATTTAAAACACTGCTGGGAAGAGGAAATTATACATGTATAGGTCAAACACTTAAGTGACTATATACTGTTAACAATGAAGAGTGATGATAGGAAACATGTTTCAATCACATTCATATACAAAGGCAGAACATGCCTAAAAGACTAATAGATGTCTGAGAAATCAAGGAGAACATTAAAGTAGGAAATATATGGTAATCCCAGATTCCAATTCACTGGACACACTCAACAAAAGATGTAAACCAAAGTCCAATGACTACCAATTCTATAACCTTGGGATAGCAGTCAGCCGCTTCTTCTCACACTAGAGCATTTCAGTCTTAAATCCAAGGACGTATGCCAGATACATTTGAGCAAAGTCCAATCCACTCTGCGGGGTCTCCACATAGAATCCTTTTGATGTGGCCTCACTTCAAAGGAATATTCTCTTCTATACACTATCTCAGTCTTTAATTATGCCACCAAATGTAAACGCCAGCAGATGAAAGAGTTTCATATATTTTTCTTCTTACTGAAATGGAGAGAGAGAGAAACCCTTGTGACACTAATGCCTGTGTCAGGCCAGATTGACTAGAGAAACAAATCCAGAGACACTCATATATGTATAGGAAAGAGCTGTATATCAAGAAGTAATTATATATCTCAGTCCAACTCTAGTCCATAATTCTAATACTAGTCTATAAGTCCCTCATTAGACTCACGGAGTCACAAGCAATGGTGCATAATGCAGGAATGTTGCAGGTTGGTGGGTCCAAAGTCGTGTGGATCCAATGGTAGTAGTAACATCTCCAGAACTCTGGCAGCAACCAGGGTCCACCAGCAGGAAGGTGAAAGCAGAGAGAGAAAGGGAGGTTCCCAGGATCTTACTTATGAGCAGACCACACCCACAAGAAGGTACCATCAGGTTTTGACCTGATTGACAAGTTGAATACCACCTCTACACTATCATATATCTTCAAGTTGACACGAAATTACGTAACTATCACAGTTGTCCTTGAATCTGATCTGAATCATAGTGACATTGTGTTCATTAGAACAAGCTATGCCTGATTCTGCACTATTTCATTAGTTATTGTTATGCTTGAGTCCATTTTTGTGACTTCTGTGTATTCTGAGGGTCTGTCAACTTTGGGTGCTCCTCATCCAGCACTATGACAGACAATATTCTGTTATGACATAGTTTTCATTAGCTACTTTTTTGAAATAGGTTATCAAGCCTTTCTTCCTAGTTGGAAGCTTTGCTGTAACTTCTCCACCTTGGGTAACCCAATTAGTCTTTGAAATACTGTTGGCCTACCTTCCAGCATCACAGCAAGATGCAAGATACCACAGTGTACCAAAGTAACAGATGACTGGTGGAAAGTTACCATATACTTTGATAACGTCTACTTTGCCAAGTCCTTCCATAAAATATCTGAAATAAAGAAAAAATCTACTAATTTCATTTCCGTTGTAAAGAAAGCATCTATCACATTTTATACATTCTTGTATGACCCATATCTAGTACAAATATTTAGTTTGTATTAGATTTTCAAGACATTGGACTGAAATAATTAAATTTCTTGAAGGGAGTTACTTATTTTCTATCTCAAACATATAGTGATTTGCTTGTCTGTGTGTTTTTTTATTTCAATTTGACTCCTTTTACACATGAAACAAACACCGTAACTACCAAAACCATTGTCAACTAACATTACCACGGTAGCCCAAGTTAACTGACTTAATGCAGCTTCTAGGGAATTCTTATAACCTCCTCGATGGTGCCACCATTTAATTGAAACATATCTTTTACTTACTAACTTGGATTGAGTGAATTGGCTCTGTTGTTCTAAGATATGAACCCTTATTAGTAGTAAGATCATCTCTGCCTAAATTTTATTAGATCACCACATTTGACAAATAGTATTACTAGTAATGAAAAAAATTTTAATCCATTAAAATAAAATGCATACACCAATAGGTTAATGAAACCTCAGCGGAAAAAGAAAATGCATGCTAAAGGGAAGACAAATGGACGTATGGCCAGTTGCGTTGGTTTGCTATTGCTATGACAAGCGCCACAAAATTAGTAACTTAAAACATTGTAAATGAAGAATCATATATTTCTGAAGATTAGATGACCGAAACAAAATTACTAAGCTAAAATCAGGATGTCATCATGGTTCATTACTTTCTGAAGACTGCAGCAGAAAATGTATTTCTTTGTATTTTCCTCTTCCTAGACCACAAGGCTACACATTGAGCTGTTAACCACAAGGTCAGCAATTGGAAACCACCAGCTGTTCCACAGTAAAAAAATGAGATTTTCCACTCCCATAATGAGTTACAGTCTCAGAAACCCACAGGGGCAGTTCTACTCTATCCTACAAGCTCACTTTGAGTGGGCATCGACTCTATGGCAGTGAGTTGGGAGGTTGGCTGTTTTTTTGTTTTTTGTTTTTGAGAGACTATTTTTCTTTACTCCTAGATACTTCTTCCATCTTCAAGCCAACAGTATCAGACAGACAGTGTCTTCTTTGCATTAATCACTCTGGTTCTCTCCTTTAATTACAGCTTCTATTTTTAAAGATTCCTTTAATTGCTATTTGTCCCTGGGTGGTACAAATAGTAAACACATGTGATGGCTAACTAAAAGATTGGAAGTTTGAGTCTATCAGAAGTAATTTTTAAGAAAATATTCGAAATTTACTTCTGAAAAATTCATCCTTAAAACCTCCCAAAATCCTAGGTTCTACTCTAATACAAATGGGGTCATCATAAGGCTAAATCAAGTAGGTATCAACTCATTGTTTTTATGGGTAACAGGCTAACTTGGAGAATCTAGGGTAATTAAAGCAGGCTGGTTGTCAACTTTAATTTCATCTACAGTTTTTAATTTCCCTTTGCCATGTAACCTAACATAGTCATAGACTCCAGGAATTATGACATAGATACCTTTGGGGAATCATTAGGCTGCCTAGGATAGTAACTGGTTTTCAAATTCAATATCTAGCTATTGACAATCAAGACAAAATAAAAATGGTAGCAAGATATATTCTACAACTCCTGTTTTAAAAAATGATGAGATATGCAAGTTCTCTAGGAAATAAAATTGGTTTTGCTAACCATATTTGTTGAAAAAATAAGTATCAGAAAGTTCTTTAATATAAGATTGTGAGTATTACTATTCACTATGCATCATATCACTTTATTTTTCTACAAATGGAAAACCATAGTCCATGTGGCTTGTTTGTTTGTTTGTTTGTTTGTTTGTTTGTTTATTTGGTGGAGTATAAAAACCACCAGTCAGAGAAAGGTGAGGCTTTCCATTCCTGTAAAATTTGCATTATCAGAGACCCAAAGGGGCAGTTCAACCCTGTCCTATGGGGTTACTATGAATTGGAATGGACTCAATGGTCAGGGATTTTGAGTTGAATGTATAAAAGATAATACACCAGATAAACGTCTCTAAAATAATAATATTCATTTATTTTATGTAAGCCGCTTATTTTTAGCTCTGAACTATAAACCAATCAATGAGCCATATAAAAAGATAAATACATAAAGTGATCATTGTCAAATTAGAACCTTATAGGCAATGTAAATAATTAAGAGAAATTAGAAAAAAATAGAGTTTGTGATGCATTTGGATCAATAAATTGCAATTTAATCATTGTCTAGTCATATTCTAAAGATTGATCTTGTCCCTTACTCTAATGAGAGATTGTGCTAAGTAATTCTTTTTTCAAAATGAACCAAAAATAATTTTATTCAAAATATTTTAATTTTTGGTTGTAAGATAAGTTTTAAGAAATATTTTTGTTTAGAATTTGTTTCTTATTTATGGACTTTTTTCAAAATGTAACAAATAATTTTTATTCAAAAATATTTTTAAGGAAAATATTATTATAGATAAAAAAGCTTTTGTTATTTTTTACTGATAAAGGTTTACAATTGCACATAAAAGATGATAAATAAAAGTATGCAGTGTTCAACTCAGATACAAGGAATTTTTCTGAATTTATATACATTGAGATCTATGAGAGTCAGAACTCAATAGAACTGCCAGGGTTCCTGTTTTTCCTGGTCTCCAAAGTTTTCTGCCTTTGGGGTATAATTTTACCACCTTTTAATCACTATTTCTCCCTTATATATATTGTTGCTTTCACATAAATTTCTCAATTAAAAAATAATTTTAAATAAGCATAGCTTCTGATTATATCACACAGAATTTTGTATTATTCATTAGTTTTGGATACATATAACTTTAAAATTCAAAAATTACAATTGAATTAAATTCAAATTATTTTAGCATTGAGGAGATTTATAGATTTACTCACACTCCAAAAATATATTTTTCACAATGTAAATTTTCTTCAATACATTCTTGCAGGGTATTTTGAAATTGTCTGCAAAGCCAGAAAAGAGATAGGAATAATACACCAAAAACAAAAAACAAAAAAACAACCCCAAAACAAACAAATAGCAAAAACAACCATAGGGTGCATGAATAACATGAATATTTTTTCTCTTGAAGAATTCATGTCCAGATAAATATAGATACCCAGTTCCAGAGCGATATAAGACACGTGAAGAAGTATTAAACACATAGGAGCCCTGGTGGGTGCAGTGACTTGGTATTGAGTTCTAACCACAAAGGATTAATAAAGGAAAATTGGAATTTTTCAAAAATGGGATTTTTGTTGTTATTTTTGTGTCATCTAGTCAGTTTCATCTCACAGTGACCCTATCGACACAACAGAAGGAAATAGCCCTCAGTCCTACCCCAAGCTAGCAATTATTGTGTCTGAATCCATTGTGTCAGTCACTATTGTCAATCCATCTTCTTTTATTTTTTCCAAAACCATTTTATTGGGATTGACCAACTTCGTTTTCACTGAATCTCTACTTTGCCTGGAATGATATATATTTTTCCCTCCTGATAATATGACCAAAGTACTTCCAAGGAGCATTTTGTCTATACTTCTTCCAAGGTACATTTATTTGTTATTCTTGAAGTTTACAATGCTTTCAATAATTTTTATCAATACTATAATTCACCATAATTATGGATTTATAGAATAATGTTTATGGAGAACCTGTACAAAGACCAAAAGGCAGTCATTCCCAAAGAACCAGGGGCTACTATATGATTTAAAATTTAAAAGACATTCCCACAGAACCAGGGAAGGCATGTGTCGACATTGTATCCAGTCCCCATATATGTTCAATGTATATGCTGAGCAAATAATCCAAGGAAGAGAATTATATGAAAAAGAATATGGTCTCTGGTGGAGAGGAAGATTCATTAACAACCTGTGATATGCAGATGACTAAAACTTTCTTGCTGAAAGTGAAGTGGGCTTAAAGCACTTAGTGATGAATTTCAAAGCTATAGGTTCCAGTATGAATTATATCTTAATATAAAGAAAATGAGAATCGAGCATTAAATAGTGCTCATCCTTGTCTCTTGCTATGGTTTTCACCTTGAGGTCAGTTTTGTCAGAATTCAGGATTGCAACCCCTGCTTTTTTTTTTAAGTTGCTGTATTTTCTGAAAGCCTTTTAATCTTAGTCTATTTTTGTCTAAGAGATTAAGATCTGTGTCTTTCAGGCAGCTGATTGATGGACTATGTTTTCTGAGCCAGTCTGATAACCTTTGTCTTTTAAGGGGAGAGTTTAGCCCTTTGACATTCAAATTATTACCACCATCTGTGGATTCATTGCTATTATCTCATACCTTTTGTGTTGCCTGTTTTCCTATCTCCCTTCATATCAGTGTGCTGTGTTTAGTAGGGGGCTTAATTCTGCCTTCTTTTCCTTCTGAGGCAATGTTATCTTGATAATTGTTCTCGCTTTGACTTCTCCATGGAATTCTGCTCTGTGTCAGTCTCCTGCTTGTGTTTGGTGAATGTTGGTCTTCTGACCACAGTGAGTTGTCAAGGATTTTCTGCAATGTTGGGTGTCTTCTGGCATATTCTTTGATTTTTTCCTTGTCAAGGAGACACTTACCTTACTATCTTAGTAGATAATTTAGCAGGGTAGAGGATTCTTTGTTTAGTGTTTTTTCTTTCAGCTTTTGGGAGATGTTACTCCTCTTCATGGTATCTGCTAATAGGTCTGAGCATGTTCTTACCTGAGCACCCTTGTATGTGACTGCCTTTTTCATCTCTTGCTGCTCTTAAAATGTTCTTTTTCCTCAAAGTTGGATGATTTAATTACCATGTGCTTTGGTGAGTTCTTCCTGGGGTCTAGTCTAATTGGTGCGCTCTCTACTTCTTGTATGGATGTCTGATTCTCATTACAGTGGAGAAGTTTGCTTCCAGGAATTCCCTCGCTAATTTACCTGTAGACTTCTTCATTTTCATTGTGTCTTGTTCAGGAAGACCAATTATTCAAATATTGTTCCCCTTCACAGTATCTGTCATTGTTCTCAGGTTTTCTTCCACCTCTGATTATCTTGTTTGATTCTCTTTACTGTTTGTTGCAGATTGTATAATTGTCCTTGAGATTGCTGGTACAATTCTCCACCTCTTCTTGTCTGTTGGTGAAGTCTGTTATCTTGTGTTACTTCTGTACCTCATTCATTAGTTCTTGTGTTTCCCTTTGGTGCATGCACTTCATCCCCTCTGTGGACTTCATCTTCTCTCTCCTTGCACACTTATTCAGCGTCGCTTCCCTCATATCCTATGTTGCTCCTAGTATTCTGACAATTTCTTATCATGGCAGATAAACATTGGATTATTTTATGAGTATCTCTAGGTTTACAACTTCCTCCGCTGTTGCCTTCTGATTTTCTTGTTGAGGAATGTTGCTGTTTGTGTGTCATTTTGGAAGAACTGGGCACCGTGTTCCTGGGAGCCAAGGGGCCCTGGGCTTTATCTGTGTGACTGGTAAGAGTGTTTTTGAGGAGTACCTGTGGCTTACTATGGTGGTAGGTCCTACTGCTATATGGGTGGGGTGATGTGGCGACTCAGTGACCAGAGGAAAAAGGGGTCCTTAGAGGCTGGGCTCAAGCAGGCAACTGTAGGTATGCCATTAGGTGGGTTAGGGTGGGCATGCAGTGTGGGCATGGTCCTGGTCAGGACTGTCTGGGAACAATTTGCAGTCTTTTAAAGACTCTGTGGAGCCCAAAACAGGTAGAGCCAGTTTTTGGCTTGGGCTGTGACTATCAGAACTGGTTGGCTTTTTTTGTTTATTATGTTAAAATCCAAGGCTGTGTACTGGAGACTAAAGTTCTGGCTGTCTTGTTATGTTAATGCTATGCTAATGTAGAGGGTATGGCAGCTTACATTCAAAGTTACACAAACTAGCACAGTGTGGAATAGAAATAATCTTTTTTTTTAAATGTTTTTTTCTTTTTATAACGGGCTGTGGGATGCCCTGGTAGTGGGGCTGTGCCACAGTGTCCCCAGATTAACAGAGTTGGTTTGGGGCTTGCTGGGTCTGAATTCTCCCCTAGCTGCTCTCCTATGTCATCCCTGGCTTTGTCCAGCACAGCACTGCAGGTTGTGCTCTAGGGAACTGCATTCTGTCCCAGGTAAATATCCCAGTGGCTCTTCATTTGCTACAAATTAGTGTCTAATTATCTATAGTTACCCACACTGGAAGATGTGGGGTTGGGGAGATAGGGAAAGGGGATGGCAGATGTTGTCACTCCATTCTTGGCTGGAAGGACAGCTGCAAAATCCTAGATTGCAAGAACAGGGAAAATTGCAAAGTGGGGTACCACAGTGTGACGCCTTGTGGCTTATTATCAGAGGCTCACCAAAAGCCTGGGATTATGACCACTTTTAGACAGCAGCCTGGGGAAATTACCGCTTGCTGTGGGACTCGGATCTTCAGCATAGGAAGGGGTGGCATGCCCTGTCCTGCTAGACCTAGTGTGGGATTAGAGGTCAGAGCAGATGCAGTAAACTTAGAACATTTCTGAGAGTTATCAAATCGCTTCCTGTGTAAAAATCACAGAGGGAGATCTGAACCAGACCCTAGTACACTGAATCTATTTTTAGCACCCAATCTCCCAAATTTGGCCTTGTCACCTCTTAATTTTCTGGTCTAACAACAGGAGTGCCATACAGGTAATTCTACCTAGATGCCACCTTGACTCCTCCTCCTAATTTTTTACTTTTAAAGGAAAGACGTTTTTAGTTTGTTTGTTTTTAAAGAAAGTTAGAATAAAACAAAAGATTAAACAAATAGCAAAATATCCTTGCCTGCTTACCTATACACATGTGAATCATTCCTTAATTCTTCTTCCCATAGGCCAGTGAAATTAGAATAAAGAGTAGAAGCACCAAGTCTGGCTAGACCAGAGGATGTACACTGGTACAGATAGGAACTGGAAACACAGGGAATCCAGGGCGGATGATCCCTCCAGGACCAGTGGTGTGAGTGGTGATACTGGAAGTGTAGAGGGAGAATGGGTTGGAAAGAGGGAATCGATTACAAGGAACTA
>NW_022109827.1:1870584-1871558 GCF_000313985.2 Echinops telfairi | reverse complement strand
AGTCTCCTTGGAAACAAGGATAGGGAGCTTTCATCTCATGTATTTTGGACATGTTGTTAAAAGTGACAAGTCACTGGACAAGGACATCAAACTTACATCCCTGGCTTTGTACAGCACAGCACTGCAGGTTGTGCTCTAGGGAACTGCATTCTGTCCCAGGTAAATATCCCAGTGGCTCTTCATTTGCTACAAATTAGTGTCTGATTATCTATAGTTACCCACACTGGAAGGTGTGGGGTTGGGGAGATAGGGAAAGGGGATGGCAGATGTTGTCACTCCATTCTTGGCTAGAAGGACAGCTGCAAAATCCTAGATTGCAAGAACAGGGAAAATTGCAAAGTGGGGTACCACAGTGTGATGCCTTGTGGCTTATTATCAGAGGCTCACCAAAAGCCTGGGATTATGACTACTTTTAGACAGCAGCCTGGGGAAATTACTGCTTGCTTTGGGACTCGGATCTTCAGCATAGGAAGGGGTGGCATGCCCTGTCCTGCTGGACCTAGTGTTGGATTAGAGGTCAGAGCAGATGCAGTGAACTTACAACATTTCTGAGAGTTCTCAAATCGTTTCCTGGGTAAAAATCACAGAGGGAGATCTGAACCAGACCCTAGTACACTGAATCTATTTTTAGCACCCAGTCTCCCAAATTTGGCCTCGTTACCTCTTAAGTTTCTGGTCTAACAACAGGAGTGCCATACAGGTAATTCTACCTAGATGCTATCTTGACTACTCCTCCTAAATTTTGACTTTTAAAGGAAAGACATTTTTAGTTTGTTTGTTTTTAAAGAAAGTTAGAATAAAACAAAAGATTAAACAAATAGCAAAATATCCTTGCCTGCTTACCCATACACATGTGAATCATTCCTTAATTCTTCTTCCCATAGGCCAGTGAAATTAGAATAAAGAGTAGAAGCACCAAGTCTGACTAGACCAGAGGATGTACACTGGTACAGATAGGAACTGGAAACACAGGG
>NW_022109827.1:1864555-1870092 GCF_000313985.2 Echinops telfairi | reverse complement strand
GGAATACTAAATAAGAAGGGCTATCAATAAAATCTTTGAACATGAAATGATTCATTAGAAAAATGCAATTATATCTCTAAATTGAATTAGGTTCCCAGAAAAATGAAAATCCTGTTGTTTTGAGGTGTTACCCTTACCTTAATTCTGAGGTTCTTTTAGTAGATTAAACAATGAACCTTGTAGAGGGCTTTTATCTTTATTTCTTCCCCTCTTCTTTAACAAGCATGATGTCCTTTCCCAGGGAGTGGTCTATTATGATAACATGTACAGAGTACGTGAGACAAAGGCTGATCATTCTGATTCTAAGTGGCATTCTGGAGGCACTTTTTCCAAGACAGATGTTGTCCTTTCAGTAGTATCATAATACTTCCAATATTATTTGCCAGAAGCATAATTTCAATGCATGGATTTTTCAGTCTTTTGTATTCAATGTTCAACATTCAAATGAATATGAGGCTATTAGGCTGCATGGATATGAGGTCAAGCTGCCACTGTTGTACAATCTTCAGCTAAATTTTATTTGCAAATGATACTGTTCAATCATTAGAGCATTCTGCTGGGTCATCTTTCTTTGGGATGGGTAAATTATGAGTCTCTTCCAGTCAGTTGGTAAGTAGCTGATTTCCATATTTCTTGGCATAGATTAATGAGCTGAAGAGAAATTTCAAAGGGCAGTTATAGAAGGCAAAGTCAAATATTAGAATTAAATGTGCCCCAAACTTGAGTTAGAAAATTTTAAAATGAAATATGTTCAGCAGGTCTTAAACTTAAAAACTCAAAAAAAAATTCAAGCCTGGAGTTCCAATATTGAAAGATTTTAAGGACAAAATATTGAATGATGCAGGAAGCATCAAAAAAGATAGAAAAAATGCAGTCATTGTACCAAAAAGAATAAGTTGACATTCAACAATTTCGGGAGGCAGCATATATGCAAGAAACAAAGGTGTTAAGGGAAGAAGTTCAAACTACACTGAAGCATTAGCTAAAACCAGGCTTTAGGAATGGATGGAATACAAATTGCAATGTTTCATAAGCTGATAAAGCACTGGAAGCAATTGCGCATTTATTCCAGGAACTTTGGAAGACAACCACTTGACGGACCGACTAGAAGAGACCTTTATTTGTACCCATTCAAAAGAAGTGACTCACAAGAATGCTCCAGTCATAGAATAATATCATTGATAGCACGTTGAAGTAAAAGTTCGCTGAAGATCATCCAACAATTTTTGCAGCAGTACATTGACAGGAAGCTGCCCAAGTTCAGGCCAGATTAAGGAGAAGACATAGAACAAGGGATATCATTGTTGATATCAGATGGATCTTGGTAGGAAGTAGAGAACCCCAGAAATATGCTTACATTTGTTTTCTTGACTCTGCCAAGGCATTCCACTGTGTGGATCATAACAACCTGCAGATAGTCTTGAGAAGAATGGAAATTCTAGAACACTTTATCATGCTTTATATGGAAATTATACATGGATCAAGAGTCATTTGTGCAATCAGAACAAGGGAACACACATGGGTTAAAATCAGGAAAGGTGTGTGTGTCAGTGCTGTATCCATTCGTTAGCCTTACTCAATCTCTATGTGGAGCAAATAAGCAGAGAAGGTGGATTATATGAAGCAGAATGTGACGTCAGGATTGGAGGAAGGCTTATTAACACCCTGAAATATGCAGATGAACAACCTAGCTTGCTGCAAGTAAAGAAGACTTGAAGCACTTGCTGATGAAGACCAAGGATTGCAGTCTTCAGTATGGATTACAACTCAATGGACTCATGAACGAGCAAATATGTCACTGAAGTCTCCTTGGAAACAAGGATAGGGAGCTTTCATCTCATGTATTTTGGACATGTTGTTAAAAGTGACAAGTCACTGGACAAGGACATCAAACTTAGTAAAATAGAGGGACAGCAATAAAGATGAGGTATATCAACAAGATGAGCTGACACAGTAGCTGCAAAATGGCCCTGAGCATAGGAACAATTGTGAGAATGGCACAGGCCAGAGCAGTCTGTTGTTCTTGTTGTGCATACGTTCTGTTGGGTCTGTCAGAACCGACTTGATGGCACCTACCAATAACAGATGAATGGGTGTTTCCAGTGCTTTACCAGGTTGTTGAAACATTTTAATTAGTATTTCTCAATTCCTGGAGCCTAGTTTTTGACTAATGCCTTCTGTGAAGCTTGGATTTCTTCCTTCAATACCATTGTTTCTTGATCCTATGCTGCCTCTTGAAATGGTTTAATGTGAGTTAGTTATTTTGGGCACAGTTTGTTCTAAGAATTCTTTCTATCTTCTTTTGGTGCTTTCTGCATCATTCAAAATTTTCCTCATTGAATATTTCAGTGTTGCAAATGGAGTCTTAAAATTTCTGCTTAGTTCTTTCAGTTTAAGATGCGCTGAGAATGGTCTCTTTTGGCATTTTCTCACTTCAGGGTTTGAACATTTTATTTTAATATTTCACCTTGCTTCCAGCACTGCCCTTAGAGATTTTCTGTTCAGCTCTTTGATTTCATCATTTCTTCCATTTTCCTTAGCTACTCTACAGCTTAGAGCAAATTGGGTGGCCATTCACTGGATTATCAAGCCCAGCAGAGAGGTAGAATGTCTTGGGATAGCTGGTGACAGAATACGATAAGGTTTGGAGGGGTGGAAGCCTTGGATAGTGAGGAGTTGGATTCACCTTTGCCTGTGTAGCCAGAGGAAGTCAAATGTGGCTGGCCACTGTATCCTTTTTGTAGAAAACATTATCAGGAAACTCAATTGCTTTCAAAGAACATTGTAAGGAATTGAATTGTGTTCCCTCAAAATACATATTACCTTGGCTAGGTAATAATTCTCAATGATTTTGCAGTTATATAATGATGGAACTTGGCAGGTAAGTAATCAGGTAATCCTCCCTCATGATGTGATCTGATTTGATCAGCCTATTAGTTGTAAGGGAATAAGGGTGGGGGTTGTTTTTGTTGTTAGGTGGCGCTGAATCGATTCCAACTCATAGCCGTTTTATGTACAGCAAGTGAAACACCACTCAGCTCTGTGTCAGTCTCACAATTGTTCTTCGGTCTGCGTCTATTGTTACAGTTACTGTGTCAATCCATCTTGCATAAGAACTTCCTTTATTTTTTGCTGCACCAACCATGGTGCCCTTATCAAAGCACTGGTCACTCCCAATAACATGTCCAAAGTACATGAGATGAAGTCTCGCTATCCTGGCCTATAAGGAACATTCTGGCTGTACACTTTTTAAGATATATGTGTTTGTTGTTCTTTTGGCAGTCCGTGGTACTTTCAATATTCTTTACCAGCATCATAGTTCAAATGCATCTATTTTTCTTGGGTCAGGCCACAACTCTGATCCCATGTGCAGAGACGTTGCTTGTGCTTTGGCCTGTAACACACCTTTCACTTACAAGAGTTCAACAGGGACTAGAGAGTCAAGAAGAAACCTGCTACTACAAACAACAAAAAGGAGCCAGTAGTGAAGTTTATCCTTCATGTTTTGGGTCATACACTGATAACCTGGTAGACTGAGGGAAAATTATATTTTAAGAACCATAAAGACCACCATGGAACACAAATGTTGAAAAGATATCTTCTACCAAAGCCAACTGAGAGAAGAAACCTTCCCCTAGGGCTGCCAACATGAATTTTGCTTTCTTGCCTTCTACAGCCCTGAATAGTCTAAGAGAGACATCATTTTTTGGTGCAGGGTCAATGAATAGGCTATTGACAGACACAATAGTTAGAACAATGGACTCAAGCACAGAAACAATTATCAGGACGGTTCCTTCTGATGTATATAAGATCTTCATGAGTCCAAACTAACACATTGGAAATGACAAGAGTTATCTTTATACTAAAAATAATTTTTGTAATATATATGTGTATTTATATGTGTATATACAATAAATGTATATTACTGGATAGATGATAGATAAACTAATTATATAGATACTAATGAATAGCTCTAGCTATATAATTTTAAGTGTGGTTATTCCTAAGTGATGGTCTAATATATAATTTTCATTTGATTAATGGCTTCTCTTATATTATAAGATGTATGAATGTTTCTTTGTCTTCCAGTAGCATGCATTATGTTCATAATCATGAAAATTAATGAATTCATAAATATTAATCTTTTACAAATTTTAAATGTGTAACAGTTAAACACTCCATCACACAATTTATAGAAGTACCTTTAAAAAGAAGTGGATAGATGGCAGTTAAGGAGTGAAGGATCCCAAACAAAATACTTTTAACATAGATCTCTACTTCTTTCAAGATCTGGATACACAGGCATACATTAATTGTAGTCATTCCTAAAACCCTGTTATTTAAAAATAAGATGATTATATACATGGTGGAATTATAACTTTCAATCTGTTCTCTCTAAAAGATATATTGCAAAAATCTTGAATTACTTCAAGGTCTTTTTACATGCATATGGGTAGAAAAAAAGAGAAAAAATGGTATTTCTCATGCATATTTAAATACTCTTTTATTTGTAACTCTTCAATGATGAGAAGAATCTATTTTAGTCTGAATAGTTATAATGGATCATTCCACAGCAGGAAGTCAGTCAGCCTTTATGATCCATTCAGCCAACTTTACAAAAAGTATTAAGCAATAACTCCTCAGTTCTTTATTAACTTAATATGATGAACTTAGTGCAATGGCATTCATGAAAATGTAATAACTACTCAAGAGATTATGATACAAATTTTCTTCAGCTGTAGTAAGTAGTTTTTAAGAGTTTGATAATAATACCAACATTTGGAAAGTGTCTTCATGCTTAATAATACATATCACTTTATTCCCACAAAGCAGTGATGAAACAATGAGGCACATTAACAAAAAATTCATTTATATGAAACTCTTCTCTGTTTTGAGTTGCTTTATTTGTGTGTGTGTGTGTGTGTGTGTGTGTGTACGCGCGCGCACAGAGACCTGGTAGTAAGGTCACTGAAAAACACAATTTAAAAGCAATACTGTATTTAGAATGACTTTGCACATATACAGAGTTACTAGTGAAAAGACACTGAAAGGAAATTTGCATGCATGTATTTATATATTAGTTCTCTACAAAATGCTAAGTAGTTATAGTAAGAATCACATATAAAATGCAGCTGAAACTTCAAGAACTATTGCAACTCACAAGAGACAATGTTTACTTTATAAATCAGAACTTTTTCCCTCCCTCATACATTTTTTATTGTTTTATTAGGCATGTGACAGGGTGAAGGATACACATGCCTTTAAACTCTGTTGACAATCCATGGCACACCCATATTGCAGCTCAATGAGATGCCTGCAATTTTACTTTAGCTTATTCCAAGCTCTGTGCTATTTTTCACATTACAGACCATATTTAATTAAGAAAAGCATGCTCGTGAAAAATCTGTCTGTTTGGTTACATTTAGATGAGACTGCTCCATTCAACAATATCCTGCAGTCTTTCCATTCCTGATGGATGCCAGAGTGGAAATGACAAACTCTCCAAGAGCTGACAGCAGGACAAAAGTCTTCCCAAG
>NW_022109827.1:1854257-1863681 GCF_000313985.2 Echinops telfairi | reverse complement strand
TTAGTAGTTCAACCCCCATGCAGGCAAAAGCATACATGTTTGGTGTCCGGTGTTGCCACCGAACAGCACTGTAATAGGCAAGAGTTGACAGTCTGATTAAAAAGAAAGAAAACTAGCCAATTAGTTGACCACCTTGAGAAACGCAGTATACATTGAATGTCATGTGTTATGATGAGTACATAACCTTTAGCATAGGGATGATCTTTTTTTTTTTCTCCCCTAAACAAAATGTCATCCTCTCAATTGGTCCTTATCTAGAAAAACGTAGTTAACATTTCTATTTGGATGCCATGTTTTCTGATGTGTTTTACTAACTTATTATTGACCATACCATACCATATTATTGACTGGTTAAACATATTCCTTTTTAACATATCTTTTCTCTACTTGATTTTAGAGATTTGCGCTTATTTAATTTATTAATATCCCCAAGCACCTAAGATAGTATTCGACATTGTGTTAGTCTGGGTAGACTAGAGAAACAAATCCATGGACACACATCTGTGTATAAGAAAGAGATTTATATACGAGAGCAATTGAACATTGAGAAAACATCTCAACCCAGTCCAGATCAAGTCCATAAGTCTGTTATTCACCCATATGTCCGATACCAAGCTATCAAATCTTATTCAGACTCACAAAACACATACTGTGATGCTGAATGCAGGAAGATCACACACAGGCCAGTGGGTGGAAAGTCTTTGGATCCAGTGTCATTGGAAACATCTCAATGCTAACAAGGGTCTCTCTGTGGCTTCTCCGGCTTTTGAGGTCTGTGCCTTGTCTTCTGCAATATCTCCCAGGGAGTAGCAGAGAGAGAGGTGTCTTCTGCCTCCAAGGAGGAAGTAACATATTTCCCAGAATTTCCACAAGAAGGCCATGCTCACAGAAGTCTCATTGGCTATCTCCAGATTGACAGTCTAGACTCCACCCCTACACTCTTAATCTTGAAATTGATGCCAGATTAGGTGACTACCACAAACATAAACAAAATCAATAAATGTTTTTTAAAGGAAACAAATTCTAAATTTCCTTTGAAAGTTCTCCTTCAGCAAGAGTTCGATAGTGACTCACAATCTACAGATTTACAAAAATCCAAACTAAATGTTTTCCCTGATTATGCATCTCTAAACTCCTGTTCTTACTCTGGCAGGACACGTGATGGTCCGTGGCTCACCATCCTACCCTGATTAAAGTAATCGCTGGACAGAGCACTGTGGCTAGCAAAATAAAGTTATGAAGTGGGAAAAAAAATGAGTTGCAGCACCTCCTCATTGTAAATTTGGGCAAGTTTCTCAACATGCCTTCCTCTCCACGGTCTCAAGATAGGACTCTTTCTTATACAGGAAATAAGTTGTGAAAATTAAAAGGAGATTATAAATGTGAAATGGCCTACAGGATCTGAGGAAGCAGTTGGCTTGAAGCCGCTCAGCAACGGTATCTCAAAGAGCTCTGGCTAAGAGCCTCTGGAAACATATTATAACCCAAACCACCCCACAGTAGGGCTCAACCCGGTCACACACGGACTGTCCTGAGTCAGGAGCTTTGTCAATGGCTGCTAACAGTAGCAATATTTGTGTGAAGCATTTAGTGAAGTACTAGGCCCATTCTAATCAATCACCTGATCTGAAATTCAAGTTCAAGAAAGAAACAAACAAAAAGATTCCTTATTCTTTTTTGTTTTTCTTTTTGTCTTCCACAATGATATCTTTGGTAGCTCAATTCCCAAGCCTGGACTATTCAGTTTGTGATTGGGCTCAGATAGGAATTGTTTATCCCCTGACTAGAGACCGCCTACCTTTCTTGACATTTTTTCATCACCTACTTCAGAGATCTATATTAATCACCCGCCTGCTTTTGCTCAAATAAACATACCTCTAATTTCTTTGACTGTTTGAAGAATTTTCACCTCAGCTTGTTGGGTCTCCTGTGCTTTGCTCAGAGAGCACATTGCTCATTTCATTAATGAATGGCATGGTCTCATTTTTCTCAAAGGAGATGTTTAATGACAAGGGACTCCACACCCCCTACCACTCCTCCAAGTCCCCTGTCTTCCTCAGCCCTGTCCATCTCGCTCCCATCTGAACCGCCTATCTACAAGGAGCCTCATAGAAACAAGCATGCCTAGCCTATTTCAAAGGGAGGTGGGGGTGGTTCTGAGACTGACTTTTTTCTTTTGCTAAATTTAGAAGGAAAGCACAGCCAATCATCTTTAAGTGTTTAAGTGGTTCTGGGTCCATGCCAGTTTTATTTCCTAAGTGTCTCTTAAACACATCTCACTTTATTCTATCCACAGCCTCATTTTATGAACTGAGTTCATTGTATGAAGTCATAATGTCCTTTAATTTATTTTCCACAGTGGTGTCAATATCTAAACTGCTAGCACAATCCTTTGAATGGTTAAACCAAAAAACTAAACTCACTGCCCAGGAGTTGGTTCTAACTTCCATTGACACTGCAGGACAGAGCAGAACTGACCCTCTGGGGCTCCGAGGCCGGAAATCTCTGTAGCGGCTGACTACCACATTTTTCTCCTGTGGAGTGACTGCAGGGTGTGAACAACAACTTTTAAACTGCCAAGTGCTTAACTAACGGACCACAAGAGATCCCTGTGAGTGGTTAGAACTCTTAATGACACCTCAAGTATTTAATGAAAGGTCTAAAATCAAGGATGATCAAAGTGATGGATAATAAATTGTTACCTAATTATGATCAGCAAGGTACAGTTTCTAACTGCTATGAAATATCATATTGCTGTAAAACTTTCTGAGTTGTGCACTTTGAAACTTTCATAATAATTTGACATCGCCTTGATAAAAAAACATGTGGCTCTAGATATTATAACCATATCAATTCATAAAAATTTAGCAATTTAGAAACTACAAAAATAAAGTATAACTGATTCTTCATCATAGATGCTTGCGAAGCACTAGTCTAAATTGCTGCGTAAGACATATAAAGTCAATATTTGCCATCTTTTCAGTCTCTTCCTCTGGCTTCTATGTCTTCCAAACTATAATTTTTCTCTAGAAATTCCAATTCACTTATTGCTTCCTGTATTTATCAGTAAACTCTAGAGACAACATCAAGTTTGGACTCAGTAGTTAAGAATCTGGACTCTGGAGGCAGATGACTCTGTCATTTACTCTTGGTTACATTCTGTGTCTCACTTTCTCCACTTGGCTCTAATCACCCAGCACTCTGTGATACCTTCCCCACGTGATCACTGAAGACAAAATGGGTGCAAAAGCAAGTGTGGTGAGGAAAGCGGGTGTACCTGGCTATCAAAAGATACAACTTCTGGAATCTTAAAGGCTTGAAGTTAAACAAACAGCCATCTAGCAAGGAAGCAAATAAAGCCACATGGAAGATCACACCAGCCTTTGTGATCATGAAGTGTTGATGGGATCAAAATATCAAAACAAACAATTATATCAGTGTGAAAGGGGTAAGCTGGAGTGGAGACCCGAAGCCCATCTGTAGATAATTGTACATCCCCCTGCCCTCCCCCACACCTCCACCCCCTGCCCCCCAAAGGGTTACAAGGAAAGGACGATTCAACCAGGGTCCATGCAGTACAGCTCCAAGGAAACACACATCATTCCTCTAGTTCCTGCATGCTGCCTCCCCCCACCGCCCGTACCATGACACATTTCTATCTTACAAATCCGGAAGACCGAAGTACACACATTGGTGCAGATAAGAGCTCTCGATCCATGGAATTCAGGACAGATAAAAATCTCAGGAACAGTAGTGGGAGTAGTGATATCATGAGGGTAGGGGGCTGGTGGGGGGGGAGGGGGAGAAAAGGGGAACCATTACAAGGTTAGATATATAGCCGTCCCCCCACAGAAATGTCAGTGAAGGGAGACAATGGACAATTTAAGACACAAAATAACAATAATAATATATAACTGATCAGGGATTCACAAGGGCGGGAGGGTGAGGAGGGAGGGGAAGAAAGAGGAGCTGATATCAAGGGCTCAAATAGAAAGAAAATGTTTTGGAAATGTTCATGGCAACATATGTACAAGGGTGCTTAATACAATTGAATGATGGCTTGTCATAAGATTTGTAAGATCCCCCAATAAAATAATTAATAATTTTTTAAAGACTTGTCACTATAAAAGAGCTAAAGCCCCATAATCTGGGATGGTGTGCAAAACCAGGCATCGGGATGCTATTATTGGCCATAATGAAATCACAAGTGACAGTGATATTTATCATTTGAGATTTGCCTAGACCATGTTTCCCCGAAAATAAGACATATCCCTAAAATAAGCCTTAGCAGGATTTCTTAGCATTTGCGCAATATAAGCTATCCCCCGACAATAAAACACAGTGACAGGTGTGGCTCTGCAGCGGTCACGAAGACGGGCGGCCCTTCTCACCTGCCCCATGGTGACAGCTGCTAGCTCGGAGGGGACCGGACAGGTGCGGGCAGCCCCATCCGCTAGGTCGGCTCCCCTGTCAGGTCCCCGTCGGTCATCTGTGCGAGCTGCAAGCTGAGGCACAGAGGGAGACCTGGACAGTGAGAGTCGGTCTCCTCCGTGAAGTGAGGAGCAGGACGCTCTGCTTTGGGTGATGTGTGTCTTCAGGGGGAGAAGGAAAGCGGTGGCTGCCCTTTGACTCAGCACCGGGGGGTCCATGCTCCAGAAGAAGACGACTTAACTGTATTTGAATAAGCGTAGATTGTTGTACCATACTTAATAAAAATAAGACATCCCCTGAAAAGAAGCCATCGTGTGTCTTCCTGAGGAAAAATAAATATAAGACAGTGTCTTATTTTCGGGGAAACACAGTATTTACCTCTGCAAGGCCCCACACATATTCTTCGTTAAATATAGCCTAAAAGTAAAATGAAGTTTAGTCTGAGTACAGGTTTCCCAGAATGGGCTAAAGACCATGCAAATTACGGGAAATGGACAAGTCCAAGAATAAGATTTTAAAATATATATGTTATAAGCTGACTTAACAGAGATCATTTAATTATCTAGGATTCAGATGCAGCTCCATGAGCAATTTAAAATCGAAGACAATAATATACTGGCAAATAATTTCAAGCTTTCTTGGGCCATTAATCTGCATTTAAAAGGCATGAAAATATAAAATAACTGTCTATTGGAGTTTGAACTCTTTCTGGGGGTCCCCTGCAGTGTGATTAAGTGCTCAGATACTCTGAACTAACCAAATGTAAGCAGAGAAAGTTGGAGGCTTGTTTGAGTCACTATTTCAGTATTTTTCTTTGCTTTCTATTTCCCTATAGTATACTGAACCATATGGAAGCAGAAAGCAAAGAAAATAGTGAAATCTTCCAAAAATAACACCTAAAAGATTATTAGTGTTATCCATAATAGACAATAGGAGACTTTCATTGTTACTTAATTTTAATAACTCGCACAATAGATTTAATGATGCTAATTTAAAGAGCTGAGGAGTAAAACAGAAAGTAAGATAATTTTAACTTCTAACTTTATAAGATAGGCTAACAAAATGAAAGCAGTCAAAAGAAAAGGCAAGTAGTATTTAAGTCAGAAATTATTCTTTTCTACCTATATTTAGAAATATTTATTAAACTCCTTTCCATGACAGCAACATTAATAAAGCATTTCACATCTGACACTCTTTTTGTAGTCCTCAAATACAAATGTCAGTTTTTTCTTTAGCATAATCACACCTCCAGGGTTTTAGCATTGTGTGATCTGTGCAGATGCAAATCATATACTATCTAAAAATTAGTAGGTGGTGGTTGGAATTTGAGGAGATCAAAGGATAAAAGGCACCTACTTTAAAGCTAACACAGAGATTTCAAGTGAAAAGATCATGCTTTTTAGAGAATTAATGGAGCAACTCAAATATTATGCAACAGGGTATTATCAGTGTGGATTATTGATGTGGAAAAAGCAACCATTAATAGAATAAATGATACTTTACATGGTGAAAAAACAAAGATATTGATCAAAATAAGAATGTAAATGTAAATAAACTATTCCTAGACAAACCAAAAACCTACTGTCATTGAGTCAATTCCAATTAATAGAGGCCCTGCGTAAGGATTCTGAGGCTGGATCTCTTCACAAGAGCAAACAGCTTTACTTTTTACCCTAAGAGTTGTAGGAGGGTTTGAACCACCGACCTTGTGGTTAGCAGGCTAGTGCTTACGCAGCAGTGACAACAAAAGTACAACTACCTCATTCTCTTACTTTTCTTCATTGAATTATATCTCCATGCTGGTATGTTGAATAGAACCTTGTTTGTAAAAAGGGATTCTGAACATCTTACCTGTTTCAATGAGATCTTCCTTGAGTAAGATGTGTCTGAATCTAATGCAGATGGGGCCCTCTTGAAAGAAGAACTTTCTTCCAAGGTGTTTTCTGGGGGAACTCACACCTCCAATAATTCTGTTAGTAGTTGAGTGAATTAATTATTTGTACTACCCAGAGAGTCTGATCTCTAAAAACATGGTAGTTTATATAGAGTACACCTTCAAACAATATTTTTTAACTTAATTGGTTAGGAGAGTAAACAGATTAAAAACCAAAAAAGGATCAAGGACAATAGCAATTTGAAAAAACACATTAAAAGATGTATACAAGGAAAAAGAAACAAAAAACACCCTCTAAGTTTTCTATAAAAGCGTCTGTAAAGTGGACATGTATGGAACAGGAAAGAGTAGAAGTATGGAATAATAGAGATGGGAGAAATAAGCACTGACATTTTTTATATAACGAGAGCAATAGAAAAAAGTGAGAATTATTAAAATATCCCATAATGGGGACAATATTTCTATTAAAAATGCTAGTTGTCTGTGAAAGCTTCAGAGATTTGGAGTTCTCAGCTGCCATAACTTGGGACAGGAGCCAATTAAAATAATTTTTAGAGTGAGCTCTTAAAAAGCATGTGTGACCACGAGCTGTCGAAGGAATCAGGTATCAAGCATCAAAGAACAAAAAATCGTATCATTGTAAAGGTGGGTGAGCGCAGGGTGGAGACTCAAAGTCCATCGGTAGGCAACTGAACACCCTCTTACTGATGGGTTGTGGGGAGGAGACAAGCCAATCAGGGTGCAGGGTAGCAGCGTTGAAACATATAACTTTCCTCTAGTTCTTAAATGCTTCCTCCCCCCAACTATCATGATCCCAATTCTACCTTATAAATCTGGCTAGACCAGAGGATGTACATTGGTACAGATAGCAACTGGAAACACAGGGAATCCAGGATAGATGACTCCTTCAGGACCATTGGTGAGAGGGGCGATGCCTGGAGGGTGAAGGGGATGTGGGGTAGAAAGGAGGAACTGATTACAAGAATCTAAGTATTGCCTCCTCCCTGGGGGATGGACAGCAGAGAAGGGGGCAGAAGGAGCCGTTGGACAGTGTAACATGACAAAACTATAATAATTTATGAATTATGAAGGGTTCATGAGGGAAGGGGGAGGGAGGAGGGAGGGGGGAAATGGGCAACTGATATTAAGGGCTAAAGTAGAAGACAAATGTTTTGAGAATGATGAGGGTAACAAATGTACATATGTGCTTGACACAATGGATGTACGTATGGATTGTGATAAAAATTATACGAGCCCTCAATAAAATAATTTTTTTAAAAAGCAAGGACCAGTCAACTGAACTCAAAAAGAGAAAAAATTAAAACTGAAATGAGTCTTATTAATGATTAAAAATATGTAAATAAGTGGAAGAAAGAAATTAAAAGCAAAGGCATGTCTCCCCCACTTTCCCTTAGAAAACAGGTATTTCAATAGTTTTGCATTTCAATCTGACAGTATTCCTACACATATTCCAGATAAGCAAGAATGTGTATCCCAACAAAATATTATTCATCATCATTATTATTCACTCATTACCATGAGTAGTACCTAAGTCCAAATTTATTTGTTATGAATAATAATAATGATAAAGTACTGTTTGTGGATACACCCATGCTTGATAGTCATTCCTTAATAAAAGAATTTAAGAAAAATCTAGCTATTTGAAAGACCCATTTATACAAAATGCTTTTTATGTACCGGTATATATAAAAGTGATTATATCATTTATAATGAGATATAGTAAAAATGTAGACGCTAGAGAATTTTAGAAAGAATGATCATGTAGGTTTCTATATCTATAGCACCACAATGCAGCTTTTTAGATTAAGCTACACCGACTGATAGAGGAGTCTTCTTTAAGTGTGGCCGTGCGGGGTCTGCCTGCATGGAATAAGTGGAACCACCACAACGTGAGGGGAAAAGCCCTGGAAACAGTTCTCTGATCAGGACTATTTTGTTCTGCTACACAAATTGTAAAATAGTCTTCTTCAATTCTTAAATTTCCTATTTTGTAGAAATGACTTTCCTACATAGATAAGCAGCTATATCAAAATGGGTATACTTGGATATACTCTGTAGATAACTGAATTGATGTGTTTACTGCAAACCTGTTCTTCCATACTAAAGACCATTGTATTATTATTAAAATAAGCATGTCTTTGTTATAACATAAAAATGATTTTTATAATATGAATAATTATAAAAATATGCTTCTCACTTTTATTTACCAACTGCACGATACAGTCATTTACTAGATATTAACATCACCAGGTAATACTTGTTTTTCTACAAAAGCTATATCCTGACAAGGTTCGTAGAAAATTTCCTATTATATTTTATGTGTCAACTCTTGAATTTTCTCTAATCCTTCAAGCTTTCAATTAGCAAAATAATTGAGTCGAATGATTACCCAATATGTGTTTGTATCACACAGTTCATACTTTCCACGTGTTTTTAGAAAAACATTCATCAGAGCATCATTTAATTTATAATTATCTCACCCTAACCCACTGAGCCACGGGGCTCATTTAATTTATAATGAAAGTTACACACTACCACCGATGATTTTAATCAGTCACTTAAAGACAAAAGCTTTTAAATATCATCCACAGTCTCTTGTACTTTTTGATCTCTCTTCATTTTTTTATGGAACAATTTGTTCTAGTAACCATGGAATAGTTGGTGGTTGGAATTTGAGGAGATCAAAGGATAAAAGGCACCTACTTTAAAGCTAACACAGAGATTTCAAGTGAAAAGATCATGCTTTTTAGAGAATTAATGGAGCAACTCAAATATTATGCAACAGGGTATTATCAGTGTGGATTATTGATGTGGAAAAAGCAACCATTAATAGAATAAATGATACTTTACATGGTGAAAAAACAAAGATATTGATCAAAATAAGAATGTAAATGTAAATAAACTATTCCTAGACAAACCAAAAACCTACTGTCATTGAGTCAATTCCAATTAATAGAGGCCCTGCGTAAGGATTCTGAGGCTGGATCTCTTCACAAGAGCAAACAGCTTTACTTTTTACCCTAAGAGTTGTAGGAGGGTTTGAACCACCGACCTTGTGGTTAGCAGGCTAGTGCTTAC
>NW_022109827.1:1824280-1853722 GCF_000313985.2 Echinops telfairi | reverse complement strand
CACTGTCATTGAGTCAATTCTGACTCATAGTGACCCCTATAGGACAAAGTAGAACTACCCCTGTGAGTTTCTGAGATTGTAACTCTTCACAAAAATAGTTAACTCCTCTTTCTCCCACAGAGAAGTTGTTGGTTTTGAACTGCTGACCTGGTGGTTAACATCCTAATGCATAATGCATACACAACCCGGGCACTTACACAGTCAATACACAACAGCAAATAATATTTCTCTATATTAAGCCAAAATGATTGCAAATTTTAAAAATAAAGAATCCATTTATAATAGCATTTAAAAATAAGATCTTTTAAGAGATAAATTTAAAATAATATGTTCAACAATGTACATGTAAAACCAATTGGCACTTTTGAGAAAAATGTAAATGGAGAAATAGCCTTGTGAAAGTTTTTCTGTTATTATGATGTCAAATCTCCCAAAGGGAACACATAATTCAATACCATGCCAATATAATTTCCAACAGAGTTACTTTTAGAATTGACAACCTTATTAGAAATTATACATGAAAATAGGCTGGTTGAATACCTTTTGGAACAATACGTACAAATTTGAATGATTTTCAAGGAATCAGTAATCAAGACTAGTTCTGGTGTGGTGCTACACATACAGACATGAAGATAAATGAAGCTGCATAAATAATATAAAATACAAAGAAGCATAAATGGTGTACAAACAACTGTATTATAATTGATATTCAACAAAGATGACAAATTTATCAAAACTTAATATTTTCCAAAAATGCTGTGAGGACAGCTAAATCTGCATTGGGGAAACGTGATGGATTACATTTACCTATGGCACACAATTTAGCTTGAAAAGGATGATATGCCTTAAAATAAAAGCTGAAAATGTATAATATCTAGTAGGAAGTAGAAGTAAAGATTTTCAGAGACAAATGTTTTCTGGTGACACAAAAATAAGACAAAAATACAAATAAACTGATATGCAGAAAAGAATCAGGAGTGAGTAAACAAAACCTCATTAAAATGACAAACTTCCAGTCTTGAAAATAAAACAAGAAGGTTAGTTACAGACTGGGAGAAAATAGTTGTAATACATATATGAGACTAAGTATTGCTACTAGGATTCCAGTTCAAACATGTATGAGCTTATTTTAAACAAAATGTGTTTAAACAACGCTCTTCAATCAGTGGGTGCAAACACACGGTCTCTCAGTCACAGCCATGTCTTCGTTTTCTAAGTGTGCTTGCCTAACAAAGGTTAAAAACAGTGATTTCTGAGGAGAGTTTGAAGCATTTACTGCTGCAGGTCAAAGTGTGCGCCTTCAGTTTGAATGACAGCTCATTGCAAAGAAAACCAACTTCCATACCACTTTCTCAATAGGTAATATCATGATAAACAGAGAAAAGATTGAAGTTGTCAAGGATTTTCTTCTGCCTGGATCCTAATCGATGAAAGCAATAGTCAAAGATCAAATGATGAATCGTCTTGGGTAAATCTGATACATAAGACCTCATTAAAATCTTGAAGAGCAAGTGTGATACATTGAAGACTAAGGTTACTGATCCAAGCCATGGTATTTTCACTGGCCTCAGATGGATTTGAAAATTGGACCCTGAAGACAGAAAACTAAAAAAGAATGGGTGTTTTGAAAGTACCATGGACTGCCAAAAGAGCAAGCCAATCTGTCTTTGAGGAAGGACAGTCAGAAGGCATGCTGGGGGCAGGGATGAGAGACTTTGTCTTACATACTTTGGACCTGTTGTGAAGAGAGACCTGTCAATGGGGATAAGGCATCATGCTTGGTGAAAACAGAAAGGCGGTGAAGAGAAAGAGAGGCAGAGCTTGGCGAAATGGATCAACACAGTGGCTGCAACAATAGGCTCCAACATGAGAACGATCGTTCATTGGCACCAGGCAGGCTCTCTACCACGCTGTCGGGATGCCAATCACTCTTGCACCGCCCTCTCTAGCTGTGTGTCTTGAAAGTCAGTTTGGTGCAGGGTTCAGATTGTCCAAAGAGGGCACGGGGAAGATGATTGCTTAGTGATGGTTATGCAACTTTATGATGAGACCCCAACCCCCCACCCTACCAGCCCGACTGGCAGACATTCCTCTCAGAGAGATACTGATGGGAAAGTCAAGTCAGGAGAGGGGAAAGGGAGCAGACACAGCTGGGAGGAAACAAGAGCATGTCTTTTGGCAGGAAAAAAGGGAGGGCCAACTTCCAAGTGGGAAAAAAATGACTAGCAATACTTTCAAGGCCCCTAAGGGGGCAGGGGAGTGTGCCTGATAATATGCACCTAATAAGCCCCATTGACCCGAGTTACTGTACCCTTGGGACCCTGGCCAAGTGCCATAGATCCCTGGGGCATTGCATGCTGTATTTGCAAGATGCACAGCATGCTCCAAAAACCATTCCAGAGAGATCGTTCTGGAAACTCTACTGGCTGAACAAGACTCTACCTCAAACACACCTGTAACCTGAGGACTTAAGATTAAATGACATGGTTTATGAAGAAAGAGAAGACAGGTATACCAAGCATATTGAACTGTTGGTAGGCAGGCCAACCTTGACTTAGTACGTCAAAACCCTACTTCCTCTATTGAGATACGTATTATTCTGGCAGATCTGTGATTATTGTAAAATTTGCCTGCCAACCAACTCCCAGCGCTTGTGTAAATAATGTCCAGCCACATAAGGATTTATCCTACACAAAGGAATAATTCAGGTACTGCGACATGTAGTTAATCTACACTTGTTCAATCTCCCTCTCTCACAGTGTTTTAAAAAGCAGTGTCATGGGCTGATCAATGACACTATTAGCAGAAGATCCTGATGTGCCAGGGAGGTGGGTGGTAAGATACTCTACTCTAAGCTAACAAGGAGGTCTCTAAGGGAGCCAGAAGCAGATAAAAATCACAGATCCAGGAATGGATCTTGGGCTTGCACTTAATCCTAGCTCCTATCAAAGAACAATTATTTCTTACAACATGGCCCTGTATGATACCTGCCCTCATGAAGGAAGCACAAAAGATATGGGTGCTATAGAAAAATGTGGTTAAGAAATTACGTGAATAGCAGTTATTAGAATAACATCTAGAGTCTTAAAGGCTTGTTTCCAAACATGCAGCCATCTAAGAGATGTCAACTAAGTCCATGTGGAAGAAGCACAGTCACATCAGTGATCCAAGGATTGTAAAGTATGTAATCTAAAATCAGAGGGAATGGTATCAGAGCTTAAGTTGTGAGATTCTGGTTTGCAGAAGACTATGAAAAACAGTGGAAGCCCAAGATTCAATGGTGGAACTACACCAGAAATAAACTTCTGGTGAACTCCATCTCACCACAATTGAGGGAGAGGAGGAGAGTGGTCACTAAATGGAGTGCATTAGTGAGTTGAGTACAGAAGGACAAAGCCAGAGCCTGCCTTAAACAGTTAAAACTTGTCAGCAGATTCCCCCTAGGATGCTTGCTAAGCCAGATCTGGTTTGCAAAATCATATATATTTGGGGGTTGTTTATTTTTTATCTGGTTTTTGATTGTACATATTAAGAAGTATCTTGGGAGTGTTATGTGATTGGGAGTCACCCTCTTGAAATTGTAGTATATGTTGGTTCTGTTTTCATTTGGGGGGTATGAAAACCAGGACTGATGAACCTATAGAGTCAGCAAGTGGAATAAAGGGGATTTGGGGGGCGGTGCACAGGGGGGGGTGATGAGATGAAGGAGTGATGACATTAAAGGGTCCATATTCTTTAAAAAAGGATGTTTGGAAACTTTAGTAGCCAATGCACTATCATGCTGGATGTGATTGAACTCTGGAATGATTTGATATATGGACTAATCCCAATTAATAATAAAAAAGAGAAGTATCATACAATTAAAGAATCAATGGTGCCAAAGAAAGAAGTTTACGCTGCTTTGAAACCATTAACGGGAAACTAGGCTTCAGAGATCGATGGAATGCCAATTGAAATGTTGCAACAAGCTGATGAAGTCCCAGAAGCACTCATTTGTCTCTAGCAGGAAATTTGGAAGATAGTTACTTGAGCTAACTAACTGGAAGAGAATCATATTTTAACCAATTCCAAAGAAAGATGATCAAACAGAATGTATAAATTACAGAAAATATTATTGATATCATAGGGAAGTAAAATTTTGCTGAAGATCATCTAACAATGGTTTCAGCAGTACATTGACAGGGAGCTTCCAGAGGTTCAGGCCAGATTCAAAAGTGGTCTTGGAATAAGGAATGTCATTGCTGACATTAGGCAGATTTTGGCCAAAAAAACAAAGAAAATGAGAAAGATGTTTACTATTGTTTTATTAAATATACCAAGGCATTTGATTGCGTGATCATAACAAACTATTGACAGCTTGAGAAAAGTGAGTATTCTAAAATGCTTAATTGTACTCATTTGGAACTTCTACATTAATTAAGAGGCATTTTGCAAACAGAACAAGGGAGTACTACATGGTTGAAAACCATGAAAGGTCTTGGTCAGGGTTTCACACTCTCATGTACTTATGCAATCTGTATATTAAGAAAATAATCAAAGAAACTGGATTGTGTGGAAAATCCAGCATCAGGATTTGAGAATGATTTATTAGCAACCTGTGACATGCTAATGACAAAATTTTGCTAGCTGAAAGTGAGGTGAACTTGAAGCACTTGCTGGTGAAGAGATCAAGGTGGCCGCCATCAGTATGAAATAGAATTCAATATAACGAGAACAAAAATCCCCACCACTTGACTAACAGGCAGCGTCATGGAACATGGAGAAAAGATTGAACTTGTCAAGGATTCCATCTAGCTTAGATCCACAAATAATGCTCATCGAAACAGTCAAGAGATCAAAGGGTGCATTGTATTGGGTAAGTCGACTACACAAGACCTCTTTAAAATGTTGAAAAGCAAGGTGGTTACTGTGAGGATTAGGGTGTGCATGACCCAAGGAGTGGTATTTTTAAGAGCCTCATGTGCACATATGAGTTGGACATTGAGTGAAGAAAATCAAAGAGGAATTGATGCATTTAAATTATAGTTCTGGAAAAGAGTAATCAAAGCACCATGGCCTGTTAAGAGAACAAACAAATGTCTTGAAAAAAAGTATAGCCAGAATGTTAGTTAGAAGCAAAACAAATATATAATTTGGACTTATTTTCAAAAAAGGCCAGTCCCTGGAGAAGGGCATCATATTTGCAAAGCACAAGGATAATGAAAAAAAAATGCTAAGGAGGGGCCACGACAGTGTTGTTTAGTTCTGTTGTGCGCAGATAGGGTCACTATGAGTTGGAACTGATTCAGAGACATCTAACAGCATCACAATTGTGCAAGTCATCTTATTAATAAATTTGCACATGTGTGTACATATAATTGGTTTTATCACTCTGGTGAATTAAGACTTAAAAAACACATGTTTTGAGAATAATTATGGCAACAAATGTACAAATGTGCTTGACACAATGGATGGGTGTATGAATTGTGATAAGAATTGTATGAGCCCCCAATAAAATGATTAAAAAATAACAAAAAAAATAAGGAGCTGATACCAAGGGCTCAAGTAGAAAGCAAATGTTTTAAGAATGATGATGGTAACAAATATACAAATGTGCTTGACACAATGGGTGTATGTATGGCTTGTAATAAGAGTTGTAGAAACCCCCAATAAAATGATTAAATACATTTTTTTAAAAAGAAAAAAAACCCATTTCAAATTGTTCTTCCCACAGGGCAGCATACACTCACTTCCTATCTAAACTTTCAAATTACTGCTGAAAATTTGATTCCATATAGGCAACCCTTATTGCTTAGCAATACTCTTGGGCTATACAGTCAACAAATCAGAGAAAATTGAGAACACTAAACTTTTTGTAATACACAGGACAAAAATGCACTGATCGGGTATTTTGATAGCTTGATTGTGGATTCATTATCAATCCAATGTTTTAAAATTTTATTCCTGCTTTACCTGAATTTCTAGTCAGTTAAAACAAACATGCCAAGTGAAATCCATTATCTTAGATAGAGGAATAAAAGATGAAATGAAAACTGGAAAAATGCTTAATATCTTTAGACATTCCTGCTCTGTGATAGTCACCCAATGATACATAGGTTTGTCACAAAATCACCTGGCAGTCACCAAACCCACTTTCTCCAATACTTCCATAGCTACTGTAACCAAATGTATAAAAGCCCCATTCACTTCTAAATTTTTTCGTAAGTGTCAACACAATGAAGAATGGGCCTACACAATCCATTAGAGAACAAAGCTATGTAAAACATCGCTAATAAGGTACTTGAAGTCTGCAATCAACTGCTTCCTTGCCTTTAACTCATTTGGTATGTAGATTGTATCCACCTTTTATTGATGAATTAGCAGCTTTATAAGTGAATGAGTAGACAGACAATGCTAAATAGGCTAATAGGCTGCACACAGAGACACACACACAAACTTTGAGAAACCAACCTATTTTGGGCAGTGAGCAGATTTTTCGGTAATTGAAAATAAACTAAATTATACACATTAATATAATACAGTATTTTTATTGGCTTGTCCATCATTTAAATGTGTAAGAATCATTCTTTCTCAGTGTTCTGATTCTGCAATATCCTGCCACATTAGCTCAATTCAATTAAACAGTAGCTATCAGGGACACCATTAATAAATAGATTTGGCTTCTCATTACAGTGTGACCCGTGTTGATAGTACAAAAAAAAAAAATCATTAGTGAGGCATAGGAATATGAAACTGTGATTATTTATGGATTCAAAGCCTGGTTTTTAATCAGAACACAGGAAATGACTTGGATTGGGATTTATATGAGCAGTATATCACATCTGTATACATGAAACATGTAGAGGAAATTTGGTGCAACAATATTTGCACCTGGATGATAGGAATTGCCATTTTACTAGCACAGGAAGATCCTGGCTTACTGAACCGAGCTCATCTTTCTCAAAAACATAAAGTTCATAACCTTTAGGGGAGTTCGAATTAACTCAACATTATGTTTCTGGTGGTAAAGATGCTGAGCGGAAACATCTGACAGCTCTGTGTCAGCTTTTCACATGACAAAAGGACACGTTACTCGTCTCCTTCTGCTTTCTGAAAGTCGTGAGAGAGATGTGAAGTTGTCAGACATTTGAGACTTAGCCATTCATTAGACAAGAAGTGCTCTTTTTTTTTTTAATCGGTGATTTTGCCTGCCCCAAGTGCTTGAGAAGTCACCAATGAGTGAAATGACTCATGTCTACACTTAGTTCTCCCTCTCCCTCCATGTGCACATGCACATTTGCATGCACCATCTTTAAATCTTCACTTCCAAAATTTACCAGAAATGGTTTCAGCAAGGAGAACGTACTGTTGGAAAACACTGTACAAAGCAGAAAATGTCCTCTGCCTTCCAGACAACTGGTTGCATGGTCTGCTGATCTGTTTTTCAGTTTTACTTGGATTTCAAGGAAGAAATGAGTGGACACTCTACTACAAAAAAATTAATAAATGATGCCATATAATCATTGTTTTAAGGTAGCCATGACAAAAATGCAATGCATTGAGAAGCTTTAAAGACCAGAACTTTGTTTTCTTACCGTTTTTGAGATTTGGAGTCTAAATCAGGATTCTAGCTCTGCCCATTACTCCAGGCGACTTTGTTAGATGCTGTGTGGTTGGGTTGTACCCATAACTTTCTTATAATTTATGGTCGCTGCAGATAAGCCTCAGTCTTCCTTTACAACTTGCATATGCATTTGCTTCCATTTGTCACATGGTTTCTATATTTCCTCTGTAAGTTTTCTTTTTTATAATACACCAATTCGAAGATATTAGGAACCACGTTACTCCGATGTACTTTTCTTAACTGGTACATTCTAACTACAAAGAATATCTTTATTCCTCAAAGAAAGGCATATTATTAGTACAAGAATTTTAAAATTTCCATATCTTTTTGGAGAACACATGTGTTAGTCTGGGTAGACTAGAGAAACAAAATTCATAGACACTCACATGCGTATATGCAAGAACTTTACATACAAGAGCAATTGAGTATTGAAAAAACATCCCAGTCCAGACCAGATCAAGTCCATAAGTCCGATATTACCCTATATGTCAATACTAGTCCATAAATTCCTCTTCAGACTCACGCAGCCACGCAATGACGCCAAATGAAGGAAGATCACAGGCCAGTGATTGGAAAGTTTTGTGGATTCAGTGGTGGTAGAAGCTTCTCAGTGCTGGGGTGCGGCTCCACATGGCACTTCTAGCTCCCAGCTCTCCATATGGCTTCTCAGAAAGCATTGTGTTTCAGGTAGTGAGCATGTGTCCCACCTCCAGTGAGATATTTATCTCCTTAGGGCCTCCAAATGAGGTCATCAAGTCGCGACCTTGTTGACAATGTAAACTCCACCCCTTCAGTCTTAAGTCTCAAATTGACAATAGATTATGTAACTACAACAACACATTTCAAACCCTAAGCATCATGAAATAGACAAACATTCTCCATAAAATTAAAATACTCAATAATGAGCAGCGTCATCATGCTTTCTCCCAATATATCTTACAAAATATAAGCATTTCGTTTTTGTCCAGAGTCCAATATGAGAAATTCAGGGTGAAATCTAATTTCCTCTTTAGTTTACTGTGCTCTTCAGGAAGATAAAATAATCATGCTGACTTGCTGTTTTTTCTCCTGATTTTCTTCACAGGAGTCCTCTCCTCATTAACCACTGGAAAGAGTAGCAGCCCCGATTTCTAGTGACCTTTTCATATGCTTAACAACTGCAAGGGGTGAATAAAACGCCCATGTGTTCTGCAGACTTTTCACGGGAAGCAGACAGGCAGAAGTGCAGTTGGAGAACTTCCTCTTTTACTCTTCTCAGTGGTTGCGCCCTGAGCCCTCCCCGACATCTCCCCATCAGTGATTCGCTTGTGGATCAAGAAAATGTCTGTGCATAGACTGATGCATGACCTTTCCCAGGAGACAAGAATTTGAGTGATTTTTTCCTTTCGATCTGTATGAAAGTGCGTATGTATCCTTTTTGTACAGAGATGGGGAAGGTTGTCTTACCCAATATTTCCTCAGCCAACATTTATTGGAAATGTATGAGGCACAAAACTATTTACAGTTGAGGGGATGAAAGATAAGTGGAAACAAAGGATTATAATGTAATCAATATTTTGATAGATATAAGCATAAAACCAATCCAGTTGCCACCGTATCAATTCCAACTCAGGAAGAGACCTCAAGTGCACAGTAGTATAAGGTCCCATAGGTTTCCAGGGAAGTGACTTCACAGAAGCACATATCCGTGGTATTCTTTCTGGGCAACTACAGGTAAGTGCAAATCACCCATCCTTTAATTAGCAGTCAAGCACTTCACCTTCCGTGTCACCCAGATGTAGGCTTGAGCAGCTATAGAAGCAGCCCTTCCCTCTCTGAAAACATACTTTCTTATCACCAAATTTCACCATATGCTCTACTTTTATTCAACCATTTGCTTGGACTATAACAAACTTACCTCTTTCATTCCCCTGATATGTTGAGGATTGGATACTTAGGAGAGACTGATGGTCACAAATAAATAACCAGGCTTTTCTTCCTGGTCTGTCTTAGGTTAACAACTTCACTGAAACTTGTCCAGCATTAGAGCACCATGAAAACCTCCAATGACACACAGATTATGTCTACATATGAAGTAAAGTCGCGGCCAGGACTCAAAACAGACCTTCCACATGAGAGACAAAATTGCTACCGCTAAGCCACCACTGCTTCATAACTCACTATAACATGAAGAATTCGATTGCATAAAAGCTCACCCTCCTACCCCAAAGCCAATGCCTGCATTCAAATAGTCATTTCCTATTCCTTGCAAAAATATCATCAAGAATGTAATGCTAAAAATGTCATCTTGACGTTGCATATTAACTTTTATTAAGTTTCTATTTCAGCGTGGTTTCTTTTTCAAACCTCAATCCAGGACTAACTCAAGCTGAGATGCCTAGGTTCTTACATCAGCAACATCTGTCACCAAAAATAAATATTCTGCAACCCAAACTTAACTGGCCTAGCAATTTTGTTGGTGATGCATGAGGCAGAACAGAGTTCAGCTTCATTCTTTCTTGGCTAAATTGGCTTTGCAGCACTGAGAATAGAAAAGATTTATTGTGTCAGTAAATTAGGGAGAGGTGGCCCAGAGAAAACAAAAGATAGAAATACATGCAAGCCCACAGTACCTTTGAATACTTAGCTTCTTATTTTCATAGCGGATTCCATATCTTCAAAAGTTGAAAAATGTGGACAAATGAAGAGACAAGGCTCCCCGTTAAAATGAATTTTAGATACAAACAGTTTAATAGCTGTATCAGATGATTTGTGGTCTTACTAAATCAAGAAAGAAGAAATGTTCTATTAGGTGATGGTAAGCAATAGTAATTACTAAAGCCCTAGCATCTTTTCTACTTAAATAATTATACTTTCTTGACTTGTCTCAGTTTACAAAGCAATTTTGTAGACCTAAATTCATCTAATCTGCAAAGCAGCCCTTTTCAGATAGTGGCTTAGGAACGATCATTCTTCTGTATAGAGGAAGTAACTGTAGCCTGAAAGGTAAAGCCAAGGTAACAAGCCTACGGTCCTGAAAGGAGTGCCTGAGAGAATTTCACCCCGTTCCCTTCCTACCTATTACCATTCGCATCTTCAACACAATATGCTGCTGCTTCAAACTGAGTTCATTCGTAGGTGGGGCTATAAAAACCTGACCAATTCCCTCTGTTAATGTTACAAACGCCCTAATTGAGTAGTGCCAACCATCACTTGGTGAGAGTTTCAGAGACTGGGGTAGAAGAGCCATGACAAAAATGTCACTCCGCCTGCAGACCCTTCCTTCGTATTCTTGAGTTTCCTAAGAATAATATCAAATGGAATTATAAATAGAAAAATCAGTTACATTCCAACTTAACATTTAGAGCTAACATGAAGACTCATTTGTTGAAAACGAATATGAACGTAGCTTAATATCAGACTAAAGAATTGTTAAACCAAATAGGCATATTTAGATAAAGAATTTCAGTTCAGTAGAGCTAAAAGAAAGACTGCATATAAAACAAATGAAGTGAAATCTAAAGACTCAAGTTCCCAGGATAGATAATTCACTATTGAATGACTGATTTTCAATCACTGTGCAGCCAGTCTTTTTAAATCATAGAACGAGACTATTAGCAAGGCAGCCCTCAAACACTCTCCTTTAGCTAACATAGAAAAATACTAACAGAGATTTTTGTGTATAATAGATGCAAGGTTAGTTAAAGATTTTTCTATCCATTACCTCAAAGGGTGCAGACTGTACATCAAAATAAATAAACACATCTGCTTTATCAGATAATGTGTTAAGATCCTGCCTGATCATCAGTCCACTCTCTTTATACTTTCATGTGACTTTAGTGTTTTCCTTATTTCTTTCTGTTATAAAAAAATGGTGTCGTTCATTTTTACTGCTCTCTATTATCTACTTCAGGAAGGAACCCTGATGGTATTATGGTTTAGGAATTGTGCTGCTAAGAGCAAGGTCAGCAGTTCAAATTTACTGAGCACTCTGCATGAGAAAAATGAGGCTGTCTCCTTTAGGAAAGATTTATCATCTCAGAAACCCTTTACTGAGTTACTATGGATCAAAATTGAATGGATAGACATGGGATAAGAGTGTTTATTTAAAATGGATTGACTAAGAATCTGAGATCTTGAAAGCATGTGCTTATCCAAGACACCATTATGGTTCTCCGTGAACAGAAACAGAAAGCAATCAGAAGCTCAGGGAAGAAGCAAGTCCACGTAAGCCACAGTCTCATCTAAACGGCACCAGAAAGAGTTGGTACCTGACAATTGCCACAGACGGTTCTGATTGGGGTCACTATAGATAGAAGAGAAGAAAAACAGAGAGCGAACGGAAATTCTTATAAAATAAAGAAATCAGTAAAATGAGGCCAGATAAGTGGGGAAGGCAGAGAACAAAGAACTGCCTGAGACATTCTGTAACTGAGTGTTGACCTAGAACTGAGCCTGCCCCCGAGTTTATCTTTAGAGAACTAGAATAACACACAAAGTAAAGACTGTTACCTATAGAATCAGTGCCCCCCCCCAAAAAAATATGCTTAGTCACATATATTTAGAAAGCATTGTACAAAAAGTCTGGAGGGTGATAATTATGTGACAATGTTCGTTGACAGCTCACAACCCCACTTGTTCTCCCTTGGTTTCTTCTGCCGCTCTCCTTCCACCTTCTCTCTGCTCCCGTGTCTGTAAGTTAATGTGCACGTAGCCTCTTTTCCAGACCTCGCTTCACAGTCGCCTCTACTTACCCCACTTGCTCTTCAACCGACGCGCTCTTGCTCACTGCTTCAAACACTGTTGATGTTTGCATCAGGTTATCCCATTTGTATAAATGTAGTTCTTTTCTGTGTATGTGGCTAGTCTCCAAATGAATTTGTAAGTCTCTTGAAGGCAGAAATTACAGATTTAGTGTAGTCTGTAAAACCTATATTATTTATACCCACATAGAAGACACACACACATATTTTAATCAATGAATGACACCCTATCCATTTATTTTGCCTCTGTATTGAGGTAACATAACAATTAGATTTTTTTTAGATGATAGTTGTAGCCTCTTTTGACTGGGAGGGCAGTGGTGGTTGAGTGGTAGAATTCTCAGCTTCCTTCCATACAGGATAGCTAGGTTTGATTCCCAGCCAACACACCTCACTTGTAGTCACCACCCTTTTTGTCCCTGGAGGATTGTGTGCTACCTACAAGTCCACCAGATGTTCCCTGGGAGAAAAATGGGGCTACATGATCCTTTCATGATGTACAGTTTGGAAAACC
The DNA here is from genome assembly GCF_000313985.2 of Echinops telfairi. Classification (NCBI taxonomy): domain Eukaryota; kingdom Metazoa; phylum Chordata; class Mammalia; order Afrosoricida; family Tenrecidae; genus Echinops; species Echinops telfairi. The sequence continues at coordinate 1,840,863 of NW_022109827.1, read as the reverse complement.
ATCATAGGAATGCCACCAGTCAGAATCAATTCAATGGCTGTGAGTTTGGGTTTTTTGTGATGAGTTGATGGTTTAATTTCAGTACAGCTCCCAGGCTAAGAAGGAATCAGAAGAAAGGCCTGGCTAGCTACTTAAAAAAAAATACATGGATGAAAACCCCATGGATCATAATAATCTGATCCACCAAGAGAGTGTGGAGATGGCGCAGAGCCACATGGGATCACCAGGAGGTGAAGCCTGACTAGGTAGCAACGTACCCCACTTTTCTGGACTGCATTTTATGGGTCTGTTATGAACAACAAGGATCACTGGTAGCAGAGTGGATTGAGCATTAAGCTTCTTGCCACGTGGCCTGTGATGGGAACCCACAGACAAGGCTCTCTGGTCCTCCAAAGATTTGCAGTCTCATAACCCAACAGAGCAGTTCTGCTGTGTCCTATAGGATCACTCTGAATGCAAATTAACTTGCTAGTTGTCGGTGTTGGACTCCAGCCACCAGATGAACAAACTGGGGAAACTACCACCGGAAATTAAAGCAAGGAAACATGAGTTTGAGGTTTTCATCAATTTCCTGAGAGTAAATTCATTCTTATATGAACCCCAAAATCTGTGTCACATATGTGTCCAGAGATTGTTTCCAGCAATATGGTCAATTTGGTAAATACTATAGCAATACAATTAATTCAAGCTAAAATGGTATTTTACCAATATCCTAAATAATGACATATCAATCACTTGATTTAGCATTGTTTAAACATCACCACAGTTTAAATGACAAGAAGTTCAAGGAAAAGGTCTACAAGTCATACACAAATTTTTTAAGTCTTTTTTATTTTTCTAAGGAAACCTGATGGTTCTATGGGTTAAGTATCGGGCTGAGAAGCAGGAGGGAGATGGCCTTTCTGCTCCCATAAAGAGTTAGTCTGGGGTCTTAAAGGCTGGAAGGTAAACAAGAGGCCATCTAGCTCAGAAGCAGCAAAGCCCACATGGAAGAAGCACACCAGCCTGTGTGATCACGAGGTGTTGAAGGGATCAGGTATCAGGCATTATCAGAACAAAAAATCATGTCATTGTGAATGAGGCGGAGTGCAGAGTAGGGACCCAAAGCCCATCTGTAGGTAACTGGACATCCCCTTACAGAAGGGTCTCTGGGAGAAGACGAGCCAGTCAGGGTGCGATGTAACAACGATGAAACATACAACTTTCCTCTAGTTCTTTAATGCTTCCTCCCACCCCACTATTACAATCCCAATTCTACCTTACAAATCCTGTCTGTAGTGGTACAGACAGGAACTGGAAACACAGGGAATCCAGGACGGATGATCCCTTCAGGACCAGTGGTGTGAGTAGCGATACCAAGAAGGTGAAGGAAGGGTGGGGTAGTAAGGGGGAACTGATTACAGGATCTACATATAACCTCCCTGGGGGACAGAAAACAGAAAAGTGGGTGAAGGGAGACGTCGGACAGTATAAAATATGAAAAAATAATAATTTATCAATCATCAAGGGTTCATGAGGGAGGGAGAGCGAGGAGGGAGGGGGAAAATGAGCTGATGCCAAGGACTTAAGTGGAGAGCAAATGTTTTGAGAATGATGAGGGCAACGAATGTCCAAATGTGCTTTACACAATTGATGCATGTATGGATTGTGATAAGAGTTGTATGAGCCACGATAAAATGATTTAAAAAAAAAGAGTTAGTCTTAGCAACACTATCTAGCACTTCTGCTCTGATCAGTGTGGGCACTAGAAGTCAGAATTGAATTGATGGCAGTGGTTTCATGTAATTTTGCTTCTAGGCACATTATTTGATGTCCATCTGAAAATCAAACAGCATGAAGAACATTAACGTGAAGTAATTTTCCACACAAACAAAGAAACGTGGAGGTATATCAAGAAACAACACCTTTAAATGTGTCAAAATTTGTTTTGAAAATGTTTCTTGTTTTTATACAATATGTCTATATGTGATTATAAAGTTCTAAATGCAAATGTTTGCACTGAAACTTTTTAAGTGTTTAAATTGAAATCTAAATTTCAATCAAATGTTGAAATCAATCATAAAGAACTTCAGGGAAAGGTGTTATTTCATCCAGTGCAATCAGCAAACAAACAATTTCCAACAGAGAAACAAACATTTCAAGTTTGAGGTGGAAACCAAATCTCAGGGTATCTGAAGAAAATAAGCAAATTAACATTTTCCCTCCTGCAGTTGATCTTGACAAATGGTTTTTCATGTTTATGCATAGGAAACCAGCTCAAAATTGAAGAGAAATGGCATTTTACCTCTAGATCTAATATTATGATTGATTAAAATATTAATTATGGTTTTCAAAATTATAAGATAAAATTTTAATATAAAACATCTATACTCAGACCATAAAATACTTATAAATATTTTGAATTATATATAACTATGTAAACTTTTTTGTGTTCTTTAAGCAATGTAGCATACATGTAAATAAGGGAACACATTTTTAAAATGGTTGTTAGAGTAACATACCTCTTTCTTAATATTTTATTAAAAATTCTTTCATGTTTTAGATATTATTCTATTATTAAAAATGATATTACAGAAAAATGTTTCCTGGTAATATATTCTCTTTCAACTCTGCATTTAATAAAACTTTTTTTCTTTTCTAAAATGATTAAGTACCAGTCCATATTCCAATTTTTAACATGTCTCCCATTCTCCACCATTGGCAAAAACTATAATTTTTGAAGCATACCAAAGAATCTTTCTTTTAATTCCCAATCTAATAAACGTTTCTTCGCGCTTTGGTTCATTAAATTGCCTGCAGTCTTTGACACCACTGGATCCCCAGACTCTCTTTTCTGGGAGTCAAACATCTACCTTGGGTCTCTGCTGATCCTTTCGATAGTATTTCATCTCTCCAAACGTGCTGTGCCAACGGGCCCTGCTTGTAGGTTTATCCTCTGCCCTTAGTTGTCTTTCCTTTGACTAGCGTGTGCAGTTGTGAGTTCGACCGTGGACTGCTAAATGCTCCGTTGGTGGTACCACCAACCACTAATTCTCTGGGAAAGTCCAGGCTATCTGGAGGTCCAGGCTCTGAGAACCTACATAGGGTTGCTGTGAGTCAGAATTGACTCAGTGAACGTGGCTTTGGCATTGGTTCATTGTTACATCTTCTATGAGGATGTCTCAATTTTCAGCTCTAACCTTAATCTCAATTTTGGGTTCCAATTCTAATTTTTTCACAGTTTTCTCTACGTTATTGACCAAAAGCCCAAATTAATGTTGTCAGGACGAACTTTATTGGGTTTCCCATAAAATAATTTTCTTAAATTTCTTTCTGTCACAAAATGTTTCTATTACTTAAATTGCTATTCTGTTTAACAGGGATGTGAGACCTATCTTTTCCGTCTCCATCTCCTTTATGGCCCCAATCCAGTTGGCCAAATATTGCCATCTTTACAATCATTCCCAAACCTAGCTATTCTCATCCCATGTTATATAAAAGATCCATGTCACCTTCTCTCTTTATGCATAGTCTCCAAAATGGCTTGGATATATCCACATTTGTACTTTTAAAAATGTGTTACAATGTCTCTAATTCAGTCACATGTATATAATTTATAAATAAACAAACACATAAAGCAGGGTGTGCTCCAAATGTTTAATGCACCTGATCACACAGCCATCCCAGTGCACCAGTTGTTGACAAAAACCAGCCTGGTGCTCTTGCCCCACACACCTCGCTCCATGGGATGTCTTTTAGTTTCCACGAATGAAGAGGGACATGAAAGGACAGAGATTTGATGACATAGAAGAGGTGAAGAAAAAAACGAAGGAGGTGCTGTCAGCCATCCAAATAGATGAATTTTAAAAAATGTTTCTAAGAATGGAATCACAGATTTGATATATATATTAACTGTAGTGGAGAGTACTTTGAAGGTGATAGGGTTGTTTTGTAAAAAGAATTCAATACATAGCTTTGAAAAATATAATCCTTTGGTGGGGGGGAGTCACACCTTGTATAGCACACAGTATTTCATAGTTTCAGTATGATCTACATTTTCCTAATAAATCAGTAACTTTTGAAGTCAGGGATTGAACCCTATTAGCACCTACCAGAGTACAACAGATACATATTAAAATACACAAGGAAATACAAATTATTGTCAGGATATTGCTTACAGCCAAGGATCTTCTGAATATTAATTATTATGTTTTCTACTTGGTTTACTTTTTATTTTTGGTAAAGGTGGAAGAGGAAAGGATTGATAACATATTCGTCTTTACTCATATTGGGTTTGCTGATATGGAGGACTTTTTCCTATATCAAAATGCAAATTGCATTATTTACTATGAAAATGCTGATAGTTATTTCAAACAGACATTTTTTAAATGGATATGGAATTTAAATCTGTTATCGTGAAGAAGGTGTCCTAATGGCACCGTGAGCGCAGCATTTGGCTGCTAGCTCTCAGGTTAGCAGTTCAAACCTCCCCGCTGTTCGACAGAGGAAAGACATGGGCTGCTCTGTAAAGATTTGCAGTCTCGGAAACCCACAGAAGCATTTCTATTTTTCCAGATTGTATCTTTAGGGGTTGGTATTGGTACCATGGCAGCAGGATATTTTTCTGGAAGTATGAATCAGTTAAGAACAAGGGCTAAATAGAGTCAACTTTTGGCATTATAATAGCATGTGTATGTGAGATCAGAAAATCCCATAAGTAAAGAAAAAGTCAGGAAAAAGCAAAACATGATTTTGTAAAAAAAGTGCATGCTATTCTTAAAAGTGATGAAATCTCTGATAGACAATAAAATAGAAAGACTTGTAAAAGAAATCTAAGGACTTATTTTGCTTGCAGAATTTGGGACTAAAATTATTAATTCACACTTATTTATTACTTGATACTATGAATCATATTATGAAGGTGCTATAGTAGCTTAAAGGTGACTGAGAAGTCCATTCATTGCTTGAAGTGTTAAGAAATTAGAGACAGCAAATCAGTTTATTGACTAAGATTAAACTAGATGCATACAATCATTCATTTATTCACAATTCAAATAGCTTATTGACTGTTGTGTGACAGGTAACTTGCTAGGCTGGATCGTGTGAATATAAAGATAAAGGAACTAAGTCGAACCCATAAGAGACTTCATAGCTCCGCGCTGTGAGATATGCATTCACAGTGTTCAAGGAAGGCATAAAGCAGATACTCACTCTGCGCAGAGATTCCAGAGAAGAACCCGCTCGGGGTGGACCTTTCAATGGTGCCATGATGAATAAGCAGTCCCTCACTTGGAAGAGAAACAGAAGAAATCGTAGCCAAAGCTAATCAAAGGGGCAAAAGTGCAAACGCTGCTTCTGTCTTATGAACAAAAGGTTGTTAAACTGGACACAGCAGAACGAAAAGGGCGTGGCAGAGACAGGACTATGAAGGGGCACATTTGCCACTGGTCTTTAATATATCTTGAATACCATTGAGCTCCTTAAGTCTTTTAAGCAAGAGCTAACACGCTCACATTTCTAGTTTAGCCAGGCATTTCAGTTGTGATGTAGAAGACCGGTAAATTGGGGGATCTTAGCAAGAGTCCTTGAATATGGATAGATATTTTTCTAGCACAGACAGCATTGTTCTTCAAGATAAATCTTGAAATGTCCATTTTGATGGTGAATACAGCACAATTCCCCTTGAATGCGCCTTTCCTGGCATAGTAAACCGGGTGATTTTCTGATTCAAAATGGCCAATACCAGTCCATTTCATCTCACTGATGTCTAGAATATCAATCATTCCATTTCATTTTTGATACTTCAAGTTTCCTAGATTGTATTTTAAATGTAAGTTCTAATTATTCATTGATTTTTGCAATGATTTCTTCTCTTTTTAGTCATACCCTATTAGCAAAGACTTTACTCTCTCCACATCATCATGGTCCACTTGACGTTGAGAAGGCAGCTCTTCCTCAGTCATGTTTTGGGGACCTTCCAATCTAAAGGGCTCAACTGTTGGCACTGTCTCTGACAATGCACTGCTTCCATCCATGAGGCTTTCAGGGGCTAATTTACCCTCCAAAGTGGAAGGTGCATTGCTTCTTCACGGTCTAGGCTTAGTCTGGAAACGCCACTGGAACCCGTTCACGTTGGGGGACATTTGGGAATACCAGTGACATAGCTTACACAGCAGCACACAATCCACCACAAGACAACAAATGGACAGAACAAAGGACTATTGCATGGTTTAAAATCAGGAAAGATATTCAGCAGGGTTGTAACCTCTCACTAGCCTCATGCATTCTGTGTGCTGAGCAAATATGCAGAGAATCCGGCTTAGATGAAGACGAATTTGGCATCCAGATTAGAACAACCTGAACATGATACAACCATGCTAGCTTAAAGTGTGAAGACTTGAAGCCCTTGGGACAGAGATTAAAGATGGCAGCCATCAGTATGGATTAGAATTCAGTGGAAGAAATCCAAAATCCTCAAAACTGGACCAGTAAGGAACATCAGGATAAATGAAGAAAAAATAGAAGTTGTCAAGGGTTTTGTCATTCTTGGATCCACAATCAATGCTCATGGAAGCAGAAAGTAAGATATCAAATGTGTATTGCATTGGATAAATCTGCTACACAAGACCTCTTTAAAGTGTTAAAAAGCAAGGACGTTACTTGGAGGACTAAGATGCACCTGACCCAAGCAATGGTATTCTCAATTGCCTCATACGCATGTCAAATAAAGAAGAACCAATGCATTTGAGTTATGGTTCTGAAGAATATTGAAAGTACTACGGATTGATAAAAAAATCTGTCTTGGAAAAGGTATGCCCAGAATGCTCCTTAGAGGCAAGAATTGCAAGACTTTAACTAATATGCTTTGGACATATTGTCAGGAGAGACTTGTCTCTAGAAAATGACATCATGCTTCGTAAAGTAGAAGAGAGCAAAAAGAGGAAGACCTTCAATGAGATGGACTGACACAGTGGTTGTAACAATGGGCTCAACCATAAGAACAATTATAAGGATGGCACAGAGCCAGATGGTGTTACTTTCTATTGTATATATGGTCATTATGAGTCAGAGCCAACTAGACAGCATCTAACAAAAATAACAGCAATAAGATCAATAAGCAACCATCTAGCTGAGGAGCAACAAAGCCCACATGGAAGAAGCATACCAGCCTGTGAGATGACGAGGTGTCGATAGTATCCGGCATCAAAGAACAAAAAATCATATCATTGTGAATGAGGGGGAGTTAGGAGCCCATCTGTAGGCAACTGGACATCCTCTTACAGAAGGGTCATGAGGAGATGAGCCAGTCTGGGTGCAATGTTGCAACGATGAAACATACAACTCTCCTCTAGTTCTTCAATGATTCCTCCCCACCACTATCATGATCCCAATTCTACCTTACAAATCTGACTACACCAGAGGATGTACACTGGTACAGATCAGAGCTGGAAACAGGGAATCCAGGACTGATAAACCACTCAGGTCCGATAATGAGAGTAGATATACCAGGAAGGTAAGGGGAAGGTAGGGGAGAAAGGGGAACTGATCACAATGCTCTACATATAACCCCTTCACTGGGGGATGGACAACAGAAAAGTGGGTGAAAGGAGACATCAGACAGTGTAAGACATGAAAAACATAATAATAGTTTATAAATTTTCAAGGGGGAGGAAGGGAGGGAGAGTGGGGGAGGGAGGGAGGGAGGGAGGGGGAAAATGAGGAGCTGATACCAAGGGCTCAAGTAGAAAGAAAATGCTTTCAGAACAATGATAGCAAATGTGCAAATGTGCTTGACACAATGGATGGATGTATGGATTGTGATAAGACTTGTACCAGCCCCCAATGAAATGATTAAAAAGAAATTAGACAACGTCTCACAATGGGCAAATTTGCGGTTAAAAGACTTCTTTAAAGAGGACTAAGGTGTACCTGATGCAAGCCATGTTATGTTCAGTCAACTCATGTGCATAAGATAATGGGTTAAGTAATGAAGACCAGAAAAAAATCGATGCCATTGAGTTCTGGTATTAGTGAGAAATACTGAATTTATCCTGGATAGCCGGAGGACTGAGCCAGCTTATCTAGAGAGAAGCCAGAAAGCGTCTACAAAAGCCAGGGTAGTGAGACTTTGTTTCGTGTGCTTTAGACATATTATCAGGAGGACACAGTAGTTGGAGAAGGCCATCCTGTGTGGTAGATTGTCTGCAAAAAAGAAAAGAAAAGCTCAACACAATTCATTAACCCAGTCACTTCCACAAGAGGTTCAAACATCACCACAGCGACTGTAGAGGATGGCACGGGAACTGCACAGGACATGGCTACTTGGTACACAGAGTTGCTGAGTTCAAACCAACTCGATGGTACCCAACCACCACGGCCAAGCTCAGCTCAGACGCTTACAGGACAGTGAGTTGATTTGAATGGGCAGCAACAATTCAGGGACAGAGGCTGAGTGTGGTAGCCCAACCTGAATATCATCAAGCTCACTCCATAATATGGGTGGAACAGATGAATTTGAGTATGTTCTAGGTCTGTATTTTCAAAAGCAAAAATTTTCTTTTCAAAATGTATTAAAAGCCTCTTTTCCATCTGAAAAAAATAACAGCAGCAATCCAGTTAATAATTTAAGAAGTTTCTATTAAAGTCAAAAGGAATATGTAAAATGCAGAATAGAGTTATGTATTAGTAGTAACAGAACTTAGTAACAAATAATACCACTTTATGAATAAAAGTCCTAATACTTGTACTTCTGGATATGACCTTGCTTGGGGAAGCAAGATTTCCCATTGTAAAGACAACAGTAAACTTTACCATGTCATTGCCAAGTGGGATCGATAGGGCCTAAGCCCTTCTGAGCGACGGTCTATAAAAAGGGGACAACATATACAAGGACTAGATTGCATGTGTGGATCCTCAAGAGAAGAAATACCAAATATCGCTATCAGCTACCAAAAACTGAGCGACATTTGACATATAGTTCCTTTGTCAAAAATCCCCTGAAAGAATCTCTATGGCCAAGTCCCTCTTCTAGCTTCCAAATTGTGAGAATATAAATATCTCTTGCAAATCAACCACTTCGAGTTATTTCCTTATGGCTGCCCCAGAAAATTAAGACATATGATATAGGTTGAAGGAAATGAAAAAAATGGGAAAAAACAAAGTAAGTTGAAAATTGATTCACTTGCATCAGGTTTGAGTGACCAAGCAGTTTGGGGATTCATTTAAAGAGCTAGGGAACATGTCATAGTAAGATATTTAAAATAATAAATTAGAATATGAGTGTTATATTCCAAACATAAACCATATATACACCTGTATACTGAATATATATATCTTAGCAAATCAAGGACAACCAGAGAAGATGCAAAAGCCTAAGTTACTTTCAAACTGTATTCTCTAGTTCATTATTTGCAGTATATACTAGTTTTTTTAAATGATTATACTCCTTTAAGCACTTCATACAATAAACTGGTATCAAATAGTTAATATTTCAATGGCCTTTAAATATACATATGTATCTTACTCAGTCTTGAGTATTAAGTGCCCCTCCCAACCCCAGTGGTGTAGTGGTTATGCACATGGTCTGCAGTTCAAAACCAACAGCAGTTCCACAGGAGAAAGAATGGGTTTTCTACTCCTGTAAACAGTTACAGACTCAGAAACGCACAGGGGCATCAATATGATTCAGCATTGATTCTGAGCGTGAATGACTGGGAGTTTGGTTTGGGTTTAATGATTTTAAAGTGACATTACATTAGGGAAAAATTTTGCACTTACTCCAGACAGATAGTCTGCTAATTTTGACCAGAGCAGAAGTACTGGCTGTTCCTTGACAATGACTATTGCAATTAGTGAATGGCCACACTAGGTCAGTTGCAGATCCCTGAGCATCCCCACTGTTTATTTCAAAAACTGAGAGAGAGCTGAGGTGAGCTAAGGTGGCACTTGAACTTAAGAATGAAATGGTTGAACTGCACTCTGCAAATGAGTTATTCAGAAAAATAAGCATCATGTGTCTTCAATCTTGCGATCATGGTAATCCACGAGTAGATTCTTAATTAGACATGTAGAATGAACGGGTGAGAGAGGGGCAGGGAGAGTATAAGCGCAAACAGATTTGTGGTGATATACGTATATTTACCTCTGCTGTGAATGTATGCATACAGCGCATGTGTGGTGGAACATACAGGGACCAAAGTTGTGAGAACTTCTTAGACATCATCCAACCCCTAGAGGGAAGGAAAGATCAGCACCATAGTTTCTAGGGACATCAAGGCGAATTAGCATAACAGCGTTCCACAAGACAACACTCTACATTCTAATTTCGTATCAGCTAGGGACTGAAAAGCTGTGAACAGCCTTCCGAGACATAACTATTAGTATCTTCCAACCCCCAGGAATAAAGAGTGATTACAATCAAAAGACTCATAGAAATAGTAAGTCCGATGAGCTATTGAATCACACAAATATCAGTCATTACACCCTTGATATCAAAAGAAGTAGCTGTTTCCCACATAAGCATTACCAACAGCTTAGATAAGAGTCACAATAAAAAGGCTTTAATAATGTGGGAGGAAAATGTGGAATCGAACTCAGAATCATAACTGTAACCAGGCTTATTGGTCAGTTACAGGCTATTAGGACATCCTATCACTGACAGGCTTGTACTTCAGGATAGATCTTAAAATGTTATTTGGATAATTAATTTTATGCCATTTCTATTCAATTCATTGTTTCTGATACAGTGGGCCATATTACTGTCAGATCAAAAATTCAATCCATTTCAACTCACTAATACAAAAACCTCTTTTAAGTGTTAAAGGGCAAATATGTCACTTTGAGGATAGGTATACATGATCCAATTTTGGTATTTTCAATCACTTCATATGCATGGGAAAGCTGGACAATGGATAAAGAAGACTGAAGTATTGATGCACTTGAATTATGGTATTGGAGAAGGTATTAAAAAGACTATGAGCATTGGCCTCTATCCCTTTCATTATAAATGAATATATTTACACGTCTACACATGCCTATAGCTACAGCTCCATAAACAGCTTTTGCTTCCTACTTATTCCCTCTATTTCCTTTCACTTTCCTCCTGTCCCATTATCATGCTTACCCTCCACTCAGCTCTCAGCAATTCCTCTCAAATACATTGCCCTTGATCAAACCCTGCCAGGCCTCCTCACCATCAGTTTTAGGTCTCTTGGGAGATGGAAGGGGAAAAAGAGGTGCTGATACCAAGGGCTTGAGTAGAGAGAAAGGGTTTTGGAAATGTTGATAGCAACCTATATACAAGTATATACTTACTACGGTTGAATGATGGATTGTCATAAGATTTGTAAGAGCCCCCAATAAGATGATTAATTAAAAAAATACTATCGACTGCTAGAAGAACCAATAAATCTGTCTTGGAGGAAGTTCAGCCAAAATGATCCTTAGAAGAGATGGTGGTGAGACTTCATCTCATGTACTTTGGACAGATTATCAGAGACCCCAGTCCCTGGAAACTGCCACCATCTTTGGTAGGCGGTTAGAATGCAAGAGAAAGACCCTCAGAGGAGATGTTGAAGAGACCCCTGGACTGACATACAGGCTGCCAAAATGTACTCAAGCATAACAACAATTGTGAGGTTGACAAAAGACGGGGCCATGTTTTCTTCAAATTGACTAATGACACCTGAAGACAGCAACAATGCCTAAAATATGTGGTGGAGTCCATTAACATGGCCCTTCTACCCATAGCTCCTTATGCGACATAATTCTGGACTCTGTGCCTGTGGAGATCACCCAATTAGGAGGTCGTTCTCTGCTGTGCTAACGGACAGGGTGAAGTAGGAGTAAGTCTCTCATTTAGTGGATGGTGTGAACAAAATTGCACCGTTTGTTGCCTTGATGTTTCATCTGCTGAAAGACAAAAGCCACTCCTCAGAGACACTTCAAAAGGGTGTATAAGAGCCATCTCCAACAGAGAGAGAAATCCCAGAAAGGGTATTTTCCATATTTCTGTACGAAATCGTGGGCTGAGACCAAAGGCACTGTGACGCAGGAAATATAGGACAGAACAAAGGACCCAGGCCAAGACCAGTGACCAAGTAAGGAAGCCATGAGGCAGAGCAGGGACCAGCGCTGAGACCACGTGACTCTGAGTCAACGTGAGAGACGGGATTCCTGGTCCATGGAGGCCGGGGGCCAAGGGATCACCTGGCTGAGAGGCTGAAGATCAGAGAGATACTTGACTGCTGGCTGAGGAGAGGTGTTGCTATGGACTAGCGACTGTATCCTTACTGATCCTGGCTTGTATCCTTACTGAACCCCCATAATTGTGAGTTTGGTGTGCCCATTGCAACGAGTTAAGGAAGTAGCGCGCAGTGGGAGGAATGGCTGGTGTCAGAATAGGTAAAGGATGGTGGGGTGGGCTAAGGTATTTCAGCCCCTGCCTCTTGGCAATAGGGAGACCAGAGGAGGTCAGATATGGCCCTTCAGACCATGTATTGCAGGATACTTATCCATATGCTTTCTTTTCATTATTGATGGCCTCCAGTTTTCCTTGATTATCATTCCATGTTCCATGTACATAGGGTGCTATGTGTTGGAACTGACTCAATGGCAGCTAACAACAGTAACAGCAACCCCATTTTTTTGGTCTGGGTTGTTCTTTTAACCTGCTTCGAACCCACAGAAGATTGCAAAAACTATAGGATGGCATGCTTGTGATGATATTTTCTTATCTAAGGCGTTCTCTTAGCTACTGGGAAGACTTTCTTTCTAAACTTGAAGAGACTTTCCTTCTAACCTTGAAGATGCAGATGTCTTTAGTTTGAGTGTGAACTGTTTATGGAGAGGGCTACATGCCAAGCAACTATGGATGGCCCCTGTGACTTGTGGTCAGCTTCCACCCAGCGATCAGCAAAAACATGAGCCTTCCATTATTAGCCAAAAAGAAAGAAGATCTGTCTGCAACTCAAATGAGTTTGATGCAGATTCTCCTCTGGGCAAGCCTATAGATGAGAACATTGCCTGGCCAACATCTTGAGTGTACCCTGAGCCAGAGAAACCAGTTACACCATGCCTGGACGCTTGACCCATGGAAACGGTGAGAAAATAAATATGTGTTGTACCAACACATAACCAAAAGAGGAGAATATTATAAAGTATTTCCCATACCACCAATTGGAGAATGCTAATGTTTTACTTTGTTTCTGTTACTCATACCCAGTTCTCCACTTTACCATATCAGTTTAATAACATTGCTTTTGATCATTCCAAATACCAGTTGACCATTAGATTTTCTTATTATTGACAGGATTTTCATGGTTCATGGGATAGTTTGAAGCTTGAGGACAACGTTTTATATTTAAAAGTTTATTTGCATTCCTGTTTCAAAGTAGGTTGAAGTAGAATGGAGACAATGCTCCCATACAGAACAATGAACGAAGGCAAGCAAACATTCAGAGCCTTCATGTTTAAGTGACACAAGCGCCCTAAGAGCTTGAGGAAGTGCCAGAAAAATATCAGGACAGGAAACGCAGAATAATAGACCGATCGTTTATCTGGGGTCATCAACTGAGTCTTAGTTTGATTTTTAATTCCATAGGTAAAGCAAACATATTAACATTATACCCCATCATCATTCTAGATGTGCTAATTCTAAAGCATGGAAAGCTTAAAAAAAAAGAAACCCCTTGAAAAAAAACCAAAAAAAAAAAATCAATAAAAGGGCCAAAAAAACCAACAAAAACAAAGAAAAAAAAATCCCAAGAAAAATAAAAGAAAAAGAACTCCTTTCCAACCATGAAACTTTTAAGACAGTGAAAAATTTCTATAAATCAATAATAAAAAGCCAATAGGCAAATGGGCAAAAAATTAACAAACATTTGAGAAAAGAAGATATCCAGATAGGCAATTTACATATAGAAAAGTTACTTATAGGGAAATTCACCTGAAAAATCTTAAGACAATATCACTAAAATTAAAAGGGAAAATCATAGCAGTGTGGAATTCAGAATCCTGACAGCCAGCCCCATGACTCCTAAACTGGCATTCATGCCTTTGTGTAATATCCACCGTTGATTTTGGTATAGTCTTATAATTTGCTTATAGTCTCAACACAATATGGAAAAAGTAAAGAGGTATCACTCCTATGATTATATTTTGTTACATAAGAAATACAAAGATATCGTGCAGATATAATTAAGGTTTCTAATCACTCAACTTTAGTTCATTAATTTAAATAGCATACCATCTGGCTGCACCTGACCTAGTCAAATCAGCTTTTTAAAATAATGTGTAGAGATTTTAAAGAAGAAAGATGCCATAAATTCTATCATGTAGAGAATTAAATTCTGTTAACAACTCTGGGGAATGGCCCTGGATGAAAACGTTTCCTTAGTCCAGTCTCTACATAAGAACACAGACTAGCTAATACTCCATAGTGTTGGTCCCTGAACAGAGGAACCAGCTAAGACATGCACTGATTACCCAATCCTGTTGGTCCCTGAACAGCTGACTTCTCTTTTCAGGGACCTGAGGGTTTGTCTAATGGGTTTGAACCACTATTGACTTGGCAGTTAGCCATCAACATTTATAGGCCAGTGACCCCAGGCTCTTTACAATAGAATATAATATACCATCAAATTTTAAAATGACTGAAAATGTGAGGAAAATATTAGCCACATGTATGCTAGACAGAAGGATCTAAGTTCTTAATATGTTTGTGTAAGTGTGAATCTATATGTATGTAATTCCCAAGTCAATAAGAAATAGAGGCTCATTCACATGAAAAATGGGAAAACACTGCAAAAGAACAATTACATATACAAATAAGCATAAATTTTAAAACACATAGATATAATTTCCATTAGTTAGAAAATTTTTAAATGAATATTAACCAGTATTAATTAATTAGGGATTTAGTAAGCAGGCACATTTATTCTCTGCTAGAGGTAGTGTAAGCTCATTCAATTTTCCTGAAGAAGCTTAATCATGCATTTGCATACCATTATCAAACAATTCAAATTCTAGAAATTTATTAAGAATACAATCAGAAATATGTTTAGAGTTGCTTAGGCTAGGTGTACATTAGTGGTTTATTAAAAGTTTAAATTATTAGAACATATTGGGGAATATATCTTTTCAACATTTGTACAAATTTACCTTTTGGGGAAGTTCCCAAATTTGCAGGTATAATGGAGTTGTGAAGTGTTGTTGTTGTTGCTGTTGTTGTATTATTATTAGATGCCATCAAGTCAGTTCCCATAACAACACTATGTACAACAGAGCAAATACCTTATGATCCCTGTTCTATCCTTATTATTGTTAATACGTTTGAATCCATTGTTCCAGCTGCTGTGTCAATCCATCTTGTTGAGGGCCTTCCTCTTTTCCTCTGCCCCACAATTACTAATAGATAGCTTTGAATCTGAACTATTATTGTTAGTTGCCACCAAGTTTATTTCAACTTGTGATGACCCAAGTGTGCAGAGTCAAATCGCTCCATGGGGTTTTCAAGGCTGACTGATCTGAAGCTGGTTGCCAGATCTTCCTTTGAGGTGTCTCTGGGTGAGTTTGAACTGCCAAGCTTTCAGTTAGGAGCCCAGCACTTAACTGTTTTCAGCACCTGCAACTGCTGGATTTCCCTTTAACCCAACACTATGAATTAAAGTACTGTTATTTAGGGTCAGTATCCAGACTACCAAACCCATTCCACGGAGTCCATTCCAACTCCATGCAGCCCTGTAGGACAGAATAGAACTACTCCATCAGGCTTCCGATGTAAATCTTTACGAAAGTGGACTGCTGCATCCGTCTCCCACGGAGTGGCAAACAGGCTCAAGCTGTAGACACGTTCTAGCAGATAAGTTCAGAGCCACTGTTTCATCAGGACTCCTTAACATCTAGAATGATAATACGCAATTCAAACAGAGGAGAATTAATAAATTAATAAATTCAATTATATGAAAAAGTAAAGGATTTCCTGGAAAATGAAGGAAAAAAGTAGAGCTGAAACAAAATAATACAGTAAAGGGTTTAAATAATATCTTTAATAAATTTATGTATTCCATTTATATTGCTTCACTAGCATAAATTAACACTTGACCAACCTTGTGGATCACAGCTCTACCCCACCAGGGCTCCTCCTTCTACCTATAGAGTAATCAAAATGAAACTCTAAGAATTGCTGTCCTGTTTACAAATATATGTAAAATTGTTTTTGCTGTTATAAATAAAGCAGACATTTTAAAGAAAAGCTATTGAGTCAGCTCCTGTAATATGTTTAAGAAAAAATCGATGACATAGGATTCTCTCTAGGTATAAAACTAATATGTATTCTACATTTTTTAGAAGTTACTCATAAGATATTGTATCATTCATTTAAGCTTTCCAAGTTTCCTGTAACTTTAAAAAAATATTATCTAAACAATAAATTCAAGAGTTTGAAGAATGCATTTTTCTTAGTATTTCTTTGCAGATCAATATCTGAGGCATTATTTTTCATTAGAAGTCATGCTGTGATCTACCAATAATTTAAGAAAAAAAATCACAGGTCAAATTTAAACACTGGAAACTTAAAAGAACTATTGTTTAAATCAACAATAAGG